>NW_027526203.1:344897873-345259048 GCF_048455015.1 Haemaphysalis longicornis | reverse complement strand
CCAACAACATAGGCTACCGGGGGCACAGTATCAACGAGAGGACCATTCAGTGCTACTCCTGCCAGGTAATCAGCAGTTTCGTTAAGTTCAACTCCTCTGTGCCCTGGGACCCAGACCAGCCGGATTTCCCTGACATGTACTGGTATAAGCATCGACAGCGATCGGCGAAGTGGAGAAACGGTTGGGGAAGATAAAGCGGAGCAAACCGAAAAAGAATCCGTCACAATGATCACCTGGGAATGCTCTTCGCTGAGCTTTCGAAGAGCGAGCGCGATTCCCAAAAATTCTGCCAAATATATTGACGTGAAATTCGGAAGACGAAGAGGAAATGCCCAGTCAAGCGCAGGTGAAAAGATACCTACACCAGCTTTTTTGTCTCGGACAGAAGCATCTGTGGCTATAACCACATGTGTCGGGAACTCTTCTAGGTAGTTTTCTAAAAGGCCAGATATCGTTCTCTCCGGCAAGCATTTGGCATTGGAGGGAAAAATGTTGACGAAGTCAATGTCCACACTCGCAGTGCGATATTCAAACGTAGGTACAGATAATATGTTGATATTTAAAGGGGC
This sequence comes from Haemaphysalis longicornis, assembly GCF_048455015.1. Taxonomy (NCBI): domain Eukaryota; kingdom Metazoa; phylum Arthropoda; class Arachnida; order Ixodida; family Ixodidae; genus Haemaphysalis; species Haemaphysalis longicornis. Next base: position 345,258,479 of record NW_027526203.1, on the reverse strand, counting down.
GAGCAAGGACTGGACGAACACTACCTGTGGACGCTTGTACATGGGCCATGATTGGGCAAAAAAGGACGCTGGGGAGTGTACAAAAACCATTTGCGATCGTGATATAGGCAATTCCATTGCACGAAGGTATGCTTCTACTGTCAACACCTTGAAACGAGATATCAGAGGAAGGATTCGAGCCTCCCAGTACAATACCCGAATGGGGACGTACCTTGGCAATCCCAAACACAATCGCAAAGCTTGCCTTTCTAATGTAATCAATGGTCGGAGCTTGTAGAACGGATAACTAGAAAAAAGGATACAGCCGAATTCCAGAATAGGGCGCACGTACATGCGATAGAGCATAAGGAGGACGTCTCTGCGCATACCCGATTTCTTATTACAATATCTCTTCAACACGGAAACCGCTCTCCCCCCTTTCACCGCAATGAAGTCAATGTGAGGACGCCAATTCAGAGTGCTCTCATACAACACTCCTAGATATTTCAGAGAGGTAACCTGCGGTATTGATTTCTGTCTGTATGTCAGATCAATCGAAATTGGGTCTTTCACTGGGAATGCCAAGAGTGCGCACTTGTCGACATTTAGGGATAGGTAGAGGCCATCCAGCCATGACTCTAAGGTCGACATATAAAGCTGCAGTGACTGAAACAAGACATGTACATTGCTTGAAGAGCTAAAAAACGCCAGGTCGTCAGCATACAAGTACGACTGTACGCCCGCAATAACGGGAACCTCGCTGAGTAAGACATTAAATAAAACCGGAGAAAGAACGGATCCTTGAGGTAAGCCTCGCGTTTGATTGTAATGTGAGGAGGTAACGCCGCTCTGAGCAATAAAGAATTTGCGACCGGTTAAAAACATCCTAACCCACGAAGTAATATATTCGGGAAAACATAATCGATGCATCTTTTCTAAAAGTATGCCATGTTCCACGCAATCATAAGCTTTGGCCACATCCAATGTCACAAGCGCTGCGGCCTCTTTGGAACGACGAGCCAGATGAAGGCGGCTCTCTAGGTCTATGTGCGCCGACCATATCGAGCAGCCTGGCCTGAAGCCCACCTGTCGAGGACTCAAAATGTTAGCACTATTTAAAAACTTTTCGATTCTGGCCAATAAAACCCTCTCAACAATTTTTACAAGATTAGACGTTAAGCTTATCGGCCTAATGTTATCCAATGAAAGACCTAACCCAGGTTTTTTAGGCAAGGGAACAACTTTCGACAGACGCCAATCGAGAGGCACCCAGGAAGCGCGCAGAGAGTGGTTCACAATATGCAGGAGGTCTTCAGGCGACTCCGTAAACACCATCTTTATCATTGGGACAGTAATACCATCTGGGCCTGGTGCTGCATCGGATACACGCTGTAACACATCGTATAACTCTCCCTTCGTAACCTCTTCAAAGTTAAGAGGAGCCGGGCCCAGGACAGGGGAGCCATGGGCCGGTGGGGCCAGTACCGGGTAGCGGGAAGTGAAACGAGCCTGCAGTCCTACAGCCAACTGATCAAGAAGAATTTTTAAGGCTGTTGGCGTGTGCATGAAGGAATCAAGGTTTGGTGAGCTGTGGCCGTTTTTTCTAATCCGCAAGAACGAGAAGAGCGCACGCCTATTACTAGTTTTCGAGAGGAAAGAGAAGCGGCTTGTGTTATATATCTCTTTTGCCCGTGCAACAGTACGTTTGAACACAGCGCGAAAATACTTAAAATTGCTCCAATTTTCGGGACACTGGTTATACTGTAACTTTTTCCACGCTGCTTGTCTTCGACGGAAATCCCTCGTGCATTCCTCATTCCACCAAGGACTGCTTGGCTTCCCTTTAACCGAAGAAATCGTAAATTTAGCTCGACTGGCCGAATCCTGAATTACTGATATAAGCTCCTTGGCACGAGCGTCAATTTCTTGAGTTGGTAACGAAGCTAATGCTGAACGCATTAAATTTTCATACCGATTCATATTCACAAAGGAGTGCTTCGTACGGGTAACGTGTTTCCTTGCGCGAATATCAAAAACCACGGGGATGTGGTCACTAGATGTAGCACAGTCTGCCGTAGACCACGCAGCAACAAGACCCGGCTTCGCAAAAGTCAAGTCCAATACCGACTTACTCTGGCCGCGCAGGCATGTAGCCGCTTTTGAGTTCTCACAGGAGAGAGAGTGGTCGCTAATCCACCCCCATAAACGCCTCCCGCAAGCATCGGTACGATATCCCCAGTCCACATGATGAGAATTGAAATCCCCTGCTAATATGACATGATTTTTACAAGCCGCCAAAGCTGCATCCAGTGAACCAGTCGATGTCACCCCATATGGAAAGTATGCATTTACAAGGGAGAATGAAACATTTCCTGGTAATTCAAAGTCAACTGCAAGAATTTCACTCTCAGATGAGAGAGAAACAAATGACATGTGTGCACTATGGCAGAATTTTTGCGATACTAAAATCAATAACCCTCCACCTCTACCTTGCCTGTCCAAACGAAACGAGCGGAAATTTGGAATAAAAAATGATTTCTGGGGAGAAAGCCAAGTTTCTTGAAGTAGGATAACGTCAGGGTGGTATTGAGACACAAGCCAATTAAGATCAGGAGAAGCAGAGAAAACAGAGCGGCAATTCCATTGGAGTACTCGTATACTTGTCATTGTTAGCCAAGCTGCGCCGATGATATAGCCTGTTGTAGTATGTCGTGCGGCTGATTGGGAGACTGCACGGAACTTTTTGGATTTTTGGTATTCTTTGGTTTGGAATCTTTGCTTACCTCCCCATCAGTGGGGGAGAGCCTGCGCTTTTGGGCCAGTGGGGAGGACTGGCCTACCTCCATCTCATCCGAGTCCTCAAAACAAGCGGACGACATTTCTTGGGACACAGGAAATTGTCCTAGATCAGTGAATGCTGCATTATCATCAGAAGTGGATGGCATGTTTACAAGAGGAGTAGGCGGGGAGACCCGAGTGCCGCCCGGCAGCGATGCCGAAGGTGGCAATGGGGCTAGAAGAGGCGATGCTGAGGGAGGTGCTGCTTCTGCTAAGTCAGCATTATTCAGTGAAGGTGGTTTCCCACTTACGGCACCTACAATGGGGCCAATTCCTGCAGGTTGAAGCTGAGAGCCGGAGGAAATCGCTGAGAACATTTGCAAAAAGTCTGCCATTTTCTGAGTCATGGCTTGGATTTGACTCATGCACTCGGACAGAGACCCTATAAGCGGCTGTACAATGGTAGTCATGGAGTTCACTACCGAAGCATTGATCATGCTAGAAATGGACTGCTCGCTGACAGAGTCCTGGCGGGAGGCCACAGTAGCATAACCACGCGCCCTTTCTTTGACCGCCGCTACAGCTTCCCCACGTGAGCACCTTCTCTTCTCTATGATTTCCAACACACTGGTTTCCTGAGCACGAGTCGGACAGTTGGAGTAATCAGCCGGGTGCGATCCCTGGCAAAGGCAACATCGGGGTTCAGCTGCTTGGCACTCGGAGGCAGCATGAGCTCCTCCACACGACACACACCGGGAGTTCGATTTGCAGCCTTTGATGCTATGGCCGTATCTCCAGCATTTGTGGCATTGGAATGGCCGTGGCTGAAGGGGTTCCACCCGGAACAGCAAAGGCCATGCCTTAATCTCCGAGGGGCAGGTGATTCCCGCAAAAGTCACGATGACGGATTCCGTTGGAATCTTTCTGTCGTTGACTGTTCTGCTGCACCGAAAGACCGAAATGGCACCCGCCGCTGCGAAACTATTCAGCACCTCCGGTGGACTCAAGTCCTTGCTAACTCCCCTCACGATACCTTTCGAGCATGCAAGGTGAGGAGGAATAAACGCTCTCACCGGCACTGAGGAGAACTGAGTACAGGCTAGAATATCCATGACGCAGGCCTCGTCAGACGACCGGACGAGTATGCCACCCCTGCCGAACGGTCTCACCTCCGAGATCTTCCTGAAATGCGGAGTCACCCCTTGCAGGTCCACCTGAATGGCCTTCGGATTATTGCGGCGAATTTCGCCCCCGTTTGTTGGAACCAGGGCCACGGGGATGTTCCGCACTCCTCCGTTGAGAAATGCCTCCACAGACAGGTCCTGCATGGGGAGGAATGCCGACCAGGGCGAGGAACCCTGACCGGGGGAGTTGAAAGACATCTCCCTCACCAATACACTAACTCACAAGAAAACAAAAACACTTCAAGGCTGAAAATCAAAGCCTCTTAACCTCAAACAAGCACAAAACCACTCAAAAACTCGGCCAAACCCCACAGAGCGCTCGTACGATCGAATGTTCCAGCGTGGCCGACAGCGTGGTTGTCTGGATCGTCAGTTTCTGGTCACGTGTCTTCTTCTTCGTCTTCGCCTTCAGCGGGTGATGGGTGCCAATGGTTGACTGATGATGATGAAGAGAGCTGAGCAAAGAACAGTTGATAACGGGGGTTTACCGCTCGCCGTGTAAGTGAATACAAATGCTTGCGGCGTTGCGCCCCTCTTCAATAGCGCATCGTGTCGATGTGGCTGGATAGGAAGAGTGCAAAGCGTTGCTCTAGAAGTGACGGCTGGAATCTTAGCGTTCAGAATAGGGTTTGAGGCGCTCAGCATGCACCACGTCCGGACATAAAGTTCGACGGGATGGCGAACAAACTGTGTCTCGTACTATCTCGTAGTTATAGTGTCACTACGGCGCAGTATTGTATACGGCCCAAAATAGCGCTTAAATGGGTACTGACACGAAATTTTCGTGTTAAGTTTCTTTCGCTGCTATGGGTGCCTACCAGCCCACTAATCATACAATGGCACATTAGACGGTCAATAGTAGCGTAAATAATTATTTACAGCCTCGTTTACTCATTTCAGTTTAGGTTTCGACTAGACGAACAACGATGGGGCCGCCACGACAGGAGGGCGTTCGTGACGTCACAGTTCTCGTCTCAACACTGCCAGTGTGGACGCACGCGCGCATAGACCGGCCGTGGTTTCCACTATTTCCCCGCGACAGGCAGCATGACGCCACTCCCAGAACCGTGACGTGTGCACACGGCGGAACAGCGCGCGCCGACCGCAGCCAGCGTGTTGGCCATGTCACGGGATCACTCACGTCGACATTTGTGGCCAGGAGGAGCACATGGCGTCATGCTGATGCCGGTTGCGGAAGTGTATCGATTCTGAGCTTTCTCGTGCGCGCAAAGATGAAAATGGATGTAGAATATGTTTTACTAAATGGTTACTGCTGAAACTTGCTGGGAAATATCCCCATATACAAAGAAGCATTTTACATAGTTATCCCAGCTTTGAAATTTCGTGTCAGTACTTCTTTAAGGAGCTTTTCGCTAAGTTGGGGCCAGGATGGGTAGGAACTTCACAACCTCCACCAAAACATCAAAACATGTTACGTGGAAGCAGGGCACAAGAAATGAACCATGCGAGATGCGATCGATGTATTCACACGCTTTACACGACGTCGGCCATGAGAGAGACCGCGCAGCTGGCTCTACTCTTCTTCTATGGAGGATGGTTAACAGCGCTATTCTTCTTCTTCTTCTTCTTCTTCTTCTTCTTCTTCTTCTTCTTCTTCTTCTTCTTCTTCTTCCCGTGACAATATTTCTTATTGATGTGGCGGAGTCGGTCCTGCCTCCGGCCTCTGGTTGTAGATGGCGTGCATATGCTGTGGAATGGGAGTCATTCGCCGTCTTTCCCTAATGGTGGGCGGGAAGCGTTGAGGCTGTTCCTCAAGATGGGGTGGGGGGGAGGTGCACCCCAACGCTTGGAGCACTGTCCGACGTACTGGGGTGAGCGGTATACTGTGCAGTTGAGAGGAGCATTGTGACCCGAAATGTTCAGCAAGAGTGTTGAGTAGAACCCGTTCTAGCAATTTCTAATTTATAGGTTGGTAGACTGAACGCCGCCTTGTATGCCTTTCAGATTAAGGCGCCAAAATTGGTGGTTTCGTGCTGCTGAAAGTTAAGGTACGATACGGTGTGCGGTATGAATTATTCTGCTAAGTAGGAGAGCTTAATATTAATCGACAGGTTTCCGATTCTGTAAGGCCATGATTCCGACGGCGTATTCTGCGTATGAGGTGAGTTAGCTGCATGATGGATGTCTGTATTAGCGGTAAGGGTGATTCTCCGACTCCTTCACGATGTAAGGGGAGTCCAAGGATGCGGAGAGTTGGCACTGTAGGTATTGACTGGCCTGAGATAATACTTGCGGGTCGGGGGTGGGTGGAAAAGTGCGTCCTCTGGGCCGTGCCCTAAGGATGGGGAGGGCTGACATGTCGAGTTCGCAACTGAGGTCTCTGGCGCTTGCAAGTATCCCAAGGTACTTGCCGGAAGCTTCGCTAGGTAAATTATTAAGTGTCGCAAACGCCAAGAATGGCAACAACAACAGTTAGCGAGTTCACCCGCATTTACAATATTCATTCTTCACTCTCATTTCGGAGGTTCGACGCTGTCTGACATTCGGAGTTCTGCGGTATAATTTCACGCGGTTAGTATCAGCGCTGTACACTGGATCGGGTTCAGCGGAAATTGAAATTGCAAGACAAAAACCTTTGAAAGACTCTATGTTGTAGGGGGAAGGAGGGGGGAGGGGCGAAGAGCTTACCACGGGCGACCGCGATGCTATAGGTGGCCGTGCGCAGCTAAAACTACTTCGGAATGCTTTTAGCGTATTCAGACATGACATCTCTTTCGCTTCAAACCACACGGTCGGATTCCCAATTACCAGAACCCACGAAGAGCTACCACTATAGGAGGAAATGGAAATCGATCCGGGGAAATAGATTCGTTTTTAGTGAAAGTTTTGTTGGTAAAAATGTAAAGAAACGTAACAAAAACCGGCAACGGTGATTCTCTCAGGGTCAACGCACATGTGCTTAGATATAAACAATGTCTCTTTGTGCATCTCTTTATACCGGTGGTGATCGATCTGCTATTTTTCTACTGTCATATCGCAGTTAGAACAATGCAGTCTGTTTTCGATACCTGTCTTACTATACATTCGTTTCAAACCATAGAGATATCGAAAAGTCCAGAGGTACCAAACTATCTGGCTAAGCGACTTGCGTTTCATTTTTTCCGATTCGCCTTGAAAGCCTCTGAGATAGTTCAAACTGATGCGATTACCGCGACCACTTTATGGAAGTGGCTGCGCGCCATATCGCAGTCGAGGTGTCGCTTTCTCTCACAAATGGTCATTGCTTCGCGATGACAACGTTGCGTCGAAAATTTACAAAGGGAGGTAAAATGGCTGAAGGGAAACGGATTGACCAGTCGACTCTCGGTTTGCTTTATACTCCGCCCTAGATAATATTATCCTGGGGATAAGGGAGGATGGACAAAGGAATAGTAGAAAAATAAAAATTACTGGGGCACTTACGTGCGCTTTTTTTTTTTGAATTCGAAAGCATTGGAAGTTTGGAGGATATATGCCGACAGCCAAATGGGAATCGGTGAGTCCACCATGAGCTTCCCCTTGAGAGGATATATGCGAAAGCTCCGAGGACCATTCGGAACTCCGTCATTAGAAGCTAAGAATACGTGTTATGGTAGCTTCATGGATCCAGCATGACATATGCGCGCTATGTAGCAGTAAAGTACGGCCAGCGGAAGCCATAATTCTTTCGCATTCAAAGCACGTAGGCGGATTTAAGTGCCCCTCGAAAGCTGCATCCCGTGTGGGGTAGGTGCACAGTAGTGCTTCACTCACTTGCCTGTCACCACGCGTCTGAGTTCGATTCCCGTTCCTGGCCCTGACGAAAGCTTCCATCGTCATTGGTCAATTTTCTTGAGGGAGTATCTGAAGATTCAGAAGACCATTCGCCACTTCATACTCAGATGCTACGAATTGGTATATGGTAGCTTCGCGGAACCAACAAGGCACTCCCGCCATGTAGCAGTAAAGTACGCCATGGGAAGCCATAACGCCTTGAAAGCAAGTTAGCAGACATTATTAAAGGGGCCATGAAGACAAAAACAAGTTTAGCTTATTAAAAGGCTGCTTTGTCCTGATAACAATGCTACAAATTTTATTCAAAACTTCACACAAATAATTTAGATAATAAAGAAGGCTCATGAAGCAGTGGGGTGATTTCAGACAAGATCAAACATTGGGTGGCTAGTCGACTACTCCAATTTGCTGGTATTTTTATATCATTCCCTGATTATCCTAATGTTTAGGTTGAGCAATATTTTCCTCGGGAAATTTTTTTTGTCTAACTAAAAAAGTTTGGAACGAGACAAGGTGGACCCCCGCCGCTACATGCCCGTGCGTCCCGGCCAACTTTAGCGACGTCTATCTACGAATATACTTATGAGAGGCAATTCGTAAAGTTTATGCTCAATTTACGCCTGGTTTAAATTTCTGGTTTAAAAATTTTTTGTTGCTGTCAAGAATACAATTTTTTTTGCAATAAAATGTCAAATTAACTCCGAGCCCATTTTTTGTTTTCGAACTTTGAGCCTAAACATTACAAGAAGTGCTTCAGTTACAATATTCAAATATTACTCACGCGTGCTCCTGACATTTGTAAACAAACGCACCGAATAATATAATTGTACGAAATACGGTTAAGATGCGACGGGCACGCAAGTTTGAAGAAAAAACTGGAAAACACAAAGTTCAGACGCTTATATATATGAAAAAAAAACACGTCTTTGATCCAGATGTAGGCCTTTATATGTAATTGCATTATTATTAAAACGTGCTGGATCATTTTGTTCCTGGAGCGCGTACAACGCGAGATATCCGCCATGACGTACCGTAGGGATAGCGACTTCCCTCAGACTTCTATAAATTATTAGTGTTCGGTATAAAAGGCGAATGATTCCTCTACAGATACAATAACTGAAAATGGAACAGAAAAAGATAGCATTTTTAATGCCTACGTTGGCACCATAACAACCAAATCTGCCCCGAATTTAGAGTGTATAGTTTGGGGGGAAAACGACAAAACTCTTTGGTTCAGCCCTAGATTAGAAAAAGCACTCTTTCAATTTTCTGTGAAGCTCTCCCAAGATGTTGAGCGCTAAATTTACTTTGGTTAGAAATAGAAACACCTTGAATCATATTGAAAATAGCGAAAATACAGCGCCCGTTTCCTACAAAGGCGACACCGCTAGAACCCACTCTGGAAATGCACGTAGTTATCAACAAAAGAAAACGATGTTCTTCGGGTTTAGTTTTTAGAGCTTCCTCTAAGTTTCTTAAAGCGCTGGAACTCTTCCTTTTGATATTCTATTTTGCCGTACCGAGCCAATGTATATCGCTAACACCCTGGATCCGTGCACACCACAATCCTAAACGCGCTGTATTCACACTATAAAATCAAACATCTCTCAATACGATAAGTTGAACACATTTTTGCTTTTCAGTTATCCGGGAAATACCGTGTGCTTGCCTCTACGTAGCGCCACCCCTCTGTTTCTTACTCGCACGCACGCGGTCTCGTGAGATGCCATCACAGGCCCCTACCCTGAACCCAATGTTAAATAAAGTGGCACTACTACTACTACTACTACTACTACTACTACTACTACTACTACTACTACTACTACTACTACTACTACTACTACTACTACTGCTGCTGATGCTGCTTCTGCTACTACTACTACTATACTACTACTACATGCGCGTTGTGCCGTGGAGCTCCTACTCAGTAACACTGACTAAGCCTTCCATGGCAGCGATTGCGCAAAACATACAAGGACAAGGCATGGAGGGATGGAGGGCGATTCCAGGTGAGATCGTGCAAAAAGTTAAAAAAAAATGCTGAACCACATACAACATGGATGGAGCCGAAGATGACCTTGTGTACAGCAGTGAGGACTGTGGTCCAAGTGATAGCTCTAGCGAGAGCAGTGACACTGAGTGAATTGTGACTTTCGCCTTGCAGTCTGTGTATTCTTGCTGAATATACGCTTTTTCTGTCTGCATTTTATGTGATGTGTTGCTTGAGCAGTAGCTTTGGTGCAGCCTTTTCTGTATCAAATGTGCGGGCAATACGCGACAATTTTTTTTTCTTTTCCTGCGGGCTGAAAGTGGGGGTGCGGAATATATGCAGGGGTGGGTTATACGGGCGAAAATACGGTAGTTGTACGAATCTCTAAACTCCCGGCTACATTTTACAACCTGAGGAGAATGTCAAGAATTGGAATTCATACGGCCGGAAACAGCAAATTTTGTCTGAGAAATTCAAGTGCGCACAGCCCCATACGTGAAGCGAAATGAAGTTTCCAACTACCGTGGCAGAAAAAAAAAGGAATAGTGATGACCAGTGCATGCGTTCCCCGACATTCAGTCCTGACACATGTGGCGCAAAATTTAAGTTATCCGCAGCAATTACATGTGATCCAGAAGCAGAAAGACCAGTGTGTGCCTCCTGTAGTTTCAGGAAATTTTCTGAATACGTTTAGCAACTTTAGCTAGACAGCTAGTGCTGTGTGGCACAGCGGTATACAATATGAAAAGAATAATGATTGTTTATGCCGCCAAACGTTAACTTTGAAACTCCCATTTTTCTACTGTATTCTGTGTAATTTCACTACAGCTGTGATATTTTGCCTTTTGTACAAGAGAATCAGATATATGCAAATCCTAAGGACTTAGCTATATCACTGTTTCCCGTCTGAGCACCCCGCGCGGAGCACGGCGCGACATCCTCGCGCTGTACACACTCCAGTATAGATATGATACAAGGTGTTTCTATTTATAACTGAAGTAAATTTAGCGCTAAACATCTCGGGAGAGTTTCACAAAAAACGATAGAGCGCTTTGTTTTAATCTGGGGCTTTTTGTCGTTTTCCCTCCAAACTATACACTTTAAATTCGGTGCAGATTGGTTGTTATGGTGCCAACATAGACATTAAAGATGCTATTTTTTATGTTCTATTCTGAGTTATTGGATCTCTGGACGGATTATTTGCCTTTTATGCAAAACATATATAATTTATAGAAATCTGAGGGTAGTCACTATCACTACAGTACGTCGTGTAGAGCCCGGAGGATAGGGATTCTCTCGCGTTGTACGCGGTCCAGGAACAAAATGATGCAACGTGTTTTAATGATAATGCAAGTACATGTAAAGGTCTACATCTAGAGAGAATATAAGAAAAATTCAAGGTGTGTTTTTTTTTTATATTAGCGTCTGAACTTCTTGTTTTTCAGTTTTTTCTTCCAACTTGCGTGCCCGTCGCATCTTAACCATATTTTATGAAATTACGATACTCGGTGTGTTTGTTTACAAAAGTCAGGAGCACACGTGAGTAATATTTGAAGATTGTAACTGAAGTACTTTTTGTAATATTTAGCCTCAAAGTTTGAAAAAGAATCGGGCTCTCAGGTGATTTTGACATTTCATTGCGAAAAACGTATATTCTTGTCAACAACAAAACTTTTTTACAGAAACGTAAACCAGGCGAAAATTGAGCATAAAATATACGAATTTATTTTCGTAGATAGACGTCGCTAAAGTTGGCTGAGGCACACGGGTATAGGTAGAGGCTAGGGACCAGCTTGTCGCGTTCCGAATTTTTTATAGTATGGCGAAATTTTTCCCGGGGAGAATATTGGTGAACCTGGACGTTAGAATAATCGGGGAAGGATATAAAAAAAAAATCAAGCAAATTGACGAGGTCGACCAGGCACCCTTTGTTCGATCTTACCTGAAATGACTCAGTGGCGACACCCCAGCTAGTTTTCGGCGATTTCTATACAGCGTCCAATAATCGTGTTTGTTCTACTGGCGGCAGCCGACCTAAGCCACCTCCAAGAAACATGACTTGACGATTGGAGCGGGCCTCAGAGAGTTCCACTTTACCGTATCACTTGAATGTTTAAGCTCAGTGAACGCACTGACAACTGTTTCTAGTGCTGGCTCATATTACGTCACACGGGCCCACATTACGTCACTGTAGCGGGAAATTTAAAGGCTTTCTAGAATTTCGCGATTTTTCCGGTAAAAAAAAACAAACGTCTTCCGTGGCCGGAATGTAGAGAAGTACACATTTTTCAAAACGAGCATTTGGTGCGAAATGGCAGGGGCACCAGCGCTGTGGGGGGCGTCCTTAGCCCGCGATGCTTTGGTCCTGGCTGGTCGCCGGGGCTCTAGCGACGATTTCTGGTGGCGCCGTAAGGACCGAGCTGGTCAGCCGGTCCACCCACTGCTCGTTGGTTGCTGGCAGGGGTGGTAAGTCATGTAGGATTGGGTAGCGCAGATATTTTGTTGAGGAGGGTACGCGGGGGGGGGGGGGGGGGGGGGGATGGGTTCGTTTGCAGCCTTCGGAGCGCAGTGGCTTCGTGCCGAGTGAGGCGAGGGTGAGGGGTATATGTATATTTGCGGCGGCTGAGGGGATAGTGGGTTAGGAGATCGGGAGAGGTGAGTGGGGTGTCTAGGCAAGACGGCTGCCGATCAGTTTCACGCGCCCACCGATGACATGCCCGTTGTGCTGGTGAGAGATTCAACGCGGACGTATCACTGCCCGATGCGACCTGACTCCACCACCTCCGTGGTGGAGTGGTTTAGGATGGTGTGTTATAGACCCCGTAAGATGCCTATGACGCGGGATGGACACGGACAGCCCCATGTTCGTCCGCTAGAATAAAACTCTAGTCCTTCCAAGTTTCATTCTTTCATTCAGCTAATTAGATGCTCAATCGCAAGTTACAAACAACCGTGTTTTGTTTCGTGCACTCCGTGGCCTGCCCCAGCTTCGCTGGTCATCCTTCTTCATAGACTGAAAGGGCACTGAGCTTTTTTTTTTTTGCATTCTGTACTAGGTACAGCTTTCTTTTCCTTTGTTAAAATTACGAATGATTTTTTCTGTGCTTGAAACAATACGCTGTTCCAGGAAACCCGAACGTCTGAGCCGGGCTACCCTAATCAAGCAGTCGCTGAACGTTTGATGCGTGCATGACTTGCTGTCTGCCGATTTTAGGCAGGAACCAATGATGCATTTTTGACAAGTTTTTAGGAGATGTCCCCCCCCCCCCCCCCATTTAATTCCACCCCCTATTCTTGTGCGGTAGATACCAGGTCACTCAGACCATCTTGGAAATGGGCGTGCCCATGAGCTGGAGAGCGTGGCATCGTTTTTGCCCTGCCATCAGCAATGGGCCAGCCTCCCAAGGCGACCAGTTCAGACCCCTAGGAGAAGCGTAACTGCCGGCGCCAAGTATGTCGCCTCGCTGTCAAAATGGCAGTACCCGCGAATTTACTCGACGAGAAGGATTCACATACACAGGGTTCAGCGCGTGCGCGCGCGCGAGAGAGAGAGTTGCTTTATTGGAAGAGAAACGAAAGTCGACTCAGCCGATAACTGCCTCTCGGGCTGAGGTCACCTCAATCAAGACTGAGTCTAGGAGGAGGATGGACAGAACAGAGGGTGGACAGCAAAAAAGATAGAAAGGGAGAATAAGATGACGGTTCCCAAGCCGCGCAGCATGGACAGCACTGGCGGCATCATAGCCGGTCCGAAAGTCCCGTGTCCTTTAAAAAGTCCAGCAGGGCTCGGAACGCTTTTTCGCGATTTGATTTGTGACAATCCGGGAACAACAGGTTTGATGAGGTGCATGAAGGCAGTCCCAGTTTTGCATACTGATCGAGCATTCGAATGTTGTGGACACTCGCATAGTGCATGCGCGAGTGTCTCTATTGCAGGGCAGTGTGGGAAGGCGGGTGCACTAACGATGCCAAGCCTGTGACTTCTTTCCGCGCAGCGGTGACAGCCGATTCGCAGACGCAGAAGGAGAGCACGGTCACCTCGGGTCAGTCCCCTCGAAGGAAGCGCGTTCGGTGGCTTGCCGGACGCCGAGGCATTTTTTAATCCTCCAGCCCTTGTGGGAGCCGTCAGTTGCCCTCTTGCATGAGAGAGTGCCATTTATTGTAAACAGTTGTAGTGGTGTAATAGTGACCTACACTGCATACATTCCGTGTTTATGTTTAAAAAATCCTGCACCCCTCCGTCAAATGTCGACGACGGTGGAAAGCGAAGCTTTCTCGTGAGTGATTTCTTTGTTGTCGTCTGAGTTTGGACTTCTACTCGCAGTCGGTTTGGGCTTTGAATCGTTGAGCTTCGACTTTGACCCGCGCGAAGTTGGAACTTTTGATCGCAGCGGATTTGACTTCGACCTTTTTTCACTTGATTACTTTATTTAATATTTTATTTATCACATACTGCAGACCAAGTATGGTCCATGCAGGAAGGGGCAATACAGCACAAAAATCTCTTTTACATACATTGCGGTACAAAATATATTCATATTTCACAGTACATTCATTGCAAGAAACAAGCGACAAAAATACAGACCAATAACGCAGAACAAGCGACAAGAACAAGTAATGCAAATTGGTTAACCTCGGCATGTCAAGCATAGGCGAATAATGAGGCAGAGCATTCAATAAGAAACTGTTTTTGGACAAGAGAATACTTGTAAATGTTAGGGCGGTCAAATATAGGCGTAATGTTTTGACTACGTTTGTGATGTAAAGTGCTGATTGTGTCCTTTGTTATCTAATGTTGAGCATGCAAACCTAATATGGAAAAGTTCAAGAGGCGGAAATAATTAATTCGTGCAGTGTTCCTTAGGTCAGCCAGAAGTTCGAGATTCACATCTTTCAGCATGGCCTAAGGCGAATCGCGACGTCTATGTCCTTTATATATGAATCGGACAGCTAATCCGTGTATTTTTCCATTTTTTTTGCGTATTAGCAACTGTATGCGGGTCCCACACAGTGCTGGCGTATTTAAGAGAAGGACTTACTAAAGCTTTATACGCTCTAAGTTTCAGTGAACTAGGAGGACAACCCAACTTGCTTTTTAGAAAGCCCAATTTTTCCGGGCAGCAGAACATATGCCATCAATATGCGCTGTGTAGCTAAGTTTCCATGTGATTACTACACCCACGAACTTGTATTCATCTACTTGCCTAATAGTGTAACCACACACATTATAGATTAGAATTTTCGGATTTTGTTACTAAGGCATAAATATGCAGTCTTATCGAAGGTAATTATTATTTCCCACTTCTTTACACCATTCGTTTATATAGTTTAGGAACTTCTCAAACAAGTAAAGATAGTCACAGACCGAATTTATGGTATTAAATTATGCTGTCGTCGACAAATAACTTAAAAAAAAAACACGCCAGGTTGATAGTTTGAACTATGTCGTTAATATAGATATTAAATAATACCGGCCCCAGAATGTATGTATGTATTTATTGCACAAAAACAAGAAAGGAAGGTCCACCAACAGGCGTAAATTGTCTCGCCTAGGGGCGGACACCGGCCAGAATTGACCATTGAGGCACTCCAGAAAACACCCTAAATAACCAGGGCGGGAACCTAGAATTGACCATTGAGGCACTCCAGAAAACACCCTAAATAACCAGGGCGGGAACCTTTTATATCGACGTACTGTTTTCTACTGGTTAAATATGTGGTATGACCTAGTAAATTGTTTCCGCAGGTATGCCAATAGTCTTCATTTTGTTAAATAGTTTTATATGAGTCACCTTGTCAAATGCCTTAGAAAAGTCCTAAATTTACATTAACCTGCCCAACATTGTCCAGGACTTTGGAGAACTCGTTAACGGTTGCTAATAATTGCGTAATAGTAGGGAATGCTTGTCGGAAGCCCTGTTGCGTGCTGTGAATTGCATTATTTTGTTGCATAACAAATACAAGTAAAGGGGATCGGCCGATAATCGCTAACTAATAACCTGCTTCCTTTCCTGAATGCCGGAATCACATGGGCTATTAGCCAATCGTCGGGTACTGCGCTAGTTTTAATCGAAACATCAAATATTATTACGAAGAATGCAGCAAAATTTCCTGATACCCTTTTAGAAAAACAGCCTGGATGCCATCAGGGCCAGTCTATTTTTCCCGTCTGATCGCGATAATAGTTTTATCATCCCTTCCAAGGACATATTTATTAAGTTGAAATGACCTGATACCATAATGATACTCGAATTTCGCGGCCTTAAAAACAAACTCTATGACCTGATACCATTATGAGACTCGAATTTCGCGGCCTTAAAAAAACTCCGTGAAAGTAGGAATTAAACTTGTTTGCTCTTTCATCTTTATTTGTGACAAAGGTTTCACCGTTCATTGCAGGAATAGAACTGATAAAAATTTGGTGTATTCTCTTACGCACGAACAAAGCTTCGCGTTAAAATATCGCCGCCGTTAGAAGGAGAGGTGTGTGATTTTTCTGTCTAGTTTTGCATGGACGCTTCTCCAAATCCAAGCTGCTTCAACTGTGCCGAAACGGCGTGAAGCATTTTTTCCTTTCACTTCACCCACGATCATTGTCATCGTCAGAGAAAGTTGGCTTTTCTGCAGTGCGTTTTCGACGCGGCGTATGCCACCAGTGAGGCAGAGAAAGCTTGGCTTTTAAAAAGAGTAGTGATCGGCCCTGCTGACCCCGGGACTTGGTATACTCGTCGTGGCTGTGGTCAGAAAGTGTTTACTTATGTTGCAGATTAACTCTGACAAGGAACAGCTGACGTTCATGTTTTGTCCTTTCGGTTCGCATCTGTCGTCTTTCGGCACAGAGTACGTGGCAGCCATATGGGTGCGAACTCGTCGGGATGAAGTTGTATTGCTTTTACACGCGTACGTAGCGCCACGGGGTAATGACTCGTTTTGCGACTACCGTTTTACACAGCGAAATTTCTGGCGGGTAAATTTTCAGTTGTGGAGGCGGTGGGGGGGGGGGGGGGGGGGGAGAGAGGAGGATACGGTTGTATACGAGCGCATGGCTTCTGATGAAAAGAAAAATTAGTAAAAAGTTAGAAGTGCAATAATTCTGGACGAAACAAATTTAATCAAGTGCACCGTCAAATGCGCCCATAGTACAAAAATATTGTACGGCGTGTAAATTGAACCACGACTGCTATTCTTCCTCTGATTTGTCTGAATCCGCTCCCACGCCAGGTCTCCGTCGAAGGAGGCATTTGATACCGGCATCAATTGCCTCTTTGAGATATCGTGGCTGCAACAAGAGGTGAAACCAATCGCTTACAAATGGGGAAATTGTATCCTTTGAACAAAAGATTTGCATTCGTTAACATGACAAAATAAACACAGTATGGCCAACTTGATTGGTACAGCAGTGAATCGATCCTTCATAGAGCCACTGTCATTTGGAGTGTGATACATTTAGTGCACGCTCAAGAGCTGCAGGTGGTTTAATTGAATCTGGAGCACTCCACTACAGCGCGACACTACCGGCCCAACACTGGAACACAACACTACCGGTTGTTTCGGTGTGCCAAGCTCTAGACTGAATGCGGTGTGCAGTGGCGCTGTGAATATTAAATGTGTCCTGAACAGCCGGGTCCTGTGAAAAGTGCTCTCTAAGTTTACTGCTTCCCTTCGGGCTTGGAAGCGGCAAGATACTCTATCGTCAGTAGAAAGCGGTGTACTTGTTACACAGCTTGGTGCGCCATGCAGAAGGCCTGGTGCTCGTCACCGTTTTTGTAATGGTTACTAAATGTGTCCATTTTGGCGAGTGAAAAGATACCATGTAAGGCGAGCAGTAGCTCACCTGCCTCGCAATTAAGAGCTAAATGGCGTTTTCGAGGTTCAGAGGTCACAAAAAGTTTCGCGAATTTTAAGTATGCAGTATCGGGGAAACAAAATTTTGGGCGAGAGCTTTAGGATAGCTTTAATAGTCTCCTTCACCACTTTCACCCACTTTTCTACCCGAAGTGCTTTCAAAACATTGTCAATAGGCGCATCTAGTCCTTAGATTAGGTGGGCACGGGATATCAGAACAAAGTATTACTGCGCTACGCCCATAAGGTAACTTGGAAACTCACTCAACACATTCTCTCTCTGCATCGCGTTCTCCGAAGTAGAGGCATTCTTCGTGTGTTTGGGTGACGTCACACGAGCAATACATCCGCTATTGGTCACCTTCCTTTCAGCTGGAGCTATTGACGCATTTGATAGCCGCTTAAAGAAAATCGCAACAATACCCAATGCAGGGACGAAAAAGGCATGCGCTGCGGTAGAAAATCATGGAACCCCGTTCTCTGCTGGTGATATGTATTGCTTTTGCACTGGTTCCAGACAGGGAGAGTATAAAGAAAGCATTGTATGAGCTCCGCTGCAGGGACTCTTTGCAGTACCCTGCGCTCGCTACGACTTTTTCACGTACAATATTATGCCAAATGGCATAAAAAATACCGCGCTTCTACAGGTAAAGGTTGGCACCCGCCTCGCGGAGAAAGGCAAAAAGGGAATGGTGATAGGGTCCCCAGATAACGTGCAGCGGTCATTAGTATTTTGAACTTATTACAAGCTCCGTTTGTTGGCCCTGACCGGCCGTGGTCGAACCCGTATTCTTGGGCTCAGCAGCGCAATGCCCTAGCCACTGAGACACCGCTTCGGGATGGTCACCTCATCTAAAACACGCCGTTTAATAAAATTCAGTGAGTGAGTGAGTGAGTGAGTGAGTGAGTGAGTGAGTGAGTGAGTGAGTGAGTGAGTGAGTGAGTGAGTGAGTGAGTGAGTGAGTGAGTGAGTGTTTGTGAACAGGTGGACCTAGCCTTGCAAGGTGTGACGGCAATTTTTCTGCCCGAGCTGCACCCTTTTAGTACTATTTTCACAGCAAATCACCAAGAGCCGCACAAGTTTGTGTCCTTCAGAAACTGGAGGACTAGGCGCAAGATGCGTAGCCTAGATATCGAGTGGGTGTGCGGGTAAAAAAATGTCCTTCAAAGAGGCATGCGGAACGGCTCTCCTTCGAAGTTCCTCTAAGCCGTCTATGACAAAACGTTGTATGTCACCCGGCCCGGCACACGTTGAACACCGTGGAGACGAGACAAGGTTCAGTTGTAAAGCCTCGCCGGAGTTTGTCAATTCGTACAAGTTTCAATCGTCTCATTCAAATAAAGTTTTTACGTGGAAAACTACACCTCGGCCGGTGTAGCCGGTGTAGGAACGGTGTAGTGGAGCGTTGCAGATTAGTTTAGACCACCTTCGAGTCTTTAAGTCTTTAACGTGCAACTAAGTCTTAAACACGCGGCGACAGGCGACAACTGATTATCCGGTCGAACAGTGCACTTTAAGGCCCTCGAAGGGGATGTGGCTCCTCCCAACGCATCCGAATTCCAAGCATTGCACAAAAGGAGAACATTCAGCGAATGACAAGACCTCGAAAATTATTTGACTCAGAGATGTGACCTCGGCGGTGGCATCGCAACATCGGAAAGTTCAAACTCGTAGTGCGTGGGCCAGCCCAAATGTTTGTGTCAAATCACATGCTTGCCTTTGTCTTTTGGCCGCACGAATTCATCATTTGAGATGCTCTGTGACGAAGCAACGCCGAGGCAGTGCCTTGGAATGTACAGATTCGATGCTGGGGGACAAAAATCGACAAACTTTTTTTTTAGCTCCTGAGGGAGGTCCAAGGGGCGTAATACTTCATAAATTATGTAGTTGTAGCAGTATGTGCAACAATATATAATGTTGTAATTATTCCAGTTGCGGCATTTTTTGTGTTTAAGCGTAGATTGCGTTACGAAGCGAAATTAAAGCTCATTATAACTTGTTGAATATCTCTCACAATTTCAAATGTTGTATTCACAAATTTTTTTACTTACCGGGAACGCCCGTTTGATCTGAAATACTGCAAACTTAAAAAAGAAAAGAAACAAAAATGTGGTAAGCGATCACGCAATGGCCTTCCAAGCGCATTAAAATGATAATTGTGCTTTTATTGCTCAAAAACAGTCACACGTACGAGCGAGCAAACAAGCAAACAAGACAAAGCAGGTAAATAAGTAAGTTAACAAACAAACAAGCTATCGAGCAAGCTAGCGAGGAAGGAAGCAATGAGTGAGTGAGCAGGAAAGCGAGCGGCAGAGCAAGCGAGCCCGCAGCGCTTAAGTGTGAAGCCCGGCTAGTCGGTTCTTGCTCACGAGAAAACAGCACTAAGAACAGGAGGAATGAACGAGGAAAAGGACAAACATGGGCACTGCGACTGTCGCCCGAGTTTGTCGTTTTCCATGTCTTCCCGTCCTGTTCTTAGCACTGTTTTCTCGTGAGCCCGCGGCACAAGTTTCGCTTCCTGGCACGCTTATGCGGTTCCCATGTGATTGGAAAGACCCCGTTTCCCCAGTTTCCTCCCGAACAGGGAAAAATAATGTAAGAGATTTCTTTGAATTACGCTCCATAATTCCGAAACAGGTGTGGGTGGTTGTCATACGCTGATCGCCTGAGGTTTACTTAGCAAAGCGCGTTGCAGTGGATGACGGATTGATTAGAGTGCCGACACAAGAGACCGCAAGTCGAAGACGAATTAAGCTCGAGCTGCCTCAAGCCCTTTGTATGCTTTGATGACCGGGTGTCGTATGGTCGGGACGGTGACCAGGCGCCTGAGTTTAAGAAATCGCCATCGTTCCCAAATTGCGATTTAACATACTTCTGAGTTATTTATCATTAATGAAAGTGGCAAAGTTATACTTTTGTCTTAATCAATATCTTCTGCAATATCTTTCAGAAAACCCCAATTACTGCTAGTTTTGCAGCCGCTTTTATGAAACTAGTTAAGTCGCAGAAGAAGTAGTGTAATTGCTATTACGTACAGCAGTAAAGGAGCTGTAACTTGTTACTGTTCACAGGCTTAGCGGATGTGGGGTGTGCATTCTTGTCAGTTACATATGTTACGAATGTTATTGTGGCGACATTGTTGGTTAGAAATTTGTAAGATTCGAGCGCTTGAGTGTAGTGTGAGTGCTCAAAAGTGGTAAAATTTGCCACAAGGTACTCTTACAAAAATATTTTTTACAACCACCTTGGCGTAGACGGGACACAGCGCAGTGTGTCCAGTCTTCTGTAACGGACACACTTCTGTAACGGAGGCCTACGGAGCCGTGGAGGGGAACGGATGGGGTGTATGCATCCACAAACACTGTTACAATTTTACTGTGACCTATCCACTGACCAGTGATGTGTGTAGAACAAGGCAATTTCATAGGGTCGTGTTTGCAAAAAAACTTGGTCTAATTTGTCTAGAAATGCATGTGAGAATGCGCTTTGAAAACGGCACTACAAAATCGGCCGCACAAAACGAGAGAGGAGGTTCTGTTTACTGCTACAACAGTCTGGGGACGTATTAAAAATGTGACGTCATCGAAAAAAAAGGAGTCGTTAATTTTTCTGCGATTTGTTACCGGTTTGTCCTGGATGACTATTTGCGACGACTTCGTAGAAGTTCCACTTCGATCCTAGTCGAAGTCGAAAGTATAGTCTCTTCCTTTCCGAGGCTGAATGCCGCATTAAAGGAACCAGATGGGAAGGACACAGCGGCAGCCTTCTCCATCCTCTCCCTCTGTTGCAGAGAATCTTTCTCCCGTGTGCCCTTTCCCTCTCTTCTTCGTCCTCAACGCGGCTTCGTCCTCAGTGCGACTCCACTTTTCCCACGCATACACCCCGAGGTCTGCTGTGCCACAATACGCCTAAATAATCAATAATGGCGATCACAGTGTCAAGGAGGTCAATGACCAGTAGCAGCAGACGAAATAAATAAAAAAAAGTGGTCTGTGCTGAGACAGTGTGCGCATTGCCAGCTTAGTGTTTCTCATTTACATCTCCTCGAGCAGGCCAAAATTTTAAAGCGAAGCTTTCTGTGCCGCCCTGGTGCCGTGCATCGTTACGCCCAAAACGCACTGCAGGAAAGCAAACTTACACAATAGATTTCCTCAAAGGCGCATCAAGCGCCCCCCCAAAAAAAGAAAAAAAAAACACACTTCCCCTGGTCAGAATCGAACCTGGGTCCCTCACGATATGAGGGACGTCTAACATGGTCGAAGTCTAAGTCGACGTCTAACATGGTCGAAGCAGTTTCGATTTTGGACTTAGACTCAGGGTGCATGAGATTTTTTTTTAATAGAAGGGTGCATGAGAGAAAGTGTCACATTTTAATCATCTTGCTCTTAAGAAAGGGACTTTGATTTTTTAATCAGACCGCACATGATACTTCGTTATTCGTCACATTTGCTCCATCGTATGATGGGAATAATCTTTGAGGTGAATTGCAGTGAAGCATACCCACGGAAATGATAACATACGTCGCATACTTGACTGTTATACTAGATCATTGCAAAAAATGGCCCCCCTTTCGCACTGCGAAAGTGGATGCAGCTTTCGTAAACCACTACACATGCTGTTGTGGGAGGGCATGACATTTTCCTCGTCGTCTCGGCGGGCTTGTCACTTCGCTGGGCTTCTCTGGCGGCAGAGCCTCACCCATGCGCTCGCCCTCGAATGACGTCAACCCCCCTTTCAGCGAGCAGCTCCAAACCTAGCCTTTACCAGGAACACATAGGGAGGTCCCATTGTTCACAGGTTTCTTATCATCTACCGTGCGGTTTCGATGCTTGTTCTGTGTTTTTTTTAAGGAATACTGAACTCTGTGCTGCATGCCTGCATTGTAGAGAACGATTGCGCTGGGCTTCTATGGCGGCAAATACTGGGTCCTGCCTAGCGTGACGCATCCGTTCGGCGTATCGGGGGAGAACTGCTGGATCCTGCTTGGACATGGTAAAAAGCGCACTAGACGGGGACAGAAGAAAATACACGGGACGAGCGAAAGACAGTGACACGGGACGAGCGCTCGTCCCGTGTCACTGTTTTTTCTTTCTGTCCCCGTCTAGTGCGCTTTTTACCATGTCGAAGTCGTATCACCAACTAGCCCAAATTTCTGCGTTGAATAATCCTGCTTGGGTTTTTGTTTACGACACGAAATTTTCCGACCAACGAGAGGCTAACAGCTTCAGGCTAACAGTTTAGCTCCAAAAGAATTTCTGTAGAGCGCCAGGCTGCAGAGTCAGAAAGCTGTTCGCACGTAAGATATCACGAGAGCAGTTAGTAATTAGCCGGCTCCCTGACTGTCATCTCGGTTTTCGCGGCGAACCTACCGTACACGGGTGGTTCCTCGCGAAGCGCTAGGCGTTAGCAGGGCGCCAGCTAATCACTCTGGCGTTGCGATATCTCACGTGAGAGCAGCCTTGTGACTCTGAGTTCAGAACCTTGCATATGAATGTGTTTGTGAGCACTCTGAAGTGTTGTGCCTCATGTGATGTAAAAACATAGTCGGACGAGCCTTCAGTACTAACAGTATACAAAAAGAGCTGTCGCTTGTGCGAAAAAGCTTTTTGACTACTTACCGGAGAACAGACTAATCGTGTCAGCAGCCTTGGGTTGAGCCGGTAGTAGCTCATGAAATATTGCAGGGCTCGCTGTACCTGCAACGTTGTAGAAACATGCTTTTGTTTCTTTTTGGGTCTGAACACCAACACGATTTTTCTGATGCAAACCTTTACGGAGACGCGCTTTTTGTTTGCAAATGGCTCCGTTTTTCTTGTGTATGTGCTATTCAATGCTGCGATGCTATTAGGGCCAGCGAGTGCCTGACAATGTAATAATGTTCTTATTAAAATCGCAACCTTAATTATGAAACTGCAATGTTTACAGTTTTGCAAATAAAACGGTAACAGTGCTGATATAATCGTAATAAACTGCACTGACTGCGATTATTGCGTTTTTTCTTGTATGAATTGCTGGAAGCAAAAAACATTGCTCAGGACACTTCAGTCTGCTTACTTGCTTTTAAGACGAAAGCCTGGCGTACTTTTGGGACGGGTACCTGTTATATACGCGTCCACCCATCGACACAACAGCCATGCTATTTTAACATCCTTAATCCACCTTAATCTATTTTACATAGTCTTAATCCAGCTTATTCTCTCCAATTGATGTTAACACATCTTAACCCATATTAATCTTACATTACTAATAATTACTACGAATAACTAAATTAATTATTAATTTACTTGTCATTACATTATTCGCGTGTCACATCATTCACCAATTGGCATGCACCAGGCTAACTCTGGTTCTCCTCTGTGTGCGTGCCAATTTAGCGAAGTGGTAACGTCCTGGAATCCTGCTTTGGAGACCCAGTTTCAAATCTTTCACGAACCCGAGCGTGTCTTTACAGCGGCAGCTATTTCGCTGCCTTGCGTGCAGGAGCCGTTTCCGCGTCACGGACGCCGGATTTTTCGCTCAATTGGACATAAAGGCTTTTTCCTTTAAAAAAAAAAAATGGCAGCATCTCCACTCTGTGGATGATGGCGAGGGTGCGGAGTACGGGGTCTCGAAATGACATCCAAGTTGCGCCCCGAGTGACATCCGATTTGCGCCCCGACCGTCATTCGCTTTGAGCCGTGAGTTGCACCTTGATTATTCCCTAAATCGCTTTGATGGTGGTGTGGGCACGGATGTACACGGACGGACATTGGGAGGTCTTAATGTACTCCGCACCGTTACAGGCGAGGGAGTGAGCCGTTTGACTCTCGGGTACTAACTCACGGTCGTATCCCAGTGGGTAAGACGACTGACACTAACTCTGTCTGGTCTACCAGTACTGGCTCGAATCCTTCTGGTGCCTGTGTGATTTTTTACGATTGTGAATGCTATGCGCACGGACGCGGACGGACATTGTGAGGTCCTAAGGTACTCCGCACCTAAAACTGTTTTGGAAGCTTTAACCGCTTACTTGCTTTGAAGGCGAATGTTTGGCGTACCATTGAGACGGGTATATTTTAGATACACGCAAGACAGCAGCCGCGTTATTTTACCCTCCTTAATTCCTCTAAATCTACCTTAATCACATAATCCACCTTAATCAACTCTATCCATCTACTTCACCTTGATTCATCTTAATAAAAACATTAATGCGTCTTAATCCGTCGCAATCCGGCTTATTAATAAGTACTACAACGTACTAGAACACTGTATAAGTGCTATCAATAAGTAATCCATCATTATCCATCTTAATTGATCTTAATGAAGCTTATTCTACCCGTATTTCTTAATCAATCTTCAGTGCTCACCTTGCTAATCATTATCAATCACTAATAATTTGTTAACTTGTCATTACCCGTACTCACGTGTCATTAATAATTCCTCATGGCGTGCACCGGGCTCACTCTTGTTCCCTCCCTGGCAGGGTGCCGAGTTAGCTTAGTTTTATCGCACTAGGCTCCGGCACTGGACACCCGGGTTCACATCGCACACGAGCCCAAATGTGTTTTTCAGTTTTTCATTGTCTTTACAGCGGCGGCCATTTTGGTACCATTCGTGAAGAAGCCGTTTTTCTGTTTACGACACCGGATTTTTCACTCAGAGGGCCATTTAAGGCTGTAACGTTAAGTACCGCTGTTTTGCACGAACAAAAATGTGCAGACGCACCTGCTATGGCCACAGCACCTACCTCTCTCCCATTTTTGAGCTGTTACCCCCACATCAACGATGCATTACGAAGTAGTCCGAGTAAGCATCCTGTTGTAACAATGTTCCAACAAGACACAAAATCATGTAGTTGCCGCGCACTCACCAATGTTGACACTGAATCCCACACGCATCCCATCACGGACAGCTTCTCCTGCATTTCTAGCGCTGCAGAAAAAACAGGCATTACGAGGTAATTCATTCTTGAAAATGCGATGACGACACTGAGCATTGCTGCAGCTGAGGCCTTCCAAGGCAACAAGGTTATTTTATTGTTTTTGTAACAATATTTATTTCGTTTTGTTCTCCTTCTTATTGACTGTTTCTGCGTACTTCTCCCCCCTTTCTTTTTTTGGCCTCATTATGTTGATTCCAATCTGAAGTAGCAAGCCCTGCCGTTTGTGGGGCTAACCTCTTCAGTACTTATTAAAGCTTTCTCTCTCTCTCTCTTGTTACATTGAGCCAATTAAACTGCCCGTACACACGCTCTTAACGTGTTTTTCATTTGAGAATGTATGGTTGAACCCACGCGAAAGCTTTGGTCTATACTAATAGACATACCAATAGACTATACTAATAGCCTATACTATAGACTATACTAATGACTACACTAATAGACTACACTAATAGACTATACTTATGGCCGTGATTGATTGATTAAGTGAGTGAGTGAGTGAGTGAGTGAGTGAGTGAGTGAGTGAGTGAGTGAGTGAGTGAGTGATCAGGGCCCAGCCCAAACGTAAAATTTGGCGAGTACCTTCCTGCCCCGCCGCAGGTGCTCACAAAAGCGACATTCTTAAGAATATCACCTCTGTGGATATCCAACATGCTTAAACGTGTATTTATACACACCCCTAATCATTTTGGTGCCTTAAAAGCGGTTGTATTAGTTTTCGCGTTACGGGTTACTCTGGCAGATAACAAAAATAAATTTCAGCGTTTTTTTAATCACTCCAGGCGAGGGGTAACGAACGATGACTGGAAGGAATTGTTCAAATTACCACAATATATTTGATAAAATTAATGGTATCGAAATGATTTTTGCATGTAAATACCATTTGTACAAAAGTCTAAAAGCAATTATGAGGATTCAGGTAAATCTAACCCCGGCAAGGTTAAAGGAAATACCCCTTGCTGAATAGGTCGTTTTAGAACTGCCTTAATATCCTTTCAGCCCATACTGTGATCAAATCATTTTTTGCGCCAGGAAATTACATATACGAATGTCTACAACGACTACTTGTCATTGTTTGAACGTGGGCTGGTTGCTTGGAGCAATGAAACACGGTAAAACAGCGTGGCTAGAGACAGGAAGTTAAGGAAGAAAGACACATCACTAGCGCTGGTTACGAGTTACAGAGGTCGCAGTAGGCAACAAAGGCTGAAGAACTTCGTTTTACCCGAAATATTAGGTTTTTCAAAGTTGTTTCGGTTTTTGGCCGACGGCAAATGATGCTGTTACCGTATTGAAATAATTGAAGCTGTGATTTCTTTCTCGTTTTTATTCCATACTTACGTGACGTGACAGATGACGTCACACATTATGGAGAGGGACTGCCTGCAAAGTCGTTCGAGGCCTTTCCAGAAGGGAGGTGCCGCCGCTTAGGAGAAGCAGTGAAAACTAGTCACACGATATGACAACATGGGGATTCATGGCCGGACATGTCATTTAACTGATTTCGTCAGTATTGTCGTAGTTTTGCCGCGGCTTGTCTTATAACAACAAATACGGACAGTGAGAAGAGGCAAAACCTACTACGTTCACTCTCAAAAGTTTTCTTGTGGTACTTGCGACTATGCGAAACATTGGACCGAAATGGAAACTGAAACAAATCTACCAACTGTTGTAGTAAATGACCCGCTAAATAATGTTTAACAGCCAAAGCTTACGTCATATGGAAACACCTGTGCCCGGCAAGAGTTCAAGCACACGTTTATTTATATGCACGTCTTCGTATAACGGCTTTCATGTTTGTTTTAGGAAACTGCTTAGACACGTTCCACCAGGTGGAGGAGAGGAGGAGAAAACCTTAACAGTGAGATCGAGCTGGTTAGTGGGCGGGGTCCTCAGTCCAGGACTCCGTTGGTGCGGCCTACCGTCTTCGCCCTTTCAGCGAGCCAAAGCTGCTTACTTAGGTCCGAGCTTGCAAGTTCACTCTCCCACTGCTCGTATGTAGGATGAGGAATTGGTGCAAGGTCTGGGTTAGAGTGTTGCTGGATTGTCACAGTGTCGGCACAGGGGGTTGTATATTGTGGGATGAATGGTGGGTAGCCGTATGGAGAGTGGAAATTTGTTTGGAGTTGTCAGAGGGTGAGTTCTTGTTCTTTTGTTAACTTTTCAGCCGGTGGCGGGTAGGTGCGTCGTGTGAGCATGTAGTGTTGGGTGATATCGTTGTATGTAATAAGCAAGTGTCTGGCCCTCTCGTCATCCTCTTGCGGTGCCCGGCGAGCAAGATCTCGGGCGTGATCGAGCCGCTGCATTCTCACGACTGGATGAGTGGACAAGCGTCCAAATGATCTTGACTGTTCTTTCGGGAGGGTTTTGGGCCCGGATTCGTAGGGATTTCTTGGAAATCCTCCCGGAAGTGTACTTTCGACACGCCGCTTGTGAGTCGGTGATAATGATCTTGGATTCGATTTGGGCTATGGATAGTGCGAACGCCGCTTCTTCCGCTTCGAGGATGGTAGCATGGCGAAGGGTGATACTTGTAATAAGACCATTGGGGATGGCGGTCACCGCTCTTTTGGTATTTGCACGGGTGTCCGCTTGAAGTGCGTCGTTAGCAAAATGGGTAGGCATGAAGAAAAGTCATAATTTAATACTATGAACGCAGTCAGAGCTCATGTTGGTCGTCGCGAAATGGAACAGAACGTTCGCGGAAGCGCTCCGATGTATACGGAAGCATGTGAAGTATTCGGCGCGGCACCACCAAGCATGATTCAGTCATTCGCTTCCAACAGTTCACGTTCCCTCCTTGGCTTCCATGTGTCGCGCTTGTTACGGCAGGTAGATCAGACGAAGCGTGGAAAAACAGAAAAAAAAAACCCGTTATCGATTGTAACTATGGCTCGGAAGGTATGCTCAGTCTGCCCTCAGCGAGCATCACGTACCTTGCGAAGGGCACTCTCGAGGACACCGCTATCTGAAATCTAGAGCGATACATTTCGCTGCGCAGGTCCGAGAACTAGATTATTCTAAAGCTACATTTTCATCGTATATATATATATTCGATGCAGAGCCACAACTGGGGCTGCACAAAATGGAAGCTCGCCCCTCCAAATCTGTAATAAATCCCATGTAGGGTTCCAATCGGCGGCACACATGGTTATCGCAGTCAATCCATTAGGTCACGTAAAAATAAAACTTGCTGTATCAAATTTGCCAAAAATTAGTGCGCAAATGTAAAGTAAAAATCAAACCTAAGGACATATCCAAAAATTGTCATGTCGCGTATGCTGCCAAAACAATTATGCAATGAATAATATAAAAATATAAAAAAATCTCACATCAGCAGCTTTATGTACGAGCTCGGGAAATAGTTGTAAGTATCAACAAAGCTTGATCACGCGATTTGAATGTTTATGAACTTCACTGTACGCGAAGTATTTCGCGATTTCACCGCGAGCGCATCTATCGTTAATTGCCACGCATATGCGATTTTACCGTTTACTGCATGCCATAGCCGCAAATTATCCATAGTCGCAAATTATCACATAGCGAACAGGCAATCGCTGATAATGCAGAACGGGTATTCAAAACAGACGGCGTGAGCTGTATGTAAGCTGACAAATATAACGATGAGCGCTTCAGCTTTTCCATAACATGAAAAAGTGGCAAGGGAGTACGTAGAAATAGAAAAAAAGAACTAAAGCAATCGGACAGCTTTATTTGGACGAAACGCGTGAGCAGGAAACTAGGTGACGAACGCCAATAAAAACAGCGCTCAAACAACCTTTATGCCAGATTTTTTGTGACTGAGTAATTTCGGAACGTTGGCACACCCTACCTAGTTGGGCAACAAGCCCCCGTTCATAGCAACACGCAAAAAAAATTTGTCAAATTTGCTCGCCGATGTGCACGTCACCAGCGAAGGCCACAGCCAGGAAGGCGTGCTAAAAGGCCAGCCATGCCGAATGACGTCAGGCCGGCCAACATGGCCGCGCCCAGGGCACCGCGATGTAAACGCTATACATCGCCGCTGCCGCGTTTGCTTCCGGTTTACCGCGAGGCAAACAGCGGCTGCAGCAGCCTCTGTTTGTGTCGTGGAATCGCTGCGAGGGAAATGAGGAAAATAAATGCGTTGTTTCTTTTGCGATTTCTCAGCAATTAAGACATCTTTTGGCACCGAATGAATGCTAATATGGCTACGGGAGGGTCAGATTTCGTTTGAAACCAACTGCTGGTTGCCTTCAGTGTAATTTAAGGGTGTTCTGCCGTTTATGACACCCTTACACCCAAGAAGTATCACTAAAAGCACCCTTTTAAAGGATGTTTTATCGTTAATTACGCCCTTTCAGAGGGTGTTTTTCTTTGTTTTTTGGTAGAATGTAAGGGTGTTAATTATGCACAAAAAGGGTGTAAATAATGTTACAGTGCACGTTTTTTGTTCCACCAGAATTCAGTGTGCAAACCTGTCCAGTAAACTCACAACAGCTGCTATGCTGTCGTCTCTCGCAGTGACAAGTTCCGCAGTACGTCGACGGCCGACAGGACGCAACATCAATTGAACGGCTGAAAGCAGCAATTCTACAGACATTACTAAACCCTCACCGTCGGCGTTCTCATTCCTACTCTCGTTCACCACTATAGTGAACCGTCTCCTCCAGCGTCCCCACCCTCCACGAGACGAGATCGTTACGCCTGCGCGCTTCTCCTTGCCATCATTATTAGCGATGGAACCCGCTGCATCAACACCATGGGCATGCAGAAGCGCCATTTCCGCTGGTTGGTTGCACTGCTGCTTAAAAAAGAGAACACTGGTGCTTCAAGGCTCGTACGCCAGCACTGTGTCTGCCTCCCCACTTCGCGGTCCTGGCCCACCAAACAGAGGCGCCGCGTGCTTCGTATGTGGAGGCCTCCTATCGCGCACGCCTGCGGCCGCCTCTTCCCTTCCTACACGCCCCGTGCCGGCGATTAATGCGGCAGTGTTATGAACTGTCCAATTCGTCAAATAAAGACGAGTTGTATGCGGTCTTCGTCACCTTTATAAGGCATCCATGTGAGCCACCATGAACGTGAACGACTTACTGACGTGTTGGGCTAGTTGGGCTAGTTGGTTATTAACTGCATTTCACTAGCGGAAAAAGGGACGAGGACGAAGAAGAAGAGCACAGGACGCTCGCTAGGCTTCAAGTAGCGAGCGTCCTGTGTTGAAGTCTAGCGAGCGTCCTATGTTCTTCTTCGTCGTCCTCGTCCCTTTTTCCGCTAGTGAAATGCAGTTAATAACCAACTAGCCCAACTTTCTGCCTTAAGGGTAAATTTTTGTTGCCCGCGTCATTTTCCTCACCTTGTGAAACTTCTCACAGACTACCGGTGTTGTCCATCCCATGTTGCAACCCTGCCCCTCCAAACTCACCTGTCCCCTTTTCCCAACTTAGGCCATACGCCATCCATTTCTCAATAACGTTTAATGATTCATTCACTTTTGCCTGGTGTGGACGAACACATGGGCATAATTCTGTGCTCCCTATTGCTTGGGCAGACTTCACTGTAACAGCTACTGCCAGTAACCCCTGTATTCACATACCTAACATATTACTTTTGCCTTCCGACACTTTTCGGCGCGTTTTTACGCACTTCAAGAACGCCTTCTTTTGAACTCATCAGTCCGAAAATAAGCCCTACTTCGCGCCTTTTTCGCGACCATCATGGAAGACTGCGTCGATAGCTTAGATAAGTTTGCAGATTTCACGCGTCGTGAGACAGAAATTGACGAAGCTTAAAGGAATGCAGCGTTTTCTGAACGCAAAAGCGATTCGCGTGTGCACGCCACCCGTCCTGACGCGGCCGTGGCGCGCGAGGCGGCCATCGCCGGCACCATGGCGCTGCCTGCGGGCATGAAACGACGCAGGCAGGTGCGTCTACCGTTTGTCGCCGCTCGTCAGAAAAACCTAATGCGAAAACAAAGTTAGCCCTGCGAGAAAGGATGTCTTAATTCAGTTAAAAATTGCGCAGGGAATCGTCATCCGTACTACTAGTGTGAGCGGTGATCAAATATATGTCTCAATATCAAGCCTCCAGTTCTCTGGGGTGACAGGCCACCGTCGGAGCTGGCTGATCTGAGCGCTTCCTCGAAGTCGGCGCCTCGGAGGCGTCCTTCCGTATTGGGGAAAGAGTCAAATCCTGCCCATACGCCGTACGCGGATTGGCGCAGTGCGCGCTAGCGTCGTTTTCAGGTGCCTTTTTCAAGTACGGAAAAGGTGCCTTGAGGAGAAAGCTGTCCGTCGCCCTGGCGCACCTGCGCCCTATCGTCACGAGGCTCCCTACCGTCGTCCCCTGTCGCCGGCCCGACCACCTGCGGAGCAACCCTCCGCCCCAAGGAAGACCGACGTGTGGCGAACGCCCGATAATCGCCCGCTGTGCTACCACTGCGGAGAGGCCGACCACATCTACCGTCGATGCCCTTACAAGAGGCTCGGTTTGCAAGGATCCTCCGTCGACGCACCACGCCCCCGACCCGGCCAGCGCCCTACTGAGATCGAAGAATACCTGTCTAACACCAACCGAGGACCAGCCGGCTTCAACCGTTCGCCGTCGCCATACCCGTACCAGTCGCCGAACCGCCGTAGCACTGCTGACTTCTCACGTGGAAGGTCCCCCAGCCCACGTGGGGGAAACTAAAAGCAGCAACTTCTGGAGGTGAAGTTGCACAACAGCGGAAGAACGAAAACCCTCCAACGACGTAAGGACACACCGAACACCGTACCCGCAGCCCAATGACCTGATCTAACACGACGACAGCCCAACAGTGCGACGCATACCGGACATGACCGGGCCTGCTGGTGAGAAGCCGACGACAACAACGACGCACAGTTCCCGACCGACAACACGTACAAGCCGAGATACGACGCCCCGACGTACCCGGAACTCCATGAAGGCGGCGTTCGACGTCCAGTTGTCTACAGACGGCTGTGATATAGTCGCCCTCATAGATACAGGAGCCGGCTACTCAGTAATGAACAGATCATTTGCGTCTAAGCTGAAGAAAGTTACGACCAGATGGGATGGTCCGCACATATGCACAGCAGGAGGCCATCTCGTAACGCCAAGTGGAACGTGCACATCACGCGACACCATAGACGGCACCACGTACCCTGCCGCGTTCGTCATTTTACCTAACTGCTCTCGCGACGTAATTCTTGGAATGGACTTTTCGACGGACAACGGTGCAATAATTGATCTACAGAACAAGTCGGTAACTTTTTCCTCTGATCACACCATGACGCAGAAACCGAACCCCAAACACCGTGCTGCTGTACGGATCGCCGATGATCACGTCACCCTGCCGCCCCGCGCAAGCTTGATGATCACCGTCTACCGTAGAGATGCAGCTCCTGACATCGACGCTATCGTAGAGAGTGACAAAAGGTTGCTTCACGACCGCGGTGTGTCTGTTGCAAGAGGCATTACCAATCCCACGTTTTGGTCACTAATTTCACCGAGCAGTACCAGCATTTCAAGAAAGGCGCTGCAATTGCCTTCCTCGGAGAAACGCAAGAAGCAAGTGACGTGATCGTGGTCGCCGACTTTGAACGCGCACCCAAAGATACCTAAAATCTTCCGCATCTTTTCGACGTGAATCCGGCGCTAACGCAAGAAGAACGGAAAAAATTATTGTCTTTGCTGCGTCGCTACAGCGAATGTTTTCCGTCGAACTCAAAATTACGTCAGACACCTCTAGCGAAGCACCGAATTATAACCGAAGATGGAGCCCGACCTACCCGACAGTCACCGTACCGCGTCTCTTCACACGAGCGGGAAGCCATCAGGATTCAAGTCGACGACATGCTCAGCGACGACATTATACAGACACCGAAACGCCCCTGGGCTGCGCCAGTCGTACTTGTGAAAAAAAAATTGGCCGCGTATCTGCTCCTTTCGTTGCAAATGTCGTCAAAAGACGATTCTTTATTGACTTTTGGCAAGTAAATGCCTCCCTTTGCTCACCTCTCATGTTGTTCCTCTTGCGTCGCGCTCCTCCCAAGGCAAAGACGCCAAGGGTTTGCTTAAATCATTTTAAATTTCTCGCGTTTCACTGCGCCAAACCGGGTGTCTCGATGCCAACGCTGCCGTACGGCGAAGACGCGCGTGAATCGAGGCGCCCTACTTCAACGTTTATAGAACCGCGTTTCCCTACTCCACGTGCGTTGCAAGCAGAACGTCGAACCTATCTAGTGGAACCTTTCGTAACTGTTGCCGGTTGATTTCTTAAAATTTCTTAAACGTCACCCGCTGTCGCCAGTGGCGCTGGCGACAGCAGGCGACGGCGGAGTGAATTTTTTTTCTGGAGTTGATGGAGTATTTAATTTCGCAAAAGTCAATAATGTATAATTTTTTATTTTAAAGGAACACTGCAAATATCACTTCTGTATTAATTTTTTGTCTTATATTTGCGCAATGTCTTGTTCTTCTTCAACAATTTTGACAAGTATTAACATTACACCGGACTTAGACGGGTACATTTATCTGTGACTATATAAGACTATTGCGCAGGCATTGTTTTACTTTGGCCGGGTGGCTGAATCGAGTCACAGACAGACAGACGGACAGACATACAGACATACATACATACAGACAGACAGACAGACCAAAATTTCTGGGTTTAAGTAGCCCAAGAAAGACTATCGTCTTTAAAAAAGACGGCAGATTAAGGTTTTGCGTCAACTACCGGCCACTGAACAAAATCACCAAAAAGGACGTGTACACCCTGCCACGAATCGACGATGCCCTCGACCACCTCTGCCACGCGAAGTACTTCTCATCGATGGATCTGAAGACAGCTATAGGCTGCTGGCAAATAGAAGTGGACGAGAGAGACCGAGAGGAGACTGCATTCATAACCCGGGACGGCTTTAACGAGTTCAAGGTGATGCCGTTCGGGCTATTCACGGCAACGTTTCAAAGAGTCATGAACACCGTGTTAGCTGGCCTGAAGCGGCACACCTGTCTCGTATACCTGGACGACGTTGTGGTATTCGCCCGAATTTTCGACGAACACCTTGCAAGATTGGAGTCTGTACTCGAGGCTATTCGCTCGTCGGGGCTAACCCTGAAGCCTGAAAAGTGCCGCTTCGCGTACGAGGAACTCAAGTTTCTGGGCCATGTCGTCAACGCCGCGGGATTCCTGCCTGACCCGGCGAAAACTTCAGCCATAGCGAACTTCCCAAGACCTAAAGAAAAGAGGGGCGTGCGCAGATTTCTCGGACTGTGCGCATACTACACTTCGCACGCATTGCAGAGCCACTCACGCGCTTGACGAAAGATAGCACCCCTTTCAGCTGGGAAAATGCCCAAGAAAAAGCATTCTGCGAGCAGCAACAATGCCTGCAAAGCCCGCCCGTGCTCGCTCATTTCGACGAAAATGCCGAAACGGAAATGCACCCGGACGCCAGTGATACTATAGGCTTGGGTGCCGTCCTCGTGCAAAAGCAAAGCGGTTGCGAAAAAGTAATCGCCTATGCCAGCCGGGGTCTGTCGAAGGAGGAGAAAAACTACCCGGCCTCTGAAAAAGAGTGCCTCGCAATTATATTGGCCATTTCAAAATTTCGCCCATACGTGTATGGAAGACCGTTCAAGGTTGTGACAGACCACCATGCGCTGTGTTGGCTAGCCAATTTGAAGGACCCCTCGAGTCGTCTTGGGCGGTGGAGCTTGCGCCTGCAAGAGTTACAATCGCCTATAGATCCGACAGGAAACACTCCGATGCCGGTTGCCTGTCCCGCGCCCCCGTCAACCCACCACCGCAAGACTGAGGAAGACAGCGCGTTCTTCGGAGTCGTGACGGAGAGCGATCTAGCCGCCCAGCAGCGTGGCGACCCCGACTTACGCGTCATGATCGACTACCTCGAAGGACGCAATGTCGCCGTGCCTAGGGCCTTCAAACGAAACCTACCAGCATTCAGCCTGAAAAACTCCGTCCTCGTGAAGAAGAATTTCAGCCCTGGTACGAGAACGAATTGTCTTCTTGGCATCCCCGCAGACCTTCATGACGAAATTTTGGAAGCATGCCACGACGACCCGTCTTCCAGGCACCTCGTCACAGCTCTCACTGTTGGAAAAATCAAGACGAAGTACTACTGGCCCCGCCTTACATCCGACGTTACCCACTACGTCCGGAGCTACCGTGACTGCCAGCGATGAAAAACGCCGGCGACGAGAACCGCCTGACTTCTGCAGCCGATCGACGTCCCATCGAGGCCCTTCCAACCGATTGGAATGGACCTTCTAGGCCCGTTCCCTACGTCAAGATCCGAGAACAAGTGGATTGTCGTGCAACAGACTACATGACGCGCTACGCAGAGACCGCCGCTCTTCCGAGGGGGACTGCACAAGAAGTCGCTAAGTTCTTCATAAACCAAGTTGTGCTGCTACACGGCGCCCCTGAAATCGTAATCCCGGACCACGGAACAGCCTCCACTGCGGAGCTTATGCAAGGAATATTACGCTACAGCAACACGGATCACCAAAGAACGACGCCGTACCGCCCCCAAACGAACGGACCAACGGAACGCCTGAACAAGACGATCGCGAATATGCTGTTTATGTACGTCGACGTTGAACAAAATACTTAATACGAAGTCCTTCCGTATGTCACGTTTGCGTACAACACGGCTATCGAGGAAACTACGCAGATGACACCGCTCGAGCTTGTCTGCGGAAGACGGCCGACTACGATGCTTGACGCCATCATTCCGCACGTAGAAGACGACGAACTCAACGCCGACGTCCAAGGATACCTTCAACGTGCGGAGGAGGCCCGCCAGCTCGCTCGAGTTTGCACAACGGACCAGCAGCTGGTTAATGCCGGACGCTACAACCTCCGACGCCGAGACGCCGAGTACCGCCAAGCGGATCGTGTGTGGGTTTGGACTCCCATCCGACGACGTGTACTCAGTGAGAAGCTTCTGCGACGGTATTTCGAACCCTACCGGATTCTACACCGTGTTGGCCAACTTACCCACGAGGTGATCCGCGATGGTGATTCCGGAACATCACGACGACGCACGCGACCCGAAGTAGTCCACGTGGTTCGCTTAAAGCCTTACTACGCAAGATGGCAGAGTTTTTTTGTTTGTTGTTTGTTTGGACTGTCTTTTATTTCAGCATCGGGCCGATGCCCTTTTAGAGGGGGGGGGGGTAATGCCACGAACCATGTTTTGGGCTTGTTTTTTTATGTTTTGTTTTAAACTAGCGACAAAAGAGGTTTTCTGATCGTCTGCCGCCTCATTTGGCTCCTTCCTACCGTACATAGCCATCACGCGTTTCCTTTTGCATATCCCAGGTGGCGCCGCCGTTCAAGATCAGCTTGCACTCCATGAGCTTGCACGTCCAAATTGGCCGCCATTTTCTCACAGGGAAAAATCGTTTTTTTTTAAAGACGAAAGTGTTTCTTGGGCTACTTAAACCCAGAAATTTTGGTCTGTCTGTATGCCTGTCTGTCCGTCTGTCTGTCTGTGACTCGATTCAGCCACCCGGCCAAAGCATAACAATGCCTGTGCAATAGTCTTATATAGTCACAGATAAATCTACCCGTCTATGTCCGGTGTAATGTTCATACTTGTCAACATTGTTGAAGAAGAACAAGACATTACGCAAATATGAAACAACAAATCAATACAGAAGTGATATTTGCAGTGTTCCTTTATAAAAAAAATCAAACATGCTTGACTTTTGCGAAATTAAATACTTCATCAA
This sequence comes from Haemaphysalis longicornis, assembly GCF_048455015.1. Lineage (NCBI taxonomy): Eukaryota > Metazoa > Arthropoda > Arachnida > Ixodida > Ixodidae > Haemaphysalis > Haemaphysalis longicornis. The sequence goes on along the minus strand of NW_027526203.1, from coordinate 345,221,272 downwards.
CTGCAGAAAAAGAATTCACTCCGCCGTCGCCTGCTGTCGCCCGCGCCACTACAGCTTCTGGCGCCATTTTAAGAAATCAACCGGCAACAGTTACGCAAGGTTCCACTAGATAGGCTCCACGTTCTGCTTGCAACGCACGTGGAGTAGGGAAACGCAGTTCTATAAACGTTGAAGTAGGGCGCTTCGATTAACACGTGTCTTCGCCGTACGGCAGCGTTCGCATCGAGACACCCGGTTTGGAGCAGTGGAACGCGGGAAATTTAAAATGATTTAAGCAAACCTTTGGCGTCCTTACCTTGGGAGGAGCGCGACGCAAGAGGAATAACATGAGAGGTGAGCGGGAAAGCGAAGGGAGGCACTTACTTCGCAAAAGCCGATAGAGACTATCGTCTTTTGACGGCATTTGCAACGAAAGGAGCAGATACGCGGCCAATTTTTTCAGAGTAAACAGGTAAGTGCCGTCGTTGTTCCCGGTGTCGAACAAAATAGACCACAAAATTCAACCTTCGTGTGAAGTTTGAGCGTGAACGGAGCCGCGGTTCGTTCAGGAAAAAAATTTTAAAGTGTTCCAAATTTTGGAAGCGTAGTTTTTCCTAACCAGCCTGGTGCATTTTGGGTGTCTGGCTGATGCACAAAGAGAACAATAGGACGGAAGACAAAAGTAAGCGACAGAGAATAGGGTGAGAGAACAATTGCATGAGAAGGACATCGTGGACGTCATTGGCGTAGATAACAGTGACGTCATAGTACAAACCCCAGTCAGAAACGCCGCTTCAGAAAAGCCACAGCCCCCTAAACGGATGATGAGTACCAGCATCGATCGCAAATTGGCTGCAACGCGACCGCGATGCGAGGAGCGGGCGATCAGCGGTAGCGAAATGGCATAATGAGGAGCCGATACAGACGTACTGGCTCTCCATTGCGCCGCTACTCGCTCAATTGCTGCTGACAACGGAGCGCTTAATCTTGTTCAAATGTTGTATTCCTGTATATGAACGTATACGAGGATAACAAAAGACGCGACGTTTCTGAGCGAATCCGCTGAGATTCTGAGCCCTTTTGGTAGTCTGTTGGTCGGTCGTCTGTAACCTCGTAAGATATACCAAGTGAACTCTGTGTGAGCGTGTAAACGCATATGGCCGCAAATATACACAGGGTGAAGTATTAGATGAACGCTTACAGACGAAAGTTTAGTCCAGCCAATGTTCTGAATATACGACAGGGTTATCATTTAAACGTTAGCGTGATGTTACATATCCGAATGGGGTATCAAACGTAGGGGGCTGGCGAGGAAAGGCAAAATTTGACTGATGGAAATACATAACGCTGATGTGGTGGAAGGAAATAAACTTTATTTTTCCAACCACCCTCAGTCCAGGGTGCCTTTTTTTGAAGCTGTGACCAAGGCTTCCTCTGCCCTGGACGCTAGCAGGAGCTGCGTTGTTGCGCTGGGGTCAGCCAGCCTCGCCTCTCAGGATGACAAAGTTGGGCTTATGTGTGTGGAGTATAACCTCTGCAGAACGAGCAAGTATGGAGCTTTGCCGTTACCTGATGCATCGACATCTGCATTGCGTGGGGTCAGTGGAACGCATTCTCAGTGAGTGTTTTTTATACCAGAGCACTGTGCTGTGGTCTTCATCTGCAATTAGTGATGGGACGAATATTTTAGTAACTTCCCCGTGCTTTCGTGCACTATAGTGGGCTTCTCCATTGGTAGTAGCTAGCCGTTCTCAGCCATCGATACTTACTACGTCGGACTCTAAATCGATGGATTTGGTAGTGGATTTGGTAATAGCCAGTTGGGGCTATTCCGCTCGCAACAATGGTTGCCGTTTGCCTCGAGCAAAGGAACAAGCGCATGCGGAGAGTTGGAAGTTGCGCTGCCCGATTACACATTCCTCCCGTATGTACAGGCAAGCACAAAATAAAACGGACCAAGCGAGTGGTGCGCCGCAACTATCGGTGTGACACCTCCCGGCCCAGCGCTGCTGATGAGATAGCTGAATGCTCATGCGGGTCCTTCGCAGTCAATGCATATCAGTTTTCTAGATTTAGGGCAAAGTGCTTCGTTTCTCTCCGAAGTATACCACCTGGCAGCGCCTCACGGGGTACGACAAGCGAGCGGCATGATTGTATTTACCCGATTCTAACGCGCGCCCATTTTCCTGGCAAAAAAAAAAAAACGAAAAAACTTGCAACTCCGATTGTAACGCGCACGGGACTTTGTGACCCAGGCAAAGGAATGCGAGAGAAACGGGCGATTTATTTCCCGAAGTAATCTCACTCATCTCACTCCTCGTCGCTCTCCGCTGACCACGAAATCTCGTCCTCGGTGCCTTCAAGCGCGTTCGCGATGCCACGCTTCTGAACGAACGTTCAACCATGGTCGATGGGATCCTGGCCCACGCCTCGCACGCCCATCCCGAGAGCTTCTCCAGAGGTGCACGCTTCAGCCGACCGCTCGTTTTGAACGCGTGGGAGCCGCTGCTGCCATTGCTATTATCAAGCGCGCAAGTGAAACGATTTGACGATTTGTGTGAACGCCGGCAGACAAGCCTAGGCGCCTAGGCTTGCTGCGTCCGAAAAATCGTTGCTAAAAGCTTTGGCGCCATTTTGAGATGGCGATGGCGATGGGTGGGACGAAATTTCCGCTGTTTAGGCATTTTCGGTTTTGTATCCGATTCTAACGCGCATGTGATTTTTCGGCCTATTTTTTGGAAAAAAAGTGCGCGTTAGAATCGGGTAAATACGGTACTGGCAGCGTGCGGCATGCGCTGAAGTCGTAGTCCCGTGCAGCTTCGGGATACGTTCTTTAGGCGCTCTTTTGCTTCGTACCCCCGTACCCCACAGTACCCTACCGAGTACCCCACAGCCCCAACCATGTAACGCCCTGCATTTGCACAAAATTCATAATTTTGAAATAGAAATTTTTTTATTGTGACGCTTCCACAGGTACAAAGTACGAACAACAACGTCTGGGTCCTTAGCCTTCGGCAAGTTGTGGACCCATTCAATTGGTGCAGTTAACGCATTTAATCGTTTATATTAGTGTAAATGGAGACAACTGGTCAAAGGAAATTCTTAAAAACCAGAAAGAACAAGAATTTACGACAATAAGAAATAAAATGACTGAACTAACATAATTGAAAAGTCTCACTTATACACCGCGCCGTCACAAAAAGAAGAAAAAATAAGAATTTCGATAGCAAATCTAAGCAGGAATAAAAAAAATAATGAATCTAAAAACCATGCAACGCCATGCACATGAACAAAAATGCATAATCGGCGAAGTTAACACGTTTAATGGTTCTAATAATGTAAATAAATGTACAGGATTTGTATAAGGAACAACCAACCTATAGAACGAGAAGTGGCGTAGTAATGTTTGATATTTGCTGTCTATTGTGTATCATATATCGGTGACCGTTAAGTCACGTCCGAAGCTTTATCGTAGAGTTACTCGAATGATACTCGGCTTTAGAGCCAACAAAACGATAATAACCGAGCTCCTGACGCACATATTATCTGGAAGCTAAACACTAATCATTACATGGCTTCCGACAATGCCGCAGGCTGCCGGCTGCTGCGAAGAATCGTGCTGTCGCGCGTCGCGCGGCACAAGGCGCCGCCGGGTCTGTTATTCAAGACAAACGAGGCGCTGCCGCCGAAATCAAGAAATTGATTTGGAGTGACTGACTAGCATTGAACCTGCATGCGTCTTCAGCTATCTCGACACCAGGAGTCGTTCCGTAAAGTGTCGCGCCGATAGTTGTCGCGCACTGCTCTCTTGGTCGTTTATTTTGCGGCCGCCTGTACATATACGAAAATGAAAGACTCCCAAATTTATGTCTTTTTACAGCGAGAGTTATTTCACTGGCCAGTGGTCATCGCACGTTAGACCAATTGCAAAATGTGGTAGTGAAGGGCATAATGTCATTCATAGGAGTCATCTCGGAGGGCATACGCTTGTATCCATTTCCGAAATATTATGGAGTCAAGAGCAAGAATGCTTGACCAAGTTGCGCGCAGGCATTGCATAATTACGTTGATGCTTGTACGCATGGTACAACAGAAATGGGTGAGCCTTTTCGACCAGTTGATTACTTTAGGCTATCTGAGGATAACGACACGACAAAAGAGTGATTCCTACACGACTTTAAGGGGACAACAAGGGGTACATAAGTTGCTAAGCAGCGTGCCATCGACATTCCATGCTGCTCTGCAATCTGTCAGTGTTTTACAGAAGTGCTATTTAGTTTCTGTCATTAATTTTTTCCCATGTCATGGAAGTACGTACCCCACCATTCTCAATTCTTCTCCAGGAACATTTCGTGACATTTCATATGAAATAGGGTAGCCCTTACTGCTCCCTTTCTTGTAAAACATTCTCTTCCTCCATATAAATATTCACTCTTCACACTAAGGTGTGACGTAGCCAACAGTGACTAATTTGCACGCACTGGACATGATTATCCCCGTACTCGATATTTCCAGTACAGTGAATCGAAGGAGCACGTATGCCCTCGCAGGAAGCCATACACTGAAAGTGAGGGAGCTTTTCGCCACCACGAAGGACAGCAAAACGACCCAGCTGTGTACATCACGAAATCCTCGGCATCCTGGTTTAGAATTATCATGATCGCTATATGTAGCAATTTTGTCTGCTGGTTGGATACATTCCTGGCATCTTCGACGCCGCGTAAAAAGAGCGCTTGGATATAACCTTCACCACATAAGAAAATGAAGATGTTCTTATTTGCGTAAATGGCTTTCAGGCCCACAATTCTGTAGTGGCTATTAAATAAAATAGCAGGCGATATTAGCTGAAACATAGGCGGGTTAGAAGACGAAGATGAGACAACAAAAGCAGAGTGAGGGACGAACGGTCAAAACCACGCCTATTTGCTGACCGCTTGAAACGAATTGGTCCCTTCTGTCTCCATGAACGAGTATTTTCGCCTAACACCGTTTGCCTCAAACAGCGTGCATTCCCTTTCTAATGTTAAGTACGCCAATGCCCGACTGTTCGCGGAGAAGACTACCGAGTTTACTCGTAACCTACGAGATTAAAACACAGAATAGTGTGCTGTAGCATATCGAGTGCTGCGCCGCTATTATTATCACTGAAAACCACGGACGGCTTTACATATAGTAAAGCCGGTCCTGCTTAAAACACAAAATAGGATGTTCTAGCACACAGAATGTTGCGGTGCTATATTATGATCACTTGAAACCACGCTCGAAACATAGAATATGATGTTCTAGCCCATTGTGTGTTGCGACGCTAATACGACATTTAACAACTCGTTTCTGCTCAAACCGCTTGTTCATGGAGGTTTTACTTTATGGCCCACTTTGTTTAGTGCCGGTCCCAGTGACATAACTGTCCTGTTTATACCGCCACTTGTTAAAAATTACGAGGTACTTTAAGCACTTGCTATGACGTTCGGAATGCCGCCTTAGCGTCCAAATGCCGAAGGTGTCCTTTCATTACCATCATTATACTTTTAACTTGGCTCCCTTTTCGTCCTCCACATCTGGAAAACCTCTTATCCCACTCTTCGTTTTCCACACTCAGGCCGTAGGCCGTTCGTTTTGTAATAAAATAGGTTCGCACTGCTCTCGCGCCATCTTTAGTACAGCGCCGTAAGACCGCAGGTTCCGTGGACGCCGCATGATGGCGCTTATGTGGCGGGCCAAGCAAAGCGGACAGTTTGTGTAATCTTACTTCGCTACTCACTCAATTGCCTGTTCTATAATTGTGTGCTCAGTGTATACTCATGTGGGCTCAGTAGATGTTTCTGGCACCCACTCAGTAGATGTTCCTGACACCCACTCAGTATATGTTTCTGACACTCAGTTTCTGATTCAGTTTCTTCACCCAGTTTCTGACACTCAGTAGATGTTTCTGTTACGGATCTGCCGTGGTGTTATGGGTGTGTGCGCGTCTCTCATTCCGGAGGCACAGGGTTTGATGCCAAGGTCCAAATTTACACACCTTTCTTTCCAAACTCAGTCACTTTGCTTTGTCTGCAGGAGTGTCCCTGAGAAATTTGGCGTCACCGCGGAAATCCTTTTACCCGATTTTTATTCTTTGAGCCGTCGGTCATTTCGTGCACCAGCCGGCGGCCATGTTGTGGGCCGTCCGTGGGCCACTTTGCAGGCCATCTCTTGGCCACGACGCCGGAATTCCAACCTACAGCGCGGCCTAATCTGCATTAAAACCATTTTTACTCACGTGGGCCGGACCCAAGATGGCCTTCCTATGGAATCGCGTGTACTGTATCGGCTTCAAAACTAAACGCTGAAATGCAGTCCGGGAAAGGGTGGATCATTTTATTTTGGCGCCGAATAAGAGCCCCCCCGTTCCATGGACACACAAAAAAGCGCTGTCGCAGAAGCTGCCACATTAGCAAAAAATGTTTTTTTAATAAATTGCAAAATAAACCGCGGAGTTCTGTCACTGTTCCTGGTGCTATTTATAGCACCAAGACTTGTGACAAGAAAAGGCCATAGAAATCCGATATAATAACTAAATTTAAGCGCGAAAAGGGCTGCTGGTTTGATAGAAACGATTTTCAAATTGTTAAAATTATTGCACGCAGCGGTTCATGGCCACTTGCCAGCAACTGTGCATGCGCTGTTATCAAGCGCCTGCGCACCTGACGCGTGGCGGGTGCGTATGGAGGATGTGGTGCACGGAATGCGCGAACATTTTACGAGCGCAGTGCGAAAGTAACGGAGATACAAACGCAAAGAAAAATTATGGAGCTTAGTCATGCTTAACACTCTCAAACATAGTATGTCTCTCTCTGCAGCAGATTCAGGAAAATATTTTTTTTTAATCACAGCCCCGTACCGTCAACATCCCAGATAAAAAAGGAGATTTTCTGCCTGCGTATGAAGTCTACGCGGAAGGTATAAAGCGCCAGTTTTTGCCAACCGAAAGTATGAAGAGCCATGAGCTCCGCACGTTTGCTGCACGATACATTTCATCTGGATATGATGTGCTAATCGTAGAATGCAGACCCACCGTAGATTAGGTGGCTATGCATTCTATGCAACTGCTCTGACAAGCTTTTTAACGAAGAGTGTGTGGTTTACGATTGCTGTCGTTCAATAGTGGACAAGGGGGAACCATAGGAAGTAAAGAAACGTAATGATCTCTGCTATAAATAGCGGCTTGGATATATAGGAAAGCTTCCTTGCCTACAAATGGGCAGGAACTCTTTGCGTAGAAACTTAGCGCCCACAAGGACCGGCAGCGGCAAAAATGTTTACCTCGAATGAAATACTTCCATAATAGCAAACAGAAAATGGTGGCGGGGGTCAAATACGTGACATTGATGTTCAGCAGTTACGCAATCAATCAGTTATATGCAGGCGCCTTTGCCTATTTACACCTGTGAAATAAAAAAATCATCTGTATGCATGTGCTCTTTTAAATGCACTTGAAAAAAGGTGGACGAAGTCATATAGCGAATCTCGTGTGCACGTGCTTGCAACAATTACAAAAAGCACGTTGCTCAAAACTCAGTCCGTCTTATCACTGCTGAAAGGAAGTGGCTTATATACACCTGACCGGCTTGCGGGGCTTCTACTCACGGCAGAATAGCGGGGCCTTGACCTTCTGGGCCATGATGGCGCTGATTGCGCTCATCACCAAGCACACTCCTAGCACGGTAGCTTTCATGACCGGTGCTCGAGCTTCGTTCGCCGCTGTATTCCTTACGCTCGATGAAGCTACCAGCGAAGGATGCTTGGCTACACTTTGTGTTCCCGAAACGGCCTGTCGCGCAGCTGGCACCCCTGACGTCAGCAGTGTGTCACACAACTGTCAGTCACTATTCCCTTCGAAGGCCTTTGTTGAGGGTATCTCTGCACCGTTTCTTTTTGTCTAAACCTTACAGTAAATCGCACTCTCTTTTGAGTTTCAAAGGAAGCGAATAACGAGTATTTTGAGCGCGTTCCCTGAAGGAGCAAGTGGCTGTACAAAATGTCTTCAAGAATCGGCTGTCTTGTTTATTCCCTGCATTTAAAAGCACTCATCACCGGACACTTTTTTATGGTATATAAACGAAAACTGCTGTGGTATTTTGTGGTAAAATGTACTCCTAGGTTCTTGGCCATTTAATTTATTACATGGCTTTATTAAGCGACAATCAAATGAACTCGGATGTCACTAAAAGAACTCCCAAGGACATAGGCCGATGCAAGGGCGAAAATTACGGACTCACAGCCAACTTGATCAGAATGAAACTGCCCTCGATACAAACACTTCAGCCGATGGACAACGGGGTAGAATTTTCTGTGTGGATGAAAAGGCGCGGCCAATATCCGAGACGAGGTTCTTCCGACGCTTCGAAGCTGCGAGCTTAAACACTTACGAGGTCTCCATACTTTCAGGCGTTCTTGCTGCACAAACACATAAAAATTGGCACACCGAATCGGTCGGCGCATTCGTACGGCGAATGCTTCCTCACTCATCCTTACAGCATATAGCAAATGCTCTACCTTCTTCTCTCACCCTGACAACACCGGGGTGAACGTTCTTACGGTTTTATCTCGACCAGTGAGTTGAAGACCGCATACTAGCGCTGAAAACTTCATTGATGCTTCACTCACTCACTCACTCACTCACTCACTCACTCACTCACTCACTCACTCACTCACTCACTCACTCACTCACTCACTCACTCACTCACTCACTCACTCACTCACTCACTCACTCACTCACTCACTCACTCACTCACTCACTCACTCACTCACTCACTCACTCACTCACTCACTCACTCACTCACTCACTCACTCACTCACTCACTCACTCACTCACTCACTCACTCACTCACTCACTCACTCACTCACTCACTCACTCACTCACTCACTCACTCACTCACTCACTCACTCACAGACATTTACGTGCTTTCAAGTGCTGCATTCTAATAAAAATGAAGGAAGCTCACGCTAACACGCAAGATTTAAAGGTAGCGAAGCTGTACGCAATTCACGACCATCACGAAAACGCAAGTCCACGATTGCAGCCGATTTCTTCGCTGCTGCAACGACCTTTACTCAACCATTGTTGCTACGAGTTTGAGCTCCCTTTATTTTTTTTTTCTAAGTGATAATCATTGGACATCACCTTGGAGGGGCGTACGCTATGGCGTGTGTTTCTTGTTCCGAGCAAGTGTTGCCGCGTTAACGGTGAACGCTGGAGTTTTTTTTTTTTTTTTTTTTTGACAATTTTGGCCTATCTCCCTTAGCGGGTATGCTTGGCTTGACAAAAGTGCGCTGGGCGGTCGCCGCGAGGCCCGCGCTCACGTGCGCGCGCTCGGCAATTTCTTGGTTTTTTAACCGCGGACACGAAAAATTGCGATTTGCTGAACAGCTTCGTTGTTAAAACAAACTACGAGCTTGACGACATTCAATGCGTTTCCAACATCATGTCACGCAGTCAGTGTGTTTGTGATTCTAGATGTATATCTATTGTTTCGAAAGCATAAAATTTCTATCCTTATAGGGCAGCGAAGTAGGGCTATGTTGGACGATTCATGATGATACCTAGAATCTTCGGATTATTGCTCACTCCAAGGAGATTCTGTGGCTTGGCTGCTCCCTAACGCAATATAGTGGTCAATTCATATTAAATTCCGGCGCTAAGAACACAAGAGGAGGTATTCGAGATGTCACCGCAAGCCAGTCCATATGTTGTTACTAGACCAATCCGTGATGTCAACAAAGCAAATTCGGCGAATAACAGCAACGTACACAGAATTCGCCAGAAGTGGAATCTGCTCTGTGGCGGCGCGCAATGCCGAATGTTAGATGGCGCAGCTCAGACCGCACTTTTTATTCAAAGCGCATGCTGGGGATTGTCATTCACCGAATGGATTTTGTTGGTTGCACAAATTGGTCACTCGAGTGCAATGCGGTGAAGCTGAACTACGGGATTCCACTTTTCTGACGGAGGCGAAAAGCAAGAACGCCCGTGTGTACGAGATTTCGGCGCACGTTAAAGATCCCCAGGTGGCCAAAATTAATCCGGAGCCCTCCACTACGGCACGCCTCATCGCCTGCGTCACGTCGGCGCGTTAAGAAAAAAGACGGGAATGTCTAAGAATGCTGCAACTCACTAGAGTTGAAATTACGGAACCAACTTAAGCTGTCTTCGTGGTAGAGGAACAGCCTCAAGTGCCTCCCACCTTTCGGTAACAAATCGGGGGGACTAGGCGTGGCACTGCTGATAAGTAAAGCTGGTAGCCTGCCTCCGCATAAAACGCAACCGGGTACCTCCACCGGGCTACTTAAAGCATTACGTACAGATGAAAAATTATTGAGTAATTCTAATAACCCGTCAAAGTGCAACAGCTAGTATTGCGGGATTTACACGAATAGAACGTATCGTCAATATGAGTAGAGTTTCTATGGTGCATGCGTATTCCGTTTTCCGTTCTTGAACGCGCAAAATTTTCAAGAGCCATGAAAAGCGAGCGTACAGGCCCTTTCTATGGTTTTTTGTCGTCACAAATCCCTCTCCTTCCTCTGCCTGAACTTGGGTTGGTTGCTCTTTGCCGCATTTTCTTTCCCACGAGGAGTTACATGGTATATGAATATGTGTACCAAATACAGATGCGAAAACCTACTGTGTGCGCGCGCGTGTGTGTCTGTGTGCGTGTGTGCATGAGTGTGTGTGCGCGCGTGTGTGTGCGTGCGTGTGCGTGTGCGTGCGTGCATGCGTGCGTGTGTGTTTGTGTGTGTGTGTGTGTGTGTGTGTGCATGCGTGCGTGCGTGCGTGTGTGTGTGTGTGTGCGTGTGTGTGTGCGTGTGCGCGTGCGTGCGTGTGGGTTTTCGTGGTATTACATGGGATATGCATATGTATCAAATACAAATACCGAAACCTACGTGTGCGTGTGTGTGTATATGTGTGTGTGTGTGTTTCGTGCGCGTGCGCGGGTGAGTGTGCGTGCGCACTTAATATAATAGTACTTAAAATTCAGGACTCCATTTAGTAAATAACAAAGTCAATGGTCGAGATCTTAAAGAAAGGCAAGAAAAAAAAGATTTGTTGTTATTTTTATAGGAAAAAAAAAAGATGAGGAGTATCGGTCATAAATGAAGAACTTCCCCGTCCCCTCCCCCCTCCCCCCTCCAACGATTGCCCACCTTACAAGAGCGGCATTATGGCCGACACTTCCAAACGCTCGAGGCGCTTCCCCCCCCCCCCCCCCCCCCCCAAAAAAAAAGTACAGTGACACCCACACCCTCTTCTCTGTAAAAGCTCGAGTGAGTGTAAAGCTTGGGCTGTTAAAGCCGCAGCCAGCGAAATATATATAAAAAAGCGAGGATACTGTAGGTACAAATATTGTAACATGCAGCAAGTTTAACACCTCGCGTCAGCCGTCATGGGTTCGGAATTTATATCCAGGAGAAAAAAAGATGTTTGTAAAGTGAACCCAGCGCACAAAGCTTTCTTGCATGTGTGTGCCTGCACCTTTAATGAATTGATCGGAAGGGGGCCGTTCATGCACATTTCCTGTGCAGCCACATGCGTCAAGTTCTGATTTGCTGCTCTGCAGTAGCATCCGCGCAAACTACAACCACCTAACTGCTACGTGGCGTCAGTCACAAGCCTGACAGAAAAAAAAAGGCGACCCATCGGTGGCAGCGAAACACCTGCTTTTAACGCGCCACTTTAACAGAAATTTTCGCGCCTTTGGGACCATTGTATACTACGAATGGTTTGGCGATAAGTTTGGCTGTTCGCTGTTAGTACCGCACAACAGAACATGAACGCCATGTGCCTAGCAGCAGACAACAGCGCGGCAATATTGATGGCCACGAAAGGGTTAATGTAACGCTGTTTGCGGGTTAGCCTTTAAAGGAGCCATGAAGAGAAAATACAACTTCGTTTAATTTGAAAGAACCAGGAATCAGTATCTCACTCAGCTCCATTACAGCCACAAAAGATGTTTTTTAACGAATAAAAAGCAAGAAGTATTTAAAAACTTTCAAATTTCGCGCCATGGTGACGTGTTATGAGCAAGAATGACGTCATATGGGCCAACAATAAAACATAATTTTCAGTGTCTTAAATGCGCGTTAGCATTCAAGTGATGCGGTCAAATGGAACTAGAGGCCCCATTACAGACGTCCAGTCATGTGTCGTCGCGACAGGTGAGTTAGGTGGCCGCCAATCGCACAAACAAGGTTCCGTGACGTCATAGAAAAGTTGCGGGAAATTGGCTAGGGGGTCGCGACTGCTTCACACGTTTTCTTTAATATCTCCGTTATTTATTCGAAGATTGCGATGATATTGGTATCATTGTTATCGGGACTAAGCAGTCTTTCTAACAAACCCAACTTGTATATTCTCTTCATGGCTCCTTTAAGTATACACCCGTCTAAGGAAATCCTGTTGTTCAGCTTCTCCATAAGCTCACAAGGTGAATCAGTGGCGCCAAAAAAGCAAATTGGCCTAATGATGAAGCCAGAGATAGGAATTGGCAAAAAAGTTAGGTCTGTGCTATGGCATCACGTAATACAATTCATGAAGGTCAGAATTGTGCAGTGGTAAACAGCGCAGATACAATTTTCGAGGGTAAGGCTATGCACATTGCTGTAATCCAGCGAACTTGCTTTGTCCGTGGCATGGATTTTTTGCTCAAGTGCATTGAGGTGACGCAGAACCATGGGATCGTCATAGTGAAAATGGGTTATGACGAGCGATAATTGACGGAATAAACACTCTTTTAAACGGTTGTTGCAGCTCGGGTCGGCTCCCTGAGTTCAAGAAGACGTGGTTCACAGCTGCCCGCGGCACCCTGGTGGTTAGCCAGAGCTGGACATCCATGGTCGGATTGGACAGCATAGCCCACCAGGGCGGTATAGGTACGGCGTACCGTATATTAAGCGACTGCATATGAGGGAGTGAATAATTTTTACATTGTCCTCTCCCTTGAGTCCCTGCCGACGGCTTGTGATTATTCGTACGTATATGAATAACTTCATTTATGTACGTTTGGACACAAAGGATTTCATGTCCTCCCGCCCCTACTGTGGGAATTTGTAACCCAGGAATTTGCAGTTTGGTACGTGGGACCGGTGAGCCGTTAACCGTCCCCTTGGGGCCTGAGTCCTCAGACAGGGTCGGCAATGGGCCCGTTTTGGTAGGATTCACAATTATGATTTTTCCAGAGCGCATGTTAAGCTTCGAGGTGGAAGGTAGGCCTCCAATGTGTCATAGCGCCTTGAGAAAAGCGATGGAAAAAAAATTGCGCCATCTTCCCGTAGGGGAACCCTGAGTAGTATGCGAAGCAGCCATGGGGTCGACTGAAGTTCCCATTAGTTTTCAGTTCGTCGTTTCTGTTGACGTTCAGCTTCGCGTGCCTTCGTTGTATCAGTAGCTTCTTGACGTAGTTTGAATCAGTGAAGGACATAAGGCGCGTTCGTAGCAAATGCTCCCGTCTCGGTTGGTAGCGCAGTGGGAAGAGAGTCGTGGGGTCGAAACCGGGCGCCGCCTAACTATTTGTTTCTATAGTGGACTGCGCTGACGTCAGCCCAAACGCTGACGGGGCTGAAGAGAAGCGCATGCGCAGTAGAGTGCGCAATGCGGACAACAACAACGACAACGAGGCATGGAGGGACACAGCCCCGAGCATGAGATGCTTCCAATATAATAAAGGATGCAAAATTAAAAGTTTGGGCGATGCTCTCTGGTTCAACTCTGGCTGTTCGCTCGCATTGTGGACAACATTAGTAGATAAAATTGTGGTACTTACACTGATATTATAACCACAAGAAAGTGGTTATTTTGTTGGCGTAAACTTCACAGCTTTTTTCGTACCATTTGTGCGCAATATTAGACAGTTCCGTACAAATTTTTGTAACCTGGGCGAGATGTTAACTGCGCTCCGCCAGAACTCTGCGTGCATACGTCGCCGATTATTTACGTGAATTCACAGAAAGCTCAAGAACGTGATAACGCAATGCATTGAAATTGCGAAAGCACAGAATAGACCACTATGGATTACGTTCTTGGACATTAAAGGTGCATATGACAACGTAAACAGAGAACGGCTGTGGAGAATTCTGAAACTCCAGGGATTAGATGACGAGTTAGTACAGTTCGTTATAGCAATCCATAAAGACAATAGAGTGCACCTTACTTGGGAAGGACAGAAATGCGCACAGCAGGTCAACATCCATCAGGGACTGAAACAGGGATGCCCTTTGAGCCCAATACTGTTCATGCTTTACATGGCAGGGTTAGAAAAGAAACTGGAAGAAAGTCAAGTAGGGTTTAGCCTAACCCATATGCTGCAAGGCGTAGTGGTACAACAGCATATTCCGGGAATGTTATACGCAGACGACATTGTTCTTTTAGCTGATAACCAAACCGATATGCAGCGGCTAATAAATATTTGCGGCCAGGAAGCCACTGACCTCGGGTTAAATTTCAGTGCAGAAAAATCAGGAATAATGGTTTTCAATGACGCTACCACCGACGTAGTGTCTATCCAGCAAGGCGAATTACCTAGAGTGAAGGAATATAAATATTTGGGAGTGTGGATAAACGAAGGGGATAACTACTTAAGTACTCACGAGGAGCAACTTAAGGTTAAGGGAAAGCGAAACGCAGCTATAATGAAGCATAGAGCTCTTTGGGGGTATAACAAATATGAAGTAGTAAGAGGAATGTGGAAAGGAGTAATGGTTCCGGGTCTCACGTTTGCGAATGCTGTACTGTGCTTAAAATCAGACGTTCTATCAGGCCTTGAAGTAAACCAGAGAACGGTAGGACGTTTGGCCTTAGGCGCGCATGGAAAAACAACTAACGAAGCAGTTCAGGGAGATATGGGCTGGGCGTCGTTTGAAGTTAGACAAGCTCAGAGTAAAATATGCTTTGAGATGAGGTTGAGGGCAATGGATCAACGAAGGTGGGCAGCTAAGGTTTTTAGGTACCTATACTTGAAAAGCGTGGACACGCAGTGGTTAAGAAAGACTAGAAGGCTAACGATGAAATACGGAAAGAACAGTGGGGAATCCAAAACAGCCAAGGTAACCAAAAAAGAGACAAGGCAGATGGAAACGAATAAATGGAGGGAAAAAATGGAAGCTAAAACGTCGTTAGAGATGTACAGGGCTGAGAAGATGAACATCAGAAAGGAAAATTTCTACGATAATTCCCAGGGCAGTGCTTTGCTTTTCGAGGCTAGAGCAGGTTGCCTGCGAACTAAGAGTTTTGTGGGGAAGTATTCACAAAATGATGGGGTATGCGTGGTCTGCGGAAAAGAAACAGAAACTATGCGGCACATCGTGTTAGAATGTGAGGGTATCCATCCAAATCTACATGAAGGGAATATTGGGCTTTCAGAAGCCCTAGGATTTAAGGGTATCACAGAGGAAGTTAACTTCAAGGCTGTCGAGGGGACGAAAAGAAGATGCTGGTGGACGAAAAGCAGAGAGGGGAATATTGCCTAGGACAGTTACCACCTGTAACAGGGAAAAGAAAGCATTTCGGGCCTAATAAGCTTTAGTGCCTGCCCTAAGCAGCGCTAGTATTAAACCAAGAGTGTAAAATATGGTTATATTAGTCCTTTTTGGTAAGATGACATGTCATCACCCCGCTTCAAAGGGGAAACCAATAGGAATCATCATCATCATCATCATCATCGGGGGACCCTGCTATAATTATAGTTGGGGCCCCCGTTATAGTTGCGATGCCCCGCCATTGGGCTTAGACGCGTTGAACGACTTACTACGAGCCCTGATACAGCAATGTATAGCATTGCAAGTAAGTGAATAGTTTTTGCGCGCCGAAACAGCAATAACTGCATACTGCTGGTGAGCCACAAGTGAAAGTGAGCATAAAAAAAAAACTGGGATCCATTCGGGTGCAACAAAAAATTGGCCGCGTATCTGCTCATTTCGCTGCAGATGTCGTCGAAAGACGACACTCTTGTGCCGTCCGCTGCCACGTAAATGCCTCACTTCTCTTACCCCTCCACACCTGCGACGATTTTCCCCTCCCGTCTCCTTTTTTACACGATACGGAGGTTTGCCCCGATTAATTCTATTTTAGCTTATTGCACTGCTCGCGGGCCATCTACTGCCATCGCAAAAATCAAGCAGCGATGGATTTTTAATTAAAAGAACCCCGGAAATACCAGTTATGTATTGATGTTTTGCCTCAAATATGCCCAGTATGTTTTCGTTTGGCTCAACAATGTTGAGAAGTATAAGAATTACAACCACATTCAGTAGTTTGGAAATGTTTTGCCTATATAAATGGCTCGTTCAAGATATGTTTTAACTTTTGGCAGGGCGGCTGAATCGAGGGGCAGGCAGACAGACAGACAGACTAACAGACCAAAATTTTCGCGCTTAAGCAGCCCAAGAAAGACTATCGTTTTTAAAAGCCAGGTCGCCTGCAAGGCCAATTGAGAACGGAACACTTTGCCATGAGGGCACGCGGCTGCAGCGCCAGATTACCACCTAGTACATATTAGCATACAACAAGGTGTTACGACGATAATTGGAACACTTCAATTTTTTTCCCTAAGCGAACCGCTGCTCGGTTCGCGCTCAAAACTCACACGAAGGTCACATTTTGTGGTCGATTTCGTTTAACACCGGGAACAACCACGGTACTTACCTGTTTATTCTGAAAATAAATAAAAACGATTTTCGCCTATTGGAAAACGGTGGCCGATTTGGACGTGCGTGCCGGTGCATCACCTCCTGTACTTTATACTGCCAAACACATCGCCCGCTTCCCAATGGGTGTGAGTGGTACGCCTGCAGTGCCCACATGCCGTAAGGTGGGGCCCCGAGCTTAACCGGGATCACCCAACAGTAACTGAATTCGAGAGCGGCTTGAGTTAGGTTACCAAGGCAACCGATGTTTGAGATTGCCAAAGTACCCTCCTGAAACGTTCCTTATATACAGAATTATGGGAATGCGGAGTGCATTCCTAGCATGACATAAAGCCGCCACAAAACAAGAAAGATTTTTGAGAAGCACATAAAAATAAAACAGTGCATGCCTCCTGAAAAATTTGACACCAGTTTTAAGTCTGTATGATCACTAGAACCGCGAAATCATTGTCCGTATGAATTCCGTATATACGGAGTATACGGAAATCATACGGCGCGTAATTTTGCTTATTATTGAAGATAAAAACACGAAAACTGTGCCAAACGTTTATATTGTGCGAACTCATATGATTCCCCTATTCGTGGAACTAATATGCACATTAATTACGCTCGGAGGCGTAACACTCCATATGAACTCCGTATGAATTCAGTATTCCCATAATTCCGTGTGTACGGAACTTTTCAGTAGGGTAAAGGTGCTCTCGCCAGCGTTCGAAAACTCAGACCCGCGGCGGAGCATGTTTTGCCTACGTTGCCGCTTTCCACCACGCGTCGCCCCAATATTAACCGGTCACGTGACTAATGCACTGGTAAGGCTAGCAATTGGGGAAGAGTGTTCGGAGTAAATGGAAAGGGCTTGGTTGGCCGCTCGGGGATGATGCGTTTGGCACTGAAAAAATACGGGAGGCGATGGCCAGTGCAAGCTGATCATGGAAGCACGGCGCCAACAGGGGTATGTAGAGCGAAACAGACGATGGGGATACACGGTAGGAAGGAGCCAAACAGTCAGAAAAATCTCCTTCGTCCTTAGTTTACAATGATCACAAATAGTTGCATAACAGCTGGTAGAAACCCTAATAAAATTGTTTCACGGTTTATCGTTGCCTATAAACGTTGGATTTGTTTCCTCACCTGCCTTAACATTTTCTGATCGTCTGCTACCCCATTTGGCTCCTTCGTGCCGTGGAAGGAGCGTGAATCCCCATCGTCCGTTTCGCTCTGCATACCCCAGGTGGCGCCGTGCTTCCAAGGTCAGCTTGCACTGGCTCGCATGTCGAAATCGGCAGCCATTTTCCCATAGGGGAAAATACATTTTTATTCATTTTTAGAATAAACATGTAAGTACCGTCCTTGTTCCTGGTGTCAAACAAAATAGACCATAAAATGCGACCTTTGTGTGAAGTTTGAGCAGAGATAAGGCTCCAATCTTTAAGCAATGCAAGCGTCTGATAGCATATTCTGCTTCACCACATGTCTTATCACAAAATGTTTCGGTATTCCTGCGCTTATTCAACTCTACCCAGTTGTTCGGAACTTCAACAGAGAGCAGATGGTTGGGCTAAACGTCGTTTGGTACCTTGCTTTTACATCGTTAGCTTTTAACAGGAAGGTTCCTGAGATCGCAGCATCTTCAACGCTGGATCAAAATACAAAGAAATTGCCCTGACGTCACCAAAGGTGCCTCAGAAAATAGGAAGACAATGACGGCCTTAGTGTACGAGAGGGCGCTCAAGATGGGAGGAGGAGGAGGAGGAATAGACTTTATTGAAGCCATAAAAGGACTTCGGGTGATCATCCTGGGCGGGTCCCTACGTCTGGGGTCCCATTGGTCTTGTAGGCCTCATCTGCTAAGGATATCAGCTGGAGCTGACCCTCCGCGTCCGAGGCCGTAAGAGCCGCGTCTCCCAGTGGTTTGGGTGCTCTCGCAGTCGCGTGGCGTCTTGTGGTGCCGGACGGTAGGGAACTTGGGGCAGGCCAGGGCCATGTGGTAGGTGGTGCCGCGGGCCTGTTGGAAGTCGGGGCATTGTTGCTCTGGCGCAGACGCCCCTTTACACGTGGGAACCTTTGTCAAGCAAACGATGAGGTGGTGGCAGAGTGCGTCGTTGCTCCTGAGCCCATCATGCCTATGTAACCTTGGATCCAGTGAAGAGAGCTCACTTTTGTATAATTGGTTGCTCGCCAGCCTTCGGACTAGGCAATCAGCTTGTGCATGCCATGGTTGCAGTATATGTAAGGAGCATAGGAGCGCGCTCATTTCCTTGCCTGAGGATTAGACAAAGGTGGCTTCGGAGAGGGTCGTCCACACAGAAGAAGCAAGTGCTGTGTAGAGCAAGCGGTACTTTGCACGCAAACGTAAGAGCTGATCTAAAGCGAATATATGTCACAGTATTCTCTTACGCGAGGTCAAGAGAGCAATTTACATACGGCTTCGTCGGTTGGCAAAATCCAAGGAACACACTAAACTTTTTTACACCCGTTTTGGCCAAAAAGTGTGTAGCATATGTGGACAAAGGGTGGTGGGAGCCTATTACAGCCTTTTTTTGAATCTCAACGCCATTTTCCTAGCTCTACGCCCTTCTTGTGTGAAAAAAAAGGGTTTGATAAACTTGAACACCCTTGGTTTTTCTTAGGGTGTTGGAAGGGTGTGGAAAATGTGTTCAGCTGTTCAGTGAATAAGGTCATGCATACATGTATAATAGCACTGTAAAGAACAAGACATCCCCTCATACCCTCCTCTACTTGTAAGAAATATTCAAAAGCAAAAAAAAAAAAGACTGTTAGACTGTTTGTCTGCAATGATCGCTCGTTTCCATATACGGTGTGTCCCATGCCCCAAGTTCAGCTTTGGCACGTGAAATATCAATTTGAAAATTAAAAAAAAACTGTAGTTGTGTGGCAAAAAATGTGTGGAACGACGGCAACACGCTTGGCTTTCTGTAGGGTGTTGAAAAAAAATGTTCAGTTGCAAAAAAAAAAAAAAAAAAAACAACAGCGCAGCTGCGGGTCCACCTAGTTTCTTCCGGTGTCGCTAAGAAGTTGCTACGTTTTCTAGGCTTTGGAGATGTTCTTGCTAAGCTAGGATAAGCTCTCAGGGGTGAGGCCAAGTTGAACCAGATTTCACAGGGCTGTTCCAGTGTGTCCCCCACACTGACTGCGGATCCAAGAAGGAAACAAGCTAGGTCGACCCCCAACTATGCTGTTTCTTCAGCCGGGCACCACCATTGCAAGCTGCACCAATTCTTTTTGCATTTTAGAATCCAAAAAGGACTAGTACCTTCGAAATGGTGTAGTAAAATGTGTGTATACACTTGCGCCTTCTGTGATAACACTCGAACAGACTACAAAGCCGGCTTCACTGGTATAATACCCTATATGTGGTGGTGCACCCTTTACAGGGGGCGCAGTTCGTTTTATGTCTTTTTTTGCTAACGCCACCGAACCTAGTTCAAGGTTAAACAGCTTCACTTGTAATAAATTATGTCAATTTAAGTTGTGTGAAAAATCGTGAGGTACAAACCATACTCCGCTTGTAGAAAATGTTCTGTCCACCCGTGTAAACGGGTAAACAAATATCTCCAAAGTTGGAGGACTCTTACACATTTTTTCTTACTCCCTTTTTCTTTACACCCTTTTTCTTAGTTTCCCACACCATAATTTGTACCTTTACTCACTTTTAAGAAAGACGGTGTTAAAATATTGAACACCCTTCTTGAAGGGTGTTGAGATAGCGGGGAATATTTGTCTGGTATTTCATAAAATTTTATGACTTATTGAACATAATAACTACCTCTCGATTAAAAAGGTTTTGCAAATCCACATCCTGATTTGTATATGCTTACATTAAAATGCATAATTCCGACATTTGCGCTAAAATATTTTATTTTTGCCACAAGCCCACTGGCTCTGTTGGAGGACTTTCCACTGATTGCTATAAAAGCATAAAGAGCCGGTGTATTTCTAAGTAGGTACTCGCTGTCCCCATGCATCCAGTTGGTTTTCTTGCTCAATTCATTTGATGGTCAAGTGTGACTTGTGCATGTAGAATGTGTATGTATGTGATGCTGCGCTCTCGGCCCATCCACACCGTCACCCGTAGCTCCGCTGCCCGCACCCTTATTTTAGGGTGTTGAGCAACCTTACACCCTTTTTTAGGGTGTTCACACGAACACCCTTTTTTAATTTTTACACCCTTTTTTAGCCAAAACACCATTTAAAGGTGTTCGCCATGGGACAAGATTCTTACACCCTTTTCGGTCAAAAGGGTGTAAGAAAGTTTAGTGTAAACACGCAAGACGCAAGAGACAGAGCAAAACTCCATGGTGAAGTTTTTTTTTGACCACTCGTGCAGCCTGTTCGATTGGCTTCGGTTCGTAAAGGATTCGTCTCAACTTGTAGCTCGCGCGTAAATGCCGCATGCTGTGTTTAACGCTGGTGACGCCTGCTTTCTCATCCAGAGTGCACTGAATTCGCGCTTCAGTGCGGTGCCTCCTGCACGCTGCGACTTGCTGAAAAAAAAAAAAAAAACTGTGGCTTCGCATAACTTGCGTATGCGCCGAGGTGGTGCGGTACGGCACGCGGAATTGAACGCGTTAGAGTAGAGTGAACTGGTTTTCGTGCCAGAGTGACGTGACGAACCTGGCGTCCCCGATCTCGGCCGCCGCTGCCTGCGCGCTCTTCGCAGGACGATAAATTTTCCTTCACTGTGCGGCTCTGCGGACGACTGCTTGTATATTAACGCGAGAGCATTGCTAGGCTTATTGAGTGGTTTTCCGCGGACTCTGGCAGCCCGCTATCAGCCGTGCTCATCAAGCGCCCATGGAAAGACATCATCACTGCCATCCTGAACTTACCAGGCAAGTGCCAGAAGTGCGCGCTCTTATGAAGCTGAAATCGGGCGCAGCGATAACAGTAGTGCGGAAAGGAGGCCAATGATACTACAGCGGAGTTGAAAGAAAGGATATGCGATTTCAGCGAGCGCCTCGCCTCGCTGTGGAGTTTGTTCCCCCCATCCGGTGGTGGTCGCACGGTGCTCGGCAGACACGGTCACCGCCGTGCCCGCAACTCACGTCATCCCACCAAAGCGCCTCTCCCTCCCGAACTGATTCCGGAGCGAACCTTGTGCCACCTATTTATAATAGAAGTTGAGCTTTCTGGGCCAGTTGGTACATACTGAAGCTTGCGACAAACCAGCGAAAAATAAACGGAAGCACGAAACACAGAAAAGAGAACACACACGCTGGACGCACTAGCAATTAACATATAATAGAGAAAGTGATACATTATACGAACAATCAACGGCCAACGCATACGCGATAATTCTTGCAAAATACAAACTTTCCGATAAAAAAAAACGTTCTAAAAAAACGCCAACATCAGTGTACTGCCTTAAGCAATACGCTCAGCCTTTTAGAAAGGCGGTGTATTTATCACTGAAAGCGAGCACTGATCGTTGAGCAACTCTCAAGGAGCTGGTAATCTTGCTTTTCACTGTCGCCAGTGAAACTGCGCGCCAACCTTTGAAAATGTAACGATTCTGGTCATAAGTAGAATTAAAATTTAAAGATAAATACTTGAATCGCTTCATATCAGGTAGTAACAAGGAGACGATAGCGTCAATGCTCTTTCCACTCTGTGAAGAAGGACGTGCAGTGAAGCTCGGACAACGATATATGCACTGGCCAAGGCGCAGTCCAAACAGTACACGAAACAAGGTAATTTTGTCTGTAATTTGCGATTGAGCAAACTTCGTACTTAACTACAGCTTAACGGAACTTTGGGGGATATATATCGACAGTAGACGGCAATTTTATAATGTTTACAACTTCAGTGTGTACTACGTAATTACGAAAAGTAAATGAAACTTGGCATAATGTTAGAGTCGTCTTAGCTGCTAGCTTCGGGATAGTGTCGATTAAAGAAGAGTTAAAGCCGTTTTCTGTGGTCATACTCCCGCCGCAGACGGCCATATATTTTCGGCGGTCGTATGCTTGAATCGGTGCCCCAAAACAAGCAGTTTTTTCGCACTGCGTGTGGCCACTCGGTCTGGTAGAAGCTGGGAGATGGCCCTCACAGAACCCGTCCGCTTTGAACGCCAGCACGATCACGCACAGTTGCCTCGAGTGAGTAAATAGCAAAAAATACAATTCTTACAACAACGTCTTCGGCCTAGGCAAGTTCGAAGCCAACACGAATATTTACTGTTAACATCATTTTTACGCAGGTGTATAATTCCAGCACCACATTCCCATCTGGTATACTTTTGCAAGAAATACTGAGGGTGGCAGCGATGAGTCCCCTCGCGCGTAGGCAGGGGCTGAACTCTCATGACGTCACTCGTTGCTGGTAATGTGGGTTTGTAGAATACCAAGGGGCGAAATTTGGAGTCTGTCGCACTAAAAGCTCCCGTTTTAATTCATTCTTGGAGATATACCACAGTGCCGTTCCTGAAATTCTCTTTCTTTATATAATGTTGCGCAGGTTCACAACAGGGAAGATAGCTGTAAATTTCGGGGTGGCCACCCGCCGCGGTGGCTCAGTAGCTGAGGCGTTGTGTTGCTGAGCACGAGGACACGGGTTCGATTCCCTGCCGTGGCGGCCGCTTTTCTGATGATGGAGGCGAAAAGCAAAAACACCCGTGTGTACGAGATTTCGGCGCACGATAAAGATCCCCAGGTGGTCAAAATTAATCCGGAGCCCTCCACTACGGCACGCCTCATCGCCCGCGTTGCGTCGGCGTGTTAAACCCTACAATCAATCAATCAATCAATCAATCAATCAATCAATCAATCAATCAATCAATCAATCAATCAATCAATCAATCAATCAATCAATCAATAAATCAATCAATCAATCAATCAATCAATTTCGGGAAATAAGGGGACCGTATGTCATATCTTAAAAGTGTTAGAAGGTTGGGGGTGTTTTACGAGGAGGTTGTGTGCAAATCATTGCTGAGCGGGGGAATGGGGGCGGTAAAACTACCACCGTTCCTTTACGAGACGCCTTGCAAAGAAGAACGCTGTGTGACGGAGTTCCCAGCGGCTTGCAGATACCTGATTCCAACGGATATTCATAAAGAACTCGCTCAACTACTCTGGAAAGGTCTACGATCACAATACGATCATTACCACCATACAAAAAGTCACTGCAGCGAATAATTCTTAACGCGAAAACTACGAGGAAACGCTGGCATCCATGGTTGGACCTTTTTACAGCGCTCAAAATTAATGGTGCAGATGAAAGGACACAAATAGTGACGGGAGACCAAACATGTTATTTTTTTTAAATACACATCCGCTTGTAATGTAGAGGTTGGTTTTCAACCACCTTTATTTTCTTCATTCTCGACCGGTAGCAGTGTACTTTGCGAGATATTTCATGCACACGACAGCTTCGCGAATTGTCATTAGCAGCTTCTGCCAGTCGCGTTTTTTCTGAAAAAAAAAAAAAAAACAACGCAGAGAATTACTGACACCAACACAAGAACAAAATATATCTCATGCTGCACATTTAAGTTTCGATTAGAAAACACGTGTTGCTTTTACATTCTCGCCTTCACGCCGAAGATAAAGGATGAAGCTACCATTTTATTTTCATATCTTATGTCTGGCGCGTTCTTTTTTAAACGTGCCTCTAAAACATTTCTATCTAGCTTTTGGAAACATGTTTTGTAAAAAATTAACTGAAACACAAAATTAAAATATATTTCCTGTTGCAAAATTATGGGAATGTTTTGTGCTCAACCCCTTCCGCTCACAAAGGGTTAAAAGTTCAGTGCCCTAGAATCTGTTTAAAACACCACAAGTGAAACAAACAAGAAACCACAAACAGGCTGAGGAAATGTTCCGTCTGTCTTGGTTACAGATGCCTTTATAGCAAGGTGTGGCAAAAGCCAGTCATTAGCAAACCTTTTCCAGAGGAGCCTAAAATGCTGATAATGTACTGATATCGGTCGTTGTACGCCGCAGAGCAGTAGTCGTTGCCTTTTTCAAGAACCCCATTTAATATCTCCAAAACCATGGTGTTTTGAATACAGCTACTTTAAACTTAAAGATTAACTTAGCAAGAGGAGTAGGGGGTAAATCTCAGCGGTTTTTGTACAGTTATAATAGCCGTCGAAAGTTGCTACTCATAATGCTACGCATTATAGATTCCATCTCTCCGAAACGCAAACCAATGCTTTACATTCAATTCTGACTGTAAATGATAAACAAGACGAACATTCAAGAAACTTTGAGCAGTTATTAGGCATGAGCGTTGAGTGACGCAAAACCGTATTGCCGTTCCTTGACACAGCGACAAATAACTGTTTAAACATATAACAAGACGAGGTAAGACAAAACAGGAGTAAACTCAGAGGACGAACACTGACTGACAAGGGTACCTTTTTAAATTGTGTTATGGAAACCATAACGAATGGGGAGCCATTAGGGCGAACAACATGCCGCACATTAGTTCATCTTTTTTCTAACACCGAAATTTTTTCTAACACCGAAATGTATTTGAAAGCTGATATTTTGCGGATTCATTTGGCCATTTCCCTTGTGTAATGCGCTGTTTTATTCTTTATAAGAAGTGCGGTGCTCAGAATAATTTTTAGCGGCAAAATTAAGCGAAAATGCCCGCTGCTTAACACCGTCGTGTTGAGAACTGTATGCCGGAAAGTCGTCGCCCTAGTTAGTGTTTTTGTTTAAATGCGCCTCAGCCTTGAATACTCGCATTATCGTGCGTTTGCTCGTACCCCAGTTAATTCCGACCGCTTGTTTGTTCCTGTACAGCTTATACAGGACAGACGTGCCTTCAGGACATTTAACTACCGTCCCGCGAACCGACGAGTGTGCATTCTCAGCCGACATAAGCATTTGGGCTATGAGACTCGTGAAAGGAAAACGAAGCTTTTCGAACTCGCCTTTCTCACGCGGAAGTGGAGGAAAATAGAATGAGACATCCTAATATTTAGCCGAATTGCTCAACGTTGCCAACAACTGATACTTCGCGCATATCTGAGCATTGGGAAGACGTATGAGTATACGATAATGTCACGCTTGTAAATAAAAGAGGAACCGCAGCATCAGAATCGGGGCGAAGAGGTAAGCTCCGTGTCTCGCTGGCCTTGAAACTCTGTTTGGCGGTGTTTGAGAATA
Organism: Haemaphysalis longicornis; assembly: GCF_048455015.1. Lineage (NCBI taxonomy): Eukaryota > Metazoa > Arthropoda > Arachnida > Ixodida > Ixodidae > Haemaphysalis > Haemaphysalis longicornis. The sequence goes on along the minus strand of NW_027526203.1, from coordinate 345,195,473 downwards.
TATTCATTAATTATTGGTCTAATGTTTTGATGTAAGAGTACAGTTTTGGCGAAGAATTACTTGGAATTATGGTTAATACGCTCGTGTATCTCGCAATGCATGTGGCCCACACAGAAATAAACGTGAATGTTTGTTACGTATTTTTATTTACCAAGGAAAGAGTTCGGGTTTGAGCCTTCGCTATAGGAAATATCTGATTTCTCAGCGTACATTTTTTTATTGCGGAAAACACTAATAAACCTTGTCTACAGGAAGCTAAAACTGCTGCAAGCAATATATGCGTATTTGCGTCTGAACACTGCAGCCTCAACAGCGGCGGCGATGACGACGACGACGACGACGACGACGACGGCAACAACAACAACAACAACAACAGATGCACGGGACGCATACAGAGAAGCATGAATGCCTATAAAATGAGAATCAATTGCCGAAACCATAGATTTTGTGTCGATGTGCACGTTTAGAGTTTAACCTTGGTCATTCGTATGTGCACGTGAAGCCAGTAGGCGTGAAGATTGCACTTACCCTGAAGTGGAGTCGAACAGTAAATATCCCATGCTGCAGAAGAAAGAAAGAAAAAAGAACAATGAAAGATCTTAACCTGGAACTTTTTTCTCCGTGGCCAAACGTTTCCCTCATAAACATTAGCAATGTGGCCACGGAGCAAGAACATTTTTATTAGGGAAAGCAGCTATCGCGTCCACAACAGTGCTACTGCTAAACAGCGTCTTGAGTGGCCGACGCGCCCGTTTGCCGGTGTGCTGGGGCTCCTAATGGTTCCCTTGGATTTGTAACAATATATTTCTGCATTATGCGAATACAGACTCCAAACAATTCTCGGTGGAACAATGTACAGCAATGAAACTGTATTGAAAACACTTCCAGACTGGAGAGAGGACCCTACAGTAGACTCGCGATAATTCAAACTCGAAGGGACCTCACGATTTTATTTGAATTACCAGAAGTTCTCATAAATATGACTCGGGGCAACATGCCAACTTGTGTTGTAATGAAACAGTCACATATATTTAATAACACAGCATTGACACACAATACTCGAGTGCTATCGCCACTTAAAGAAAATCACGAATGAGTGGCTGCTTTTCATGAGAGTTCGAAAGGAAGTTTTCGATGTCAGGAAGGGCAGCCAGTTCAATCCACACACGGGTGTTGACGAGCGCGGTTTCGCTTTGACGCGTGCATGCAGCTAATCGGCTGTGTTTGTAACTGTTATTGATATCATAACGCAAATGCGCAGCTTGAAGCGGCAAATGCTGCAGATATCCCTTGGCTCGGACAAGCTAGAAGAACGAATTAACTGAATTTTCGCAATGGAGCAGTTTGAATTAAGTGGCTTTAAAATAGTTTGATAACATAGTTGGCCAACAGAATTTTTGAATTTTGTTTCAATTAACCGAATGTTTGAATTATCCGGGATTTATTTATCGCGAGTCTACTGTATTTGACAACAAACCGGCTCCATAGGTCAATGCAATGGTGAACGCAACCACCGCCCAAATAGGGTTACGCAATGACCAACTGTACAGATCTACATAATGCATTTACACCAGTGGCGGAAAGTTGGGCTAGGTGGTATGGATTTATCTTGGTGGAAAAAGCGCCCAAGCACACGGACGAAGAAAGAGGCAGGCAACACGGCGCCTTTTATTTATGATGATGATTGTAGGGTTTAACGCGCCGACGCAACGCAGGCGATGAGGCGCGCCGTAGTGCAGGGCTCCGGATTCATTTTGACCACCTGGGGATCTTTACGTGCGCCGAAATCTCGTACACACGGGAGTTTTTGCTTTTCGCCTCCATCAGAAAAGCGGCCGTCACGGCCGGGAATCGAACCCGCGTCCTTGTGCTCACCAGCACAACGCCTTAGCCACTGCGCCACCGCGGCGGGTGCCTCTAATTTAAGTCATAAGCTGTACAAGTATTAATTGTGCTTTTAGGGGCAAAGCCCCTCAGGGGTTCGGGCTTTCGGCGTCTCCTGTCATCATCGTCATTTCATGTAGTCACGGTACTAGAACACCGGGACGCTCGTTTTCCAGCGCCTCGCGCTGGAACGTTTCATCTCTGTGGGCAAAAACGCGTACCAAAAGAACACACCTGTACACTCGTTTTCCAACTTCTCGTGCTAGAACGCTTCGTGCTTCAAAGACACGAGACTTTTACAGCAAATCTGCCTACCACTACCCCCAAACGGTTTCATCTTCGTGGGCAAAAACGCGTACTAAAAGAACACACCGGGACAGTCGTTTTCTAACGCCTCGCTTTTGAACGCTTCGCGTTTCAAATACACGAGACTTTAACGGCAAAGCTGTATACATCTTTACTCCCCAATGGTTTCATCTCCGTGGGCAAAAACGCCAAGGCGCCAAGAATACACTTATACACTATATACTTGGCCCCTCCCCAGTTTTCGTGTTAGTGCAGGTGGCCCGGGATTTTTCTTCTGCTTTTCCTGACTTCTTAATCGGTTTTATGGGTTTATTTTCAGTGAGAGTCAACATAGCATTACTTTCTGGAGCCGAAATATTTGTTTTTTTTTTTCAAAAAACTTGCAGTTGCGAGAATAGCGCCGTGTTGTCTGTCTCTTTCTTCGTCCGTGTTTTTTGAGCGCTTTTCCCCACGAAGGTGCAGCCAGGAGCATTTTAAAGCGTAAGATTCTTTGCCAAATACCGCCCCTCCCTCCCCCCCCACCACAACCGGCCAGGACCGTGGAACACCCTCCATTCGCACAGTAATACAGAATTGGCGAAAGTAGCACATTTAATCGTAATAATAGCGTAAATGGAGATAATTGGTGGAAGAAAATCTTGAAAAACAAATGTAGAAGAAAAATATAAAAGAATACAATTTTCACAAAAACAATCTGCCGGAAGTCAAAATATGCATCTTATACATGTCCTCAAATACGAAGACTAAAATAAAAAAAGCGCGGGAAATAACGTTCGAAATACGAACAAAAATAGTGAAGATGAGCAAACCGTGCAACCCCCCTGCATTTCCACAGAAATGCATTAGTGGCGGAAGTAACACGTTTAATTGTTATAATAGCGTAAATGGAGACAATTGGTGGAAGAAAAAAAAACGATGAATAAGACAAATAAAAAAATAAAATTTTTATGAACATAATCTGTCGAAGTCAAAAATATGCATCTTATGCATGTCCTTTAAAAAAAACGGAGACTAAACTGAAAAAAAAAGCACGGGAAAGAACGTTAAATATACGAACAAAAAATAGCGAAAACGAATCAACCCAGCGCTATACGTCTTGCATCTGCGGTAAAATACATAATGGCCGAAGTAATAGCATTTAATCTCTATAATGGTATAAATTTACATCATTGGCGAACAGAAATAAAAGAAAACTTACAAACAATAAACTAATCCCAGCGTCTTTGACGTATACTCATAGGCAAATCTGGCTGTAAAAAGCATAGTCTAGACGAGCCGCTTAAGAATGATACGCATTAATACCCAATTTTCTGAATTTCTGCAGATTTCTTTTTTTTTTCAGAAGTGGGGGGGGGGGGGGGGGGTGTTATGCGTCAACTGTAAAAAAATAAAATGAAAGGGAAAACAGCGGCCGCCAAAACAATATCTGTCATGTTTTCTGCTTCAGTAAAGTCGGCGAGTTATCCGTTTCATTCACTGTACTACCTACATTAAAATATTACAGCGCTAAATGCCAGTTTTTTTTTCGGGAATTTACAGTGTTACGTGCCCACGTTTAGTTCAGCGCATGCAAACGGACACGCAACGATAGTTTCAGCTTAGTGGCGTCATCTGGTTTTTGTAACAGGCACTATTTTTGTCATTAACGAAGTCTTCTTAGTTTCAAAAAAAAAAAAAAAAAAACAAATTCCAATAGAAAGGGGGCCAGAAAGCGTTCAGCAAATTTCCGAGGTTGCCTATGGGCGGCAAGAAATCCGTCGCAGGGCTCGAATGACCGCAGCCGGTGGCTGTGACTCTGTACAGATTTGTTTTCGCACATGAGGATGGCGAAACAAGAGTGTTAACCGTGGACGCAATCTCGACCCACGATAGTAGCAGGAGTTTGTCTGGGAAGGCAAAATAGTGGTAGAGCAGCTGTCCAATAAAACGTTTGACCAACTGCACAACACCGACTCCCTAGCAAGTCGCGTTACACTTAACTGCGACCAACTTAGGTCAGAAGCACATGTTGCTAAGTTAAAGCAGTAATCTCCACTATTCAAGAAACATGTACGCAGGATGCCGGTTCGAGTTAGTTGGTTCGTGTTCTTGAAGCAAATTTGAACGGCGCTGAAAAACAAAGGGCACGAAAGACAAAAAAAAAACACAAACAGACAAAGGCGGGCACTAATTTCCTACTGTTTATTTTCTGAGCGTCCAACCAACATTATAAAATAAACATGAATAAAAATATTCGAAAAATACAAGAAATTACAAACAGATATTTTCTGTGATTGTGCTTTGTTACAAAGGTTGACAGTCATGGTGCTCTGATGCCTTTTTTGCTGGCTTTATTACGTGGTATGCTTCTATACTCTCTCTCTGCTTTATCCGAGGCTCACTTCAGGAATCAGTTTTTTTTTTCAGTTATGGCACACACCCGCATTTTTTACGATGATCACCTGGTGACCGCCAACATTTCTGCGTATCGCGAGTCGGTGCTTGCGTGCCCGGTCATTGAAGCACCGGCCTGCCTGTCCAATATCACCACTCAGTGGTATCTTGTAGAAAACTTTACGTGTGCAGTAGATGAAGCGTGTTGCTTGCTTCTTTGAGCAAAGCACAGGTGTTCCTTTGTTTGTCAACATAGGAGATATTTTTGCCAACTTACACGGGGCATAGAAGAGTGCATTTACCCTACAGTACTCTCCGTAACCTTTTTGCGAGGATACGGAATAACGTGCATTTTGTTACGCCCCAATTGAGCTTGGGCAGGTTTTTTCTGTTCTTTCAGCCCTCGCAAAAGGCTGTAAAAGATGTTTGTTGCAAAGTCCGAAAGATGACCAACATTATTAAGACACGTGGAGTAGTTTTTAAAGCTAACGTGTATTTTATACTGCCTGAAGAAACGTTGTAGCTACGCCTCCTTTAATTAACTTCGAATAGGCAGAATAAAACAAAAGAGGGCTCTTTTTTGTTCTGGGGGTGTACATGTAACGCCCAGTCTGGGCCGCAAAGTTAGGTCTAAATCTGAAATTGAATCAATGTTGCTCGTGGCTTTTGAATGTTAATGTAAGCGCCTTGGAGAGAGTAGTGAACCACAAACCAGTTAGACACTCGTGGCTACTGAGCAGAGGTGGGAAAATGACAACCATTGTCGACCTGACTACAAACTCAAACCATCTTTTTCAACCTCACCTGAACCTGAACCGCAACCTCACCGTTGAGGTTGAACCTCACCGAAGAGGTTGAACCTCACCGTAGAGGTTAAGGTTCGGGCAGGCAAAATCACCTTAGCATGCTTTAATCAACATATACCTCACCTCAACCTCACGTCACCTCAAGCCTCACCTCTAACTCGACGTTGCCTCAACCTCATTGATATATTTACTTATGATTCGTTCAAACCTCGCGCCTCTTTCAAGCCCAAGCGGGTGTGTACATCGCATATAAGGCGTATTCACTGAGAATATAGTATACTCAGCAGAACGTCTCAAACACGAAAAAAAAAACAAGTGCAGCGCAGACAATATCAGCAGTAATTCATTCCCAGTAGGTAATTATCTTAAACAAATACAATTTAGTGAATGATGAGTAAACTGTCTTAGCTAACAAAATTTGAAGCTTTCTTCGAAGGCAAAGTGACAGCTGCGTACGTGAAGGGGGACAGGGTGGCGAGGGGGCGAGCGCCTTCCCTCCCCCCTCGGAATTTCCGGGTTCTGTTGGGGAGGAGGAGGTACGAATGAGGCCCACTCTATGATCGAATAACCACTTCATCCCCATTTCAAATTAAGTCGGAAGAACATAGAGCATGTTGACAGGTTATGGTTTATCGTTCATACCAAGTTTATATTTTGAGCTAGAGTGAATAAGCCGTATTTAAAATATAAATGTTCCGTGCCCCTATAGCCTTGGAGCGGGTGTTCTTCTAATCTCGACCCCATCTCAAACCACAGCCCGGCTCCTACTCAGCTGAGATATTCACGCGGCCTCTGCACCTAGACCCCATCCCTGCGCTATAGCTTTGTTAAACCAAATTAAAAATCCTGGGGTGCAGTCCAGAACTAAGGGAAATCTTCTCCCCGAAAAGTTCACATTCTAGGAGAATAATTTCCCCAGGCTTTGTACTTTGATTATGGCGATGATGTTGATGATCCCGTACGTGCGCATTATTGGGTAAATTTTTGCTGGGCACACATCATAGTTGATTACGAAACGTGACAGGATTGGACCCAGGCGGAAAGTAAGTGCACTGACATTTGCCCTTACTTATATCTGTTTTAGTCCGTATCTTATTCAACCTCAAACTCGCCGGCTAGGGTTGATGTCGAACACCCCCCCCCCCTCACTCATTCAATAGGTTACAGCCTTTGATATCCCCTCTTCAACTTTTCACTTAGTGCGTTCGAGGTCGATTTGCATGCTGGATCGAATGGGTGAGCATGAGTGAACATGTGCAAGCATCACCTGTCATCATATCTCATACTCTGATCAATACCTCTGAGAGAAATTAACCACGGATTTTTATTTATCATAATGCCGTATTGGGCCGTCAGCAAAGCGTCGAATGCCCACTTATGAGTTCGGGTGTTACTTAAGACAACTGGCCCACATTTCTTCACATCGCATTTGTGCTGTGATGAAAAATAAGCGCTCGCGCGCTTATTTTGGTCTCGGATGCAGAATTCGGTGCTGATACTCTAGACTACTTGTCACTTTTACGACTTTTAAAGGCTGGGGTTGCCTTCAACATTTACTACCTATAATACAGAGGCCAAGAAGAATTTAAATAAAAATGTTTAATACGTTTGACGTAGTTATACGTCATAGTTTTGCATTCTTCCATGCACATAACGTCTGCCTCGCCGTACAAGCTTTTAGTGGGTAATCACTACTGTCATAGCAATTTTAATTTAGCCTATGAAACCTAGGCCCTTCCCGTCATGAATCCGATGCCATATATTCCACCCCTGCTGGTACAGTCTGGTCCACTTATAACAATATCCAAGTGCCAAGGAAATCCCATCGTTATAACCGATAATTGTTATAAGAGGGTGGCGAAATAAAAAGACGGAACAGAGCTCAAAACATTTTATTCGCATGCCAGCAAGGTGGTACTACTACTAATTTGCGGAAAAGAAGCCACATTCGATCACCTTTGTTTGCCGCGCGTTAAGCTAGCGCAAATCTTTTCCAAGAGCATCTACAGGTGCTCACCTAGCTGAGGTTAATGTCCTTGGCGGAAACAAAGTCCCCGAGGGAATGTGTCACGCATTGGGCTTTCTACGAAGACACTACCTGACTAGGCTGCGCAACCGCGTCATTTGAGTAGTCACTGTTGCACTTTTGGTGCACAATATCACCGTATTTAATCGTTATATCCGATATCGTGGCACAGGAGCTTTGTTTTAAGCGGTTTATTTTACCATAGAAAGAATACAAAAGTTGTAGGTGCCTTAGCTGTTCATCGTTATATCCTATATATTGTTATAAACGGTATCGTTATAAGTGGACTCGACTGTAGTTCTCTGTGAGCAAGTCGTTGAGCTTCAAATCTGAGCAGCACGCGTTATTACGTGTCTAGCGAGGCGAGTCGCCTTGCCTTGTGCGCAACGACGCGCTTACGTATGTATAAAATAAATATTGAAATTCATCTGAAATGTCGAAAAAGGGACTCGTCGCCAGACCCTTTGCCCCGCACACGACATATATCCACGTGGGTGGTTGACCGGAAAGGGCCTACCCGATATATGCAAGGCCACCCGAGCTTAGATCCATATCCGCTTGGGCTCATATGGCCCCTATATACTCACGCCCAAACGATATCGCGTCTGCAAAGCATTTAATTTACGACCGGTCAAGCTGCTAGCGATGCCTAATCTGCTGCAAGAGAATGGCTAATTTGGTGCAAGGAAATGAGATGTGGTTGGTGCAGCCAAACTGTCCGTCATTATGGCTCTCTTACCTTCTGCAAGAAAAAATCTGTATTGTCCGCAGTTAAAAATACAAAGAAATTACCGAGCGCATGCACGTGAGCGCGGGCCTCACGGAGACCGCCCGGCAGTTAACAAAACCAAGAAAATGCCTAGCGCTCGTGTGTGCATGCCTCGCGACTACTGCCCTGCGTCACCTGCGCACGTTTCTCAAGCCAACAATATCCGCTTAGGGAGATTGGCAAAGATTGCGGCGGCCTCCCGGCAGTTAAAAGAACCAAGAAAATGCCTAGCGCTCGCGTGTGCGTGCCTCGCGACGACCGCCTGCGCACGTTTCTCGAGCCAAGAAACCCCACTTAGGGAGATTGGCCACGGTTGCGGCGACCGCCCGGCCGTACAAAAAACACAAGAAATGCTGAGCGCTCACGTGTGCATGCTTCGCGGCGACCGCAGAGCGTCCCCGGCGCATGTTTGTCAAGCCAAGCATACCCACGTAGGGAGAATGGCCAATATTGGCAAAAAAAAAAAACCCTCCAGTGTTTGCCGTAATCGTGGCAACACGTGTTGTGAACGAGAAAGACACGCCATAGCGTACGCCCCTCCAAGGCGATGTCTAATGATTATCACTTCCAAAAGAATGAACGAAGCTTGCACTTATAGCAGCAATGATGGAGTAAAGGTCGTTGCGGCAGCGAAGGAGAAGCAAATCGGCTGCAGTGGTGGACTTAAACCTTTGGAATGGTCGCGAAGGTTGCGTACATCCTCGTTAGCGTGAGCTTCCTTCATTTTTATTAGAAAACCCCCCGTACACTGCGGAAAAGAAGCACCCGTTGCTTTAGTTAACTGAACTTAATTGCTTGAGTCAGTTGGAATTAAAAACAAAAAACAAAAAAACTCAACATTGACAAAGGCTTTTGCCAAATGACAAATGCCTTGGTGTGGTTGAATTCATTTGGCATGCAACAGCACCAAGGCATTTTAGGCTAAGTATGGTTCTCATTGTGTGGAGGCCTTAACAATATCCTCCTACTCACGAGTATATTAAATGTGTGTGTCTCTCTTTTGCCAATGAGCCATTCAATGCTTTCGCATAGAAATGTGGCGATTGTGGCACGCGTTCAGGCCGCTGTAATAAAATACTAGCACGTAAGCACTAAGAGGGTCTCCCACAAGGAACTGGTGCCCTTACTCAGAAGCATGTGCGCGTACTATGGAGCGTAGCACAGTGCAACGTACCTACAGAGAATGAATCGACGCGGAGGCGTGTTGGACAACGCTTTATAAAACGCCTAATCACACAAGAAAATGAATGAATGAATGAATGAATGAATGAATGAATGAATGAATGAATGAATGACCTGAGAAATTTATGAGCCATTCCCCTATGTGGAGGCCGACGACCAGCTAATCTTGAGTTCGGACTACACGAAAGGAGTGAAATTGAAAATGGGGAATGGCAACTCGTCTTGTCGAGGGTACTGATTCCCCGAGGAGCCGGTGGATATTAGACACGCTCGGAACGCCCGGAAAGAGAGGGCAGCGCAAACGTAGGTGCACTGCGGCAAACATCTGAGAAACATTTATTTTCTGCTTGAAAACGCACTGATCTCGTAAGTGGTGCCTACTGATAGCTAATCTACTCAGATGCTCATTCAAGCGATGAGGCGTATGAGTATGAGGTATATTTCAATGGCTTGAACTGCATGCGACTTTGATGACGACAGACACCGGGACGTTCGTTTTCTCCGCGAATGGAGGTCATGTTTTGGCTGGTGTGAGGCACGAGAGGTAAATGGCCCCTAGTTTTTGCACGCTCTAATAAAAAATCCACGGAACCCTGACTATCAATGGCTTGGCTGTAATAAATTAGTGCGCAAGAATTTCAAATGTCCACCACAAAAAAAAAAAAAAAAATCTGTGCTCGTACTCTGAAGCTTGCCGTTGTTTTTTGAAGCCTATAGCCAGGGGTTTCATACCCACTGAGTAAGACATACCCGGAGATATGTACTGGGCACAGATTGACAAGCAGCAATTTATGCGGAGTCTGATGCGCGAAAGTTTAGGACAACAAGCAAGATTCATTTGAGTCCGCTTAGTCACGTAAACGAACCAAATGAGGCTTGCGTGTGCCCCGGGAACATACGTGAGATCGTCCCACAATTGTTTTTCTCAATTTGTTTCAGCTAAAAAATCACTTGGCTTTGTCAATGATACCTCTCTTATTGGAAAATTAGTCGAATTAAACGGTTTTCCAATGAAAGGGATGTGGTACGAGGGCCCGCACTAGTGCTCTTTTAACAAACTTAATTTTATCTCTTTATCCATCGCGCGTACTGCGGAATTCTTTGCACTGAAATCTTGTACGGGGTTCACATTTTATGGCTTGTTTTGTTTAAAAATAAGACGGGCAACAGCCATGCCAGTTACCTTGCGATGAAATAAAAAAAAAGCAGTTTTGGCCTAAGGGCACCAACTTCGCCAGGGTACATTTTTTTTGCGTACATCTAGCCCGCGGCCATACAAAAAGAACAGGCTTTTTTCTTAACTGCGGGAAAAACACGGGAATTGTTGTCTGCTGTGCTATTTTAAAGAAGTGGGACATAAAAAGGAGACATTCGTGCAAAACTGTAGTGAATAAAACCAGCCATTCATCAAAATACCCTCTTTAAAGTGGTTCATTTAATCTCGCAACTCGCTGGTCTCGTCGGGCAAAAATGTCGTTGTAAAAAGAAGCTCGCTATGTATTTTGTGAGAAAGTCGCCATCAATCTCATGAGAAGGGCACATCGATGCGAACACGCGCGTGGTAGGCATGGTGGGACCTCAAGAGGGAAAGCGTTTGCTCTGAATTGCGAGCCGGAGCCAAAATGACCGGGGAGACACCGTAACCGTTATCGGTGCTTAAGGGTGCAATATGCGAAATAATGCTCATTTTGAAATTACCATTCAACATGGCCTGGGTTAGTTAGCGTGGTGAAGCTTGGTAAGGCAGTGGTTATATTTTAGCTGATAAAGATGCCGCGTGAACCATTTTGCATTCCTTGCCTTTGGTTCCATGGCAGCTTTAACTAACTGCGTACGACCTACGGAATGGCTGCGGAATATCATTAGCAAAAAATAATAGCGGTGGCTGCTTTATATCGCTCGTTCTGACACGCTCGTTGTATGCGTAACCACGACAAGTAATATTGTGAAACTCGGCATGGTCGCTGCCTAAGTGTTGAACCCAGACTAAAGGCAGCGAACATTTCGAGCCTGAAACGAGCGACCAAAAGGTTGTTGCCAAAGCGCTCGGGCTCTTCACGCGCTAGACTGCCACTTAAGAGTTGACAGTGTAACGTGAGAAGGGGATCCGCGCTCTCGTTCGAACAGCACGACTGAAGCGTGACCAATACATTAGCGTGTATTGCCCATTACCGGAGTGCAGAGTGCCACTTACCGGGGTGCAGAGCCCCTTGGAAAGCTCCGGGAGTCCCCAATTCTGTGTGCGCATTAAACTGGCGATCAAGACTTGCGCCTGCAAGATAACGGCGTTTTGTGGGAACGCTTATTTCGAGAGGGCTGTGTGAAGGTTTATTGAAAAATCGTATGCTACAAGAAAGAAGGCGAAATTATTGGTTAGCCACATTCTAGGAAAACATAAAGTACCCTCCAAAAAAATACTGTGGTTCATCTCTCCCACGAGATAATCGATTGGCCAATCGATGCAGCCAAAAATAAAATCTTGGTGAATGACTATGTCGAGCATACGATTTGACGCAAAAGTTCGGTCTGAGCTGTGACATCACGCTATGCAATCATGGAGTGCTTGATTTTTTGCTCGGATGGGTCAAAAGGAATGAAGCCGCGATAAAAATACCATTAATGTGAAAACACGGGCATACTTAAAGAAATTTTTTTTAATTGAGGTAATTTGACAGTGACTTCTACGACAATCCTGACCCAGCAACACAGCTAAGAAACGCTTTCGCACTTTCCTTTGTGCCTGTAAGCAATGCAAAAGCTACAGTTATCGCCTGCACAGAGCAGCAGTGCGTAATTTGCCCGCCGCACCAGATACGTACACGAGTTTCTGCTTTGCTTTTGCTGCGGTTTTCTTCAATGGGGCTTTCGAATGTGTTTATTGCTGCCACTTAAAGGAAGCCGGCCAATAGTCGCAACACAGCTCGGTTGACATCGCTCAAGCGCGCAAACAATGCCCAGACAGAGAAAGAGAACAAATTTTTTTAGCAAGTTTATACGTCATCTCACGGGCGCATAGCCGCAATACTTGGCTGGGGTACTTTGTTACCCCACATTCAAATGACTGGATGGGCCTTTTGACTACGTTGTGAAAGCATTTCAGGTTTTGAAAAAAAGTTGAAAAAAAAAAACTGTTGCAGGGTCCATTTAATGTTGCGATAAAAAAATGTTGATAAAGAACCACTATCTCAGCGGGTAGTATGTGAACTCGAAATTCAATTATTATACTCTACAGTTCAAATACTATTGCGGAACACTGATATGCAAAATGGAAACGTTCTGTTTCCCTAGTAGGTATGGGGTCAGTTTGGCAACTTTGTGAAATGGTAGAGCTGATTTGGGATCGAATTCAAACAGCCCTGTACCAGGCTGCACAGTGATACTACCACGCACTTCGTAATCAACTCGTGGCCACAGGCACTGTATTACCCAATGCTGGGAAGCCTCCTTCAAATCTGCAAGAAAAAAAAAAGGTGGGTATGTATACACGTCATGAATAGTCAACCCCCTTGTCCCCCTTTTTAAGACGTAAAGCATTTTTAGTGCCTGTAACGTTTCGTGCTTTTAATTTGCGTGAAAAGGGATAGCGTGGCACGAACGGGTAGATAAATGAAAACGAAGTTGTATGTTCGTGCGCTTCTCTCAATAGTAAGGTAAACGCAAGAAGGCATTCACCCACCGCGGTGGCTCAGTGGCTAAGGCGCGTTGCGCTGCTGAGCCGAAGGACGCGGCTTGCGGTGGCTGCGTTTGAGATGGAGGCGAAAAGCGAAAATGCCCGTGTGTCGAGATTTCGGGGCGCGTTAAAAATCGCGGTCAGCATTAATCCGGAGCCTTGGGTGTGATTCGAAACACGGACCTCTAGGATGTGTAAGTTAAACTCCTAAAATTAAAACAAAAGAAGGCATTGAGGCAATTAGAAGAATGACGGCCACGAATCCAGGTAGAACTACACAGACTCGTAAGAGATATCCGTTCTTACATAGTAAAGAAAGCACGCATTATTTTTGACGTAGCGTGGCAACCAATTGTTATTGACTGACAGGATGGTTTTAATTTGCTTTTAAAGATCTTCAAGAGACGCGGTGAACACGTCCCTATTGTTGCGTCGTTGATTCGAGCGTGCATTTGGGCAAAGAAAAATAAAATAAATAAGCATTAAGCATTGCCCCATACGCTCATGTCGACAACTTCGACATGTGGCTCATGTCACAGGTTTGGATCCAATCAATTTCTGTTAGAAATAGCGTGCGCATACATGCACGAAGTGGGCACTGTGCATCGAGCTGAAGGCTAAGCTTCGGGTATGAATGGTCGGTTATATAATGCGAAACTATTGGTTAACTCGGTGGGTCGAAAATACGGCGCCCCTGGAAAACAGACGCAAACAAAATGGCAGCGAATGATGCACAAAATGGCCGAAGTCTCAAAGAATAAAAACAGGAGTTTAGAAGAAAGTTGCGTAAATTTTGGTCTGCGTGTGATTCGAACCAGGCATTTCTAGGATGTGATAGTGCCACGCATCCCAAAGCCCACCACAGCTCGGAGGCTTGCTGGCCATAGTGGAACCCAGTGACTGCGTTGTGACCTTCGACATTAAAACGTGCCCACATGAGTCACTTGGACATGCAAATAACAGAAGAAGCAATTACAGGAGTACCAAAGTCTTTCCCCATAATGTCCTCACTGTTTCAGGGTGAGAACGCGAGTACATGCGGAGTCATAGAAACCGATAGACGAAGAATAATGGCACAAAAGGAAAAGGATGATGATAATACTAAGACACATTCGGCAATTCGACACTCACGATTTCACAGTCACTACGTCATAAGGAATGCTTAGGTACCCTAGTTGTCTTGACAACAGACCGCAAAATTGTAATTCTTTACTTACCACAAAATCGCAATCCTTTCTCTTTAGGTTTATTCGCCCCCGAAAGCGAAATGACCGCTAGAATCATTACTAGCACATTCATTTTAGCCTGCATTCCGCACTGGCGTTATGGTGCACCACGGAAGCGCTGAAAAGAACTGGAGCTTAACACCTGCCGATATGGCTATTCGGTGTTGACGTCAAACGCAAGCTGCACGCGCACTCGAACCAATGCACGCAGATGCGCCGAAACAGCACCAAGGGCGGACCCTACAGGCGCTAAGTAGAGCACAATAGGCTCATCGGTCAGCCTTGCTCGCGTCGTTTGGTTTGTTTCGTCATGCACCGCATGCTGAACAGACCAAAGTACACAATGCGACAACGAGGCTGGACCTTCATAGTGCGTGCTTCAATCGTTGCTAAAACGTGCCCTCGCACTTCTCATGCCAAGAAACGACGGTGATTTTGTTGCATATCAGTAATCTTAATTAAAATGGCGAATATACCTCGTCACTGGAAGCACGGATGTATGAAGCATGACATGCAGCGGGAACAGGCGATACGGGGAGTTGTGGGCGAAGGTATACAATGCAAGCGCCATTGCATAAACGGTACTGTTTATTTGCGCTTCCACAGAGCGGCGCCAGGCAGAACTGGCCAGTAAAACTGTAGGGGCGTGCTTGCTTGCACCGGCAACGGAACGGAAGTTCTCGAGATAGTTGAATATGCGGGGTTCTTGGGGGCGACCTAGCCAGTTCTCCGGCGGAGGCCACCACGCTACCTCCCGGCGTGTCAACCCCGTGGGCCCCCGCACCTATGGCAGCCAGGCGAGGTCCGCCGATACGAGAACACAGTAGAAAGTAGTGACGAAGCACATCCGTTTATTTGGGAACTCCCAAAGCATGTGAGCACGAAGCTCGACGGCGTTCAGGAATCACGCCATCCTGGTCATGATCGCGAACGGGATGCAGTCATTCACGACGCGCGACAACAACAGTTCCCACCTTAGATACTTGGTCCGCCGCCGCCATGCTGTTTCGCCGACCTTACCCAGACCGGACCTCCGATCAGACTCCCTTCCGTGCACAGTCATTGGCGCAGTCAGCGCGCCTATCGAGCCCGCGGGCCGGTGGTGTCTTCTCCCGGGGCAGTGCCGAACTAGCGGTGCGTTGGACCGGTTTCAGCGCATCGCGTCCCCAGCGCGCACCGGCTCAGGATCGCGGGTCGCGGTTCACCACGATTCCCACAAAATTTGGGAGAAACCTTTGACACAAAAATGCAACTAGAAAAATGTTTATTTTGATATACGGGGTGGTTTGCGTCTCGGCGTAGCATCTGGTGTGTATTCTGGTGGGCTGCACTGCAGGTATATCCATGCATGCTTCAGGGCGTACTGAGACTCTTTTTTACACACCGAAATAATGACTGATGAGCATCAGTGCATTGAATCCGTTATAAAATGTGGCCGCATGGTTAGGAATAGAGAAATGTCAGTTGACCCGCCGCGTTGGCTCAGCGGCTAAGGCGTTGTGCTGCTGAGCACGTGGACGTTGGTTCGATTCCCGGCCGCGGCGGCCGCTTTTCTGATGGAGGCGAAAAGCAAAAACGCCCGTGTGTACGAGATTTCTGTGCACGTTAAAGATGCCCAGGTGGTCAAAATTAATCCGGAGCCCCCCACTACGGCGCGTCTCATCGCCTGTGTTAAACGCTTCAATCAAAAAAAAAAATGTCAGTTATCAGCCTACAAAGAGTTAGCCAGATACGGCCATGATTTCAGTTTAGCGATTATCGCTGTAATCAGTCAGCTCCTGATCAGACCAAACATTATCGTTCGAAAATGTTCGTGCTTGAAACCATGTTCCAGGTAAACAAAAGGGCGTGTTTAACGCCTCACCGACAGCACCCTTTTCGTGCTGTGTCAGGGTGTGGGCGTAGTAAGCTCGGGGATCGTCATCATCATCATCAGCCTACTCAAGTTCACTGCAGGTCGTAGGCCTTTCCCATTGACTTCCAACCGATTCGGTCCTGCGCTGCTTGAGTCCACAGTTTACCCCCGATCGGATTAATGGCCTTCCTCTTCTTCTAAACCCATGCCTTGGTATCCCCTGTGTTACCCTAATTTTCCACCGGTTGTCGGTTCGTCTCACTGCATAACCAGCCCAAGTTCATTTCTTTTTCTTTATTTGAACTATAATATCTTCTACTCTGGTTTGTTCTCTGATCCAGGTAGCTCGTTTCCTGTCCCTGAGTGTTACTCCTAACATTATTCGTTCCATAGCCCTTTGAACCGGCGTAAGTTTGCTTTCCAGCTGTTTAGTAAGGCCCCCAGTTCCAGCTTCGTACGTCATCACCAGCAGTCTGCACTGGTTGTAGATTTTTCTTTTGAGTGACAGAGATACTTCAATTTTCTTTATTTGGGAGTGCTTGCTGAGTGCTCCCCAACCTATACCTATTTTGCGCCGGTTTTCTCTCTCGTGATTGGGGTCAGAAGTAACCATATGTCAGTGGTAGTTATATTCTTTTACTTCTTCTAGCGTTTCGTTTCCTAAGCGTAAGAGGACGTCTTCGGCATGCGTATTCCTCATTACTTTAGATTTATTGACATTTATTTTTAGCCCCATGTCCGTGCTTTCTGATTGTAGTTCCTCAAGCATTGTTTGCATGTGTTCTGCAGTCTCACTCAGCAATGTATACTATGTCGTCCGCAAACCTCAAATGGTTCGAATATTTCCCGTTTATCCTTAATCCATGTTTTCCCAGTCAAGATTCCTAAACAGTCCTTCCAGTCATGCTGTGAATAGTTTTGGCGAGATGGTATCTCCCTATCTTACCCCCTTTCGGATCGGGAATTTGTGGCTTTGATTGTGGAGGGTTACCTGATCGTGCATTTCTTATATATGTCAATTCTGCAAGTCTCATGTAGATCTCTATTTCCTGGTCTTTTAGTGCTTCTAGCACGGCTGCGGTGAGTACGGATTCAAACGTTTTTTCATAGTCTGTAAATGGCATATGAATGGGTTTAGTGTATTCTGCTGATTTTTCTATCACTTGATTGACAACATGGACGCGATCCATGGTTGAGTACCCTTTCCTGAATCCAGCCTGCTCTCTAGGTTGTTTAAAACCCAGGATGTCACCTGTGCGGCTAACTATAACTTTGGTAAAAAGCTTGTACACAACCTAGATCTGGTTGATGGGTCTGTACTTTGTTGGTCTTTGGGATCTCCCTTCCTATGGATCAGAATAATGTTGGTGTTTTTCCTGGCTATGGCCACTTCTTGACTCTTCAAGCATTCTGAAAAAAGTACAGCAAGCTTTTCCAGTACAATATCTCCTCCGTTTTTCGAAAGATCCACGGTTATGCTGTCGTCAAGAGATATTAAGACAAGAGATATTAAGACAAGGCAAGACAAGAGATATTAAGATATCTTGCGTCTTGTAAACACAAGATATCAATGAAATTCTACCAGTGGAATCTCATTGATGCGATTCGGCATAATACGTTTTCGGCTAATACGTTTTTTTTTCATTCGCGGACGACGTCCCTTAGAAATAATGCGTCTTCATGCGTTCAATACGATCATATTTTTGCCGGAAATTGGATAATAAGACCGCGAAAGTTGATCTTGGCTGACATTTCCTGAAGTCCTAGGTTTATTCTTCGGTATACTAGCTCAAACCGGCTTCCAACAAGCCACGATCTGCACGTTGCAGAGCCGCTGAGACCTAGCCGCGGAATGGGAACCGTTAGACGTGAATATTTCGTCACGAAAGTTTGTGGGTGCGGATGACAACCTGGCAATCTGTGAATTGCGCACCGTGCAAGATATCATTGCGGAGTCTTGCTGTGTGGCGGCAGTTTCGGATGATGATGGCGACGACGACGACAGATTATAAAATGGAAACAGCCATGGCGACCGGTGTTCTAGGTATAGAGTAAAGTTTGGTTCGTTGGTGAAGGTGGTTGGTGTCGCCGTGGATGGGTGGTGAAGGACCCGATGACGAGACGAGTCCAGTAGGTGATGAAAAGAAAGAAGTCTATTTACACGTATTTACAAGAGACGACGAAACATAGCACAAGACAAGAAAAAAAACTGAATTACAATTAAAAGGCGCCGCAGCGCACCAAAGGGGGTATCGCGGCGCGATCCCTGATGCGGGCCCAAAGGCCAAAAAGGGTGCCGAACCGCCGCACGGCTGGCGAGAAATTCGTGGGGCTCTGGCGCCCAGAAACCGCCACGGGAGCAAGTCTTGGTGCGACCACTCTGGGCCGCAGCTCGGAACAAACTCCTCGAAGCATGCGCGAGCAGGGCGCGAGCAATGCCGCCTCCCCCACAACAGCGCACATGCCAATGAGGATTTTGACCTCCGCTCCCCCCCTGGCCGTCCCCGAAGGTCAGGATGAAAGGAAAGCCTCCCCCGACGCCGCGTAAAAGCCGCCGGCGAGGCCCAACAAAGGGTTGCGACTGGCTGGCGTCGGCGGAGGCCGCCCCAACATTCCGCCACCGGATGGGGAAACCCAACGAGGCCACGAGAAGGGAGGTGGGGGTCATCGTCAAGACGGGTTCATCGGCGCTGCAATCATTACAGCTCCCCTATCAAAAGCCTGTATCAGGACTGATTGACCTATTACAGGCAACCCAACCAAGTGATTACAGCGCCGATAACCTCCCAAACAAAGAACACTCGCGAAGAATAACACTGAAAATTGGAGGAATATCCCTTGAGGACTCGATGCATGCAAGCGCAATTTCCGCGTGCCAACAAAGCACCAAAAAAAAAAAAGCACAAATGATGCATAACACGCCCGGGGCACATCATGCAAACCAGAAAAATACCCGCGTACGGGATACAACGACAAAGACAAAATTAAGACTGACTCGCGACAACAAGGGAAAGAACAAGAGAAAACGGCAGCAAAATGAGCAGCGCAATCGTAAAACGAAGCAACAAAACACAGGATGGACCGATACTTTCCGCCCCAAGCACAGAGAAGAAAAAAAAGAAACAGCTGCGTAATGAACCGCACACGAGCGTTCAATCAGTTCACCACAGTTCCTCCTCCATTTCGCCCGTAACACTCTCTTAATCGGGCGCTGCTTCGAGGTGAGAGTCCACACCCTGGTTGTTGCGCCAACAGCGATATTTAGCGTTCGACGAGGCGCCAGGTGATCCGCCTCTGCAACCAGTGAGAGAAGCGCACAATGCCAGAACCACATGCATGGCCAGAAGCCAAAGTTGTAAGACGCCTCCGCTCTCATGCCCGCGTTTGACACTGTCCCCACCAGCGCATGCCAAGTTGCTTTCCGCTGCCCATTTGTCGACCCTCGCTCTCATTTCGGGCCCTCGATTTACTGCGTCCGCAACCAGCAGTCTATCAGCGTTTGACACTGTGGAGCTGCACCTAGCCCTAGGGGACCTCAAAAGCCTGTCCAGCTCAACACTAGAGCCATTGCCACAGCTTGTCGACGGCCTGTCAACACTAATAAGCACTGGCGGACCATGCTGAGGACGCGTACCAGCCAGTGCGGACAACGGCTCAGTGCCGTCCGAGGCCATGTTGCTCGCCAGGGCATCAACTGCCCGCGTTAGCCCGCTGCATACCGCCGCCGCGGTGCATGCCGTCTTTCCGCACCCGCAAATGCCCGAGGGCGCTACTGCCACCGGAAGCCCGTTTGAGCAGGCTCGGGCTTGATTCGGCAAAGATTCCTGATCAGTGCGGTGCTCAAACACGTTCGACGCCACTGCGCCTCGTCTACGCCTGGGGGGACCAAAGAGGTCACCCGGTGTACGACGCAAGCCTCTCATCCTACTGTACAATGGCTTGTCGAAGCAAGGGAGCGGGTATGCCTGGGCGCGAGCACCGGTTTGAGCGGACGGAAGCTGTATGGCGTGCAAGTCTGGGTCTCTCGACATGGCACAACCGTCCTGTCCCCGTACTCTGCCGTCAGCCGCCGTGCCTGCAGGAGCTTTACCCCCGCAGCCGTCCGCGGTAGCATCTGTCCCAAGCAAACCCTTTGGGCAGGACCGGTCTTGATACGGCCGAGATTTTGAAGCACCCAAGTGCACGTTGGCTGCCTGACCGACCGCCTCTATTCCTACCGCCGTGGATCTCAGCGGAGCCGCCTCGGTATTGCCCGACTCTTTTGCTTTGTCCGCACAGTCGCCGCCCAAGCCCGCCACCACTTCCCCGGCGCATGCCTTCGGGGCGAGCGTGCTTGCCTGACCCGCGGCGTGAGCTGTCGACTCCGCTGCCCTTGGCTTTGTAGCCGAAGTGCCGCCTACAATAGCCCTCAACGGGATAAGAACCGCGGGGCTCGCGGTCGCGCCTTCACGGGAAGCCAGTGAGACGGATTTCACCGGCCTGGTCAGCTGATCAGGGGTGAAGATCCTTTTCAACACCGCAATTTTGTTCACTGCGTCGAGACTCAGCTTGAAGGGCTTAGCGGAGACGCTAGGCCCCACTAGCCGGCCGTCCACCTTGTATGGCCGTCGTTTTGAGATTCCGGAAACCGCCGCAGTGACCAGATGCGGCTTTTCACATGCCTCGGAATTGGCTACCTCGACCAACCGTTCCCTCTGTGGGGGGGGACTGGCTTCGCGATCGAGATGGCGGTAACGGCGGCAGTCAGCGGACGAATGTGTTGTCTGACCACAACTGCAGCACGGCCGCACAACGTTCTCGTTTCCCGGACGCGCTAGGAATTCCGCTTCTGCCAACCTCACAAGCCGCTCCAGCTCTCGCGTTTTTGCGCGTTCCGCTTCGAGCACTTTGTCCCTAGCCATGCTGGGCCCTAGCAATGAGGATATCCCACCAAAAAAAAAAAAAAAAAAAGAAAATGTGCAGAGACGGACCACTCACCGTCGATCATGCAGCCGCTCCGCTGCACCACACACGTCAGTCCCACACGTCCCGCGGGGATCGGAAGGTGCTGAAGTGAAGTTTCCCTGGCAGGAAAACTAATTCATCCGTTGTCTCGTAGGCGGCGCGCAGCCGCCCTGCTTCATCGTTGTCCTTGCGTGTAGACGACCTTTTTCTTGTACTCTCGCGGTCACCTTTTGGTCACACTTCGTTCACGAGTTCTTCACTTGAAGCGACGAAGATATCCACGACGCTGTCGGGCTGCGCCAGTAAAGTTTGGTTCGTTGGTGAAGGTGGTTGGTGTCGCCGTGGATGGGTGGTGAAGGACCCGATGACGAGACGAGTCCAGTAGGTGATGAAGAGAAAGAAGTCTATTTACACGTATTTACAAGAGACGACGAAACATAGCACAAGACAAGAAAAAAAACTGAATTACAATTAAAAGGCGCCGCAGCGCACCAAAGGGGGTATCGCAGCGCGATCCCTGATGCGGGCCCAAAGGCCAAAAAGGGTGCCGAACCGCCGCACGGTTGGCGAGAAATTCGTGGGGCTCTGGCACCCAGAAACCGCCACGGGAGCAAGTCTTGGTGCGACCACTCTGGGCCGCAGCTCGGAACAAACTCGTCGAAGCATGCGCGAGCAGGGCGCGAGCAATGCCGCCTCCCCCACAACAGCGCACATGCCAATGAGGATTTTGACCTCCGCTCCCCCCCCTGGCCGTCCCCGAAGGTCAGGATGAAAGGAAAGCCTCCCCCGACGCCGCGTAAAAGCCGCCGGCGAGGACCAACAAAGGGTTGCGACTGGCTGGCGTCGGCGGAGGCCGCCCCAACATTCCGCCACCGGATGGGGAAACCCAACGAGGCCACGAGAAGGGACGGGGGGTCATCGTCAAGACGGGTTCATCGGCGCTGCAATCATTACATATAGCAAGCGAGACACTTGAACACTCGTACGTTCATCGTAGCTTCGTCGCAAACGAAGGGCTGAGTGGGCAAAGAGCAGCTTTTTTTAAACAGCGGAGCTGTTTAAGCCGAGCGTTACCCGGCCGTTGCACCAAAAGCCTCGAAGTGTGAGGGAAAGTGGCGAGGAGGCAAGCAAACCACGAGCAGGTGTTGGGAGTGCGCGCATCAAAAAAAGGAAAGTGACTAGGGAGGTCCCGGGATTCGAATCCGGGACCTTTACGCCGTAAATCCAGCAACCTAATAACTGGGCCACCCTAAAAGCCCGACGGGTACGGGGTTAGCAGCGGCGGGAAACATGTGCAGACATTTGGAAAGAAACAAGGTTGTGCTGGCATGCAGTGCGAATACTTACAGGGAAAAAAAGGCCAGATAGGAATTTTCCCGAGTATTGGAGCCAAATGGGTTAATTTTGAAGTGAAAAAAAATAATAAAGCTAACAACGAATTTAGGCGCCCATAGCGTGCAAAAAACATTCCATCTTGCCTTCCCAGGCCGCCTCATTACGACACAGGAAGGCAAACGCACACATGTGCTTTGGAGTTCGGAAATAAATAATAAAAGAACGAAAAAAGCGATAACCTAACCCCCCAAATTAAGCGCCTAATAGAAAAGAAAGACCGCCACCGCATAAAACAAAATGAGACGAACCAGGGGGAAAACGCTTACCGTGGTTGTAATCTAACCTGGATGCCTCGCGGTATGAAACCGGCTTCTACGTGATTGTGTTCGTGGCGTGATCTCTCGTGCTGTTCTCCTCGCCAGGTCACGTGCATTTGCGCCTGAAGGGGGAGCATAGATGTCGAGTTCGTGCTACAGACGCCGGATTCGCGAAGCCGGTTGCCGCGAGTTCTAGCGAGTGCTTTCATGGTTCACTTTGGGGGAGATGCGAAAGGCTGCGGACAAACGATCCGGACCTACCAGTCATGGGCAACTTTCAGCGGCAAGTTCGGAAATAAATGTGAGGTGCAATAAGCCTGGTCGCCCACGAAGGGAGAGGGGCCGCCAGCTCTGCTGTTTCTCCAGCCTTGCGCCACTAGGGCAAGCTGCCCCATTTTTTTTTTGTTTTAGAAGAATTTACTCCTTGACGTTGAAAAGAAGAAAGAGCAGCGCTAACTGACCAGGTACTTCAATGTTGCTTAATAAAAGTAAATTGCAGGTGGAATATGCATATTTTCCTCCTTTTTAACCGTTTTGGAGAATACGATTTTCGCATAACACGTTTCATTTTTCGGTTCCCGTTAATCACGTATCGGTGAGCTTTTACTGTAATAAGTTTATCATATCATAACTGTTGTGCTCCAGCTGCTCTTTAGCCTGCATGGGAGAAAATGCACAACATTATGGTGAAGAACCCTCCCCGCACTCTCTGTTCAGTGTGCTCATTAACCTCAAAGCACGGACATTTGAATGATAAAAGCAGCTCCAGAAAATTTGACCTGTAGGGGCCGTCGACCGGCTACCTAGTGGCACAAGATAATGATACCTTATCTAGTGACACTACAGCTACCAACACCGGCCTATAAATTCGTAGTGCGCAACGTGCGATTACACGTTGCAGCTTAACAGACCGATGACGCGGCAGTTTTTTCCCTAGCAAAGACGCAGCGAACCAGCGATGGCGCAGCTGCGGTGCGCGCTGAGCAATGCCCGTTCTGCGTGCGCATCGCGGCCGGGGCCGCCAACAGCGCTCCTGACTGTGCAAGCATTCTTTTTAGCATCATCGACCAGAAACGCGAAGAAAGGCATGATGGTCGTGTCCAGGTGGGCGCGCAGGCGCAGATGTAAGCTATCTCGAACTGGGTGTCACCGATAGGCGTCATCCGTGCAGCCCGCGGAACGCCGCTCGAGTGTTCTAGACGTAACAACTGTGTTTCTGTCTGTACGTCAAACTAGAGTCCTTCAATGCCTTTCTGATCGTGAAACTTCGCCATCACGCTATGGGAGAGCTTCGTACGCTGCCGCGCCGCGGCGCTGGTGTTGATTGGAGGGCAGCCGGGGGCGTGGTCAGAGCGCGTTTGGCAGGGAACGGACCACGGGGCAAGATAAAACAGACGCGCGCCGCCTTACCAGCAGTGCGCTTCGCTTTACCTCAAATCGACTTATCATTTTGTGAGTGGCGAAAAAATTTGGTGTGAACGGGCATGCTGCTACTGCCTTCCTGCCTGCCGGTCTGGCTACAGAGCAGCGGCGGCCGCCCGATGCCCTCCGATCTGCGGTGGCGCCACTCGCGGTGGCCTTTGTCCCCGTACGAAACTTGGCCGGGAGTTTCATGACCAGAGAAGCATTGAAGGACTCTGGTCAAATTTTCTTTATGGACGTATCCCCTGCTTCCCCTATCACAGGGCACATCTTTCTGCTCTGGTGGCGTTGCTGACCGCGGAGGGCGGGCCCATACATATTCGCAAAGAGTCGCGCGGCTAGTCGCGCACGAGACCGTCGCGCCCCACCTTGTGCGCATGCACGTGCGGCGCGTGCTGATATCCCGCGTCCTCTTTTCCACTGTACTATCGTTCTTTGCCTCGCGTTCGTTCGCCCTTACGGAGGCTTGAGAGGACGCCCACAGGAAAGTAATGTTTTACGCACATGAGCTACACCTAGGTTGCCATTCAGATATAGCAGAGGGTTGAGGATTAATTTATACCATCTGAGAATCACCCCAGCAGTCAGTAATCAAACCCGTAATTCTAGGCTCCGAACCACAACCATGGCGAAGAGACCGCATTTCTCTACACCCATAACGAGCTATAATACCCATTGTTTGTTTATTTTCCAGCGAATACTAAGTTAGCTCATTATGGGGTATCAAACAAATATCACCAAGGAAGATAGGCTTGTGAGCCTAATTCCTATCTTAGTGGTTCTGAGCCATGGATCTGCCGGGGACTCCTTGTGGACTGGTGGGAGCGATGGGGGACCCCTCGAAGCGAGGGGTGGGGGTGTAAAGGGGTATATGTAAGTAAATAAACCCAACTAGAGCCTGACTCAGGTCGATTTAATTTGAAAAGTGCACATCAATTCGTTTCAGACCGTTCATGAAGACGTCGCAAAGTCTCATATACACGGAATTGCATATCTCCGGCCACATTCAACCTGTTTCGGCATTCGCTTTCCAGGTATTGAAGTCTGGAAAATTATGCTTACATGCATACGTCGTAGAAAGCTATACATAAGTTTTACGGCGATCTCACACAGAAGGGGGAACATTTCTTCAGTTCTAACCAAATCATCTCAAGGCTCCCAAAGGAAAACTCTGCCTTCACAGTTTTGCTTGGAGCTCCATCAACACATTTTCAGCTTCGACACATCCAAGTGCTTAGCACCTATGTAAGCTTCAAAATGCCGCAAGCTATGTGTCTGGGGAAGGTTCTGAGAAACAGTTCTTGATGTGGTAATGTAGTGTGATCATATAGCCATGATTCTGGATCCATCACTCGCAGGTACTGGCTCAGAGCCTATAGGATCACTGAGCAGCATAAAAAGAGAACGGTCGTCCTTGCTAAACCAGCTCAAACAGCTGTGGAGCTTATTTCAGAAGCCACTCACTGGTTGGGGGAGGGGGGCGAAAGAATAGGCCTGGCCGAAACAATCTTGTGCGGATTGCTGCGGAACTGAGAATGCATCACGGCCAGACTGGACTCCGAAGGCGGGCGAGTTCCATTCCTTCTTTGTTTTTTTGCAGACGAGGGGTCACGGACACTCCTGTCCTATTAGATTAATCAGAAAAGAAGCTCCTAGAGGAAATAAAAACTTAATTTAAAACTTACTCAGTTTGACCAGAAATTACTAGAGTAGTGGAACAAAGGATATCATCAGCTCCACTTTTTAGCAATGTCTTTCGCAGTTATAATTTCATTAAAAAAACTTGTTAGGTTGTCGAACTGTGAAGGTCCGAAAATTGCCCCCCTCCCCACCATGTTCTAAATGTTCCAGCGATATTACGTCTCCGGGGGGGTTGCGACCAGAGCGCTGTCCTGCTGCACACGAGATCGGTCTGCAGCACTGGAGGCAGCTTTTCCGAGGGGGATCACGAAAATGTGTGTGTTTGCAAAACTTCGGCGCAACCCCAAGTGGTCGAAGCTATTCCTCAGCCAATCATTATACGTATGCTTTGGCATTTTTTATGCAAGGTCTGGATGAACCAACCCGAAACATTAGTCGGTCAGTGTGTCCGCTTCGCCCGCGAGTCAACTTAGAAAATCTCGTACCCCAGTCTTGCTGGGGGGTTTGTCAGTCCTCTAATGGCCTCGCAATTTCTCAAATGAGGATTTGGGTATTCTCTTAAGCTCGATTTTAAGAGTAGGCATTTTTAAAATATAAATTTTAAAAGGTACGCCCTCTTTTCTACTTGTGAATTCCGCAGAAACAGTGCAGCAAAATCTGGTTTTTTTTTCTTTTGAGCTAACTCGAAGTTTTATCTAGACGCAAAACATTGAACTATTTTGCGAGTATATTTCTGTTCTTCAAGAGTGTTTTAGGTGCAGTTTCCGAATAAATTAATTAAAACACGAATATTCTTATAATGTTCATTTCCGCCGATGAGCGAGTATATGCCGATGTCGAAATAGTTGTAACTACGTTCGTCCCAATTTGACACCACCGTCGAATGAAGTGTGATTGCACACACTTACGCACGCACGCACGCACACGCACGCTAAAACACACATTCACGCACACGCACACGCACACGCACACAGACGCTTTCAGGTCAAATCGTATACGTGAGTCTTTCTTTGTGATACATATGTCTCGTGAACGCTGCAACTGGCTATTCATGCAAAGCTGAAAAATGTAAGAGAGAGAGAGAGAGAGAGAGAGAGAGAGAGAGAGAGAGAGAGAGAGAGAGAGAGAGAGAGAGAGAGAGAGAGAGAGAGAGAGAGAGAGAGAGAGAGAGAAAACGTTTATTCGAGCTTTATAAAGTGGGAGTGGTTCCCTAGTCCGGGAATCCATTAAGTGAGCAGAGAGCCTTCGCTCTGGATGCCAGGAGCTGCTGTAGGTTGGTATTTGAAAACGTTTATTGAGATGAAATTTAAAAGAAATAAATGTCACAATAGATGTACTATAAAGTCGCAAAGAACACTATCCTGCCATTTACCTCCCACTATCATATAGCTTGCCTCTGAATGCTACCGCATTCTCGGCTTATGTGATGTACCGAAGTATTCTCGGCTTATGTGATGTACCGAAAAATTGAAGAATGCTTCTTCATGGGCCAGCGCAAAGGACGAAACAACAGGAAAAAAATGGTGCGAAGAATAAACTGGGGGGTGCGGGGGGGGGGGGGGGTATCCTATCCCCAGGTAGTGAAATAGTTCATTATGAGTTTATTAATGGCTGCCGCGGAAATAGGCAGTCTTTATTTTCTGCTTTATGTTGAGTAGGACACAGAACAAAATTAGCAAAGTAGCATAATAGTGCATAATGAAACTACAGTAGCAAGTTGATATGGGAGGGGGATGCGAATTTAAATATGTTAAAACATAAAACAGCGTATCCCCTTTACCGCAGCCGCTATATTTTCTTGCACGCCCCGATGGCTGCAAAACGCGGAAATCTGGGCCTGTTTGACTCGCTGTTTTTCAGGCAAAGGTATCATTAACTTCAAGTCACCTCCCCCCTCCTGTCTCGCGGCATCAGAGAACCCCACCGAAAAATACAGTAACCGATCCTAAACATTCGTAAGATACATATATTTGACACAAATTATTAGAAAATTTTCTCAATGGTTTTATTTACTATACGCTTATTTCCTGTCATCTTCCTGCACTCTGTGTGGTTTGATTTTTATGTGAGGAAGTTATTGCTTCATATTCTGTGTGTTATAAAGGGTTTTAACACAAAAAAATCTGTCTTACGACCAACGCATACAACCGGAGCTTTCCGACATTTCGTGCTCACTTCAGCGATCGATAAAAATGACCCTTCGTGCTGTTCAGCGGCTAAACAAGCCGCCTAAGGCGCGTAGCGTGTTTCCGTCTACGGCAGGATTCGTCCGGTAACTTTCCTCGGCCTGTAATTTGATTTGTTCGCCGTCCGAAGAGAAGGCGCGAGCGGCGCACGGCCAGCCTGACGCAGCTGCCTCGTGAATAGCTGCGGCTTCGCGCCACCACCATCAAAGGCTGGCAGCTGTGCACCGAGCAGCGAGGAGCGGACCGCACCATCAGCGCTCCCCTCTTCTTCGAGCCGGCGAAGGGAGAAGAACTGGGGAGGAACAGTCGGGGTGAGTGAGTGCGACCGGCGCGCAGGGCCTTCCGTGGGGCACGGCGATGACCCAGTAAGTGATCCGCAGCTGAGTCGCAACGGAAACCGAAGAGGCATGCTGTTGCGATTACTGTTGGTACACCGTTTGAAGCGACGACGAACTAATTAGAGTAGAGGACACAAATGAAAACCAAGAGAGACATGCGCAGAAATTAGCACGATTGCCCCATCCGTCAATGTAAAATCGAATGCTAAACCATGCGCTAAAGTCGAGTGGTCCTCCCGTTTTATCTTCCTCGCTGTCGCCCTGTAGGTCTATAATGCCCCGAAATGTGCCGTGATAATGAACAGCGAGACGTGGAATACCCACTTTGGCGTTTAAGGGGGCACGTCCTCCTTACTCAATTCACGTCAATGGAGTGACCGTGCGTGCATCGCTGTGCCAAGCAGCCGCACACTATGCCGAAGGTCCGCCATGCATGCATGGTGGAAATGGGTGTCTCGTTCTGCGGCGCTCGGCCGTCGTGGCAACGTCACCATGCAAGGAATCGGATAATCAGATACTAACGTTGCAACGTTCAGCTTTCGTGATGTTGTGTCTACTGCTCAGAACAGGTCCGATAACTAGACTGTTTAGGTAACCCGTTGCGTGCGCGCTACGCTTTGACTCGCCGAAAAAGGCAACATTCGACGGCTGTCGCAGAGTGGGTGCAGTCCACGCGCTTTCTACTTAATTTTTAAGTGCACCTCTGGAGCTCGGGACTACCCTGTCTACGCCCTCAGTTTCGCGCATAATGACGCAGTGAGCTCCCGTTCTTGCCTTGGTCATCGCACATTACCTGATTTGAGAAAGGCGTTCAGTGAGTGAGTATCGTTGCGTGATGAAACCTTCTTGCCTTTTTCCCTTTTCTAACTTAAATTTACTCAGGCAACGCCTTGAGTATACGGAAACGAAAAACAAAATGGTGCCTGGAAACACCCATGCATTAGCTCTCTATTTCACTAGAGACAACATATGCGTCGTCTTTTGCGCGTCTCTTACTCCCCCCTCCCCTTCCCCCCCCCCCCCCCCCCCAAAAAAAAAAATCGTTTTGCAAGGGAGGAGGTTTCCCGGGCGTAAGCAGAATGAGGCATACGGTCATGGATAGATTGTCAGTTATTAGGACATCTGAAGTTTTTCAACGGGCGGTAATGCAGCATAGGCAGACGCCTTGTGCTTTCCTACTCAATGGGAAAAAAAAAGGCCACTGCGACTTCGTTTGCAACCAGGCGGCTTCTCAAGTGGCAGCTGAACTCGTTATAACATCTGCGCCACTACGAATCGTTTAAAAATTTAGGACGTTGCCTTTATGTGCAATTTGAATATCAATATTTTTGTGACAGCTCAGTCTAGGTAAACAGTTTTGAAATAACCCCTGAATATATCTCTCTCACCCGCGTAAAATATTCTTAAAGTGCCCATTTAACGTGACAGAAACCAAGAAGAATGCGCCACAGAATTAACTGCGAGCCCTATACGTTTTTATACGAGGTTTTCCCTGGTTGAGAACATAAGCTTACGTGAACCGGGTTTAGGGCCCCGTACGGCATAATTTTCGATAAAAAATTGCGTCTACCATATCCACTCCGTCACACACTATAATTTAGTCATGGTTTCTCAAATATGACTGCTTAGGGCACATTGAACAGTGTGAAGACGAGAATGGCTTCACTGGACATGTTATATTTTATTCTTTGTTGCCGAGAATGTGAAAGTTAAAAATTCGTTTTAAAATATAATATCTATGGGGAGGTGAGCTGAACGTCCCTGGTACTTTTACTGAATTTGCGAAAGACACCCGATTTGGCTATGTTTTGTCCAAGGTAATCTTCCATGCACACAGAATTTACGTAAAGGTTTGCAGTGTGTGCCACGGTGTTCAAAGTTTTTCTAGAAACGTTGCAGGTTTACACGCTTTTCATTAAGTACGCAAGCATTCCTTGTTTTTAGTTATTCTATGCTTTTATTGCTATCTTTGTTGTGCTTAAATGATTGGTGTGAAGAATAGTCGAGGCCCGAGTGATAAATAACTATCAGCTAGTATCGAGCTGGTCGTTCAAGGCGCTAGGTTCAGTATATTTGATGCCTTTTTCCAATACAGTTGGTTACAAATGACATGAGGTGAATCGGAATAGAAAAACAAGAAAACAATTTATTTTTATGTGGGACAGCGGTATTGCATGCATCAGTTACAATTATAAAATCTGATATCGCCATCTATCATATGTCACGAATACAAAGATAACACAGTTGTCTTGAAGTAAAAACACGTTTATTGGAGCGAACTTGTGCTTCCCTAACAACTCAAAAAATACACAGGTGGGGAAGCAGCAGTCAAAAAAGTGACGTGCGCAGGCGAGTGTCGGCGAATCGAATACCGCGGCGTCTGCTGTGCGGGCATTTATCTTTGGGCGCGAGTGTTTCTCGAACCGTCGAATTACATCCAGAACACTGTAGATCAAAGATCATTCTAGGATGTTGACGTTAGTTCGAAACGCTCTCCCTATGCAAAGAGATAACACGTGCGGCATAAAAGTAAAGAATGTAACACGTGCTTCACTTGGCATACAGATAACACAGCCCGGCGCAGCCAGTCGGCAAATACAAAGCATAAATAAACAAGCCCAATGCATGGTTCGCGGCAATATATACCTGAACCAAGTGATTAACTGACACGCACAAAGCGTAATTTTTGATCATAGGTGCTCAGGTGGATATTTTAGCACGTGTATTTCATTCGTCACTGACAACTCATGGCTTATAGCCATCTTGAATAGCATTCGTGGGAAGAGGTGGGTGAATGATAGAGTGCCAATGGTGGTGGGTGAAGGGGCGTAGAGGGGTTATGGGGGGGGGGGGGGGGGAGGTCGGGAGGGAGTTGAAATGCATTCACTTCTCCGACTTAAATCTGCCCCACAATCGGAATCTAACCGAACTGCTATATATAGCGCATACCCCATCGCACTCATTGGAGTGATCTACCAAAGAACACCGTGCATCGAGGTATGTGTTTTTTCACCCGCGCAGGAACTCCCGTACGGTAGCTTTTTCCCCTTACCCCTGCTTTACCCTTCGAGGTATGACTATCTCCAGTAGCCGGCTGCTGTGGTCAACTAGTGGTTGCGCACTAGTAGCCGGCTGCAGTGGTCAACTAGTGGTTGCGCCCCCACTACGTACCCACCACCACTAATGCAATGAGAATTGCATTTACTTAGATAACCAACCCGAAAGGACGGGTTACTTCTCAATTTTAATGTATAGCTGTCTTCACGACTTCCCCTCGATAGCGCAATTTTTTTTATGCTTTCATGCAGTAGCCAAGGAAGGAGAGGCGAGGACGCTATCAAGGGCCATTGACGTCAGCTATAATGCCCACTCCGCTGACTTAATCTTTCACTCAAGTGTAGCGCTAAAGGAGAACAAACGGGCAACACCACACAAAAATGAAGAGCCGCCAAAACACTGTAAGAATAGAATTATCTTCGAGTGCAGCGTAGACGGGTCGGCGGGCAGTAGCGAGAGGACAGAGCGGCCGTGTGCCACTACGCGGCGGCGAACCGCAGCATAGAGAAACGCGTCCGGAACGACCCGACCGCGGCCTCGTTGTCCGTGGTCTGGAGACCGGCTCTGGTCGTCTTGGGACGTCTGTCCTATCTATGATTCGTTGTGCCGTTCTAGTGCCAAACAAAGATTGCTTGCGCGTTACGCAAAACTGTAGTTGAAGTTGCTTTAATTTCCTTAGCTGCGAATTGCAATCCCCGCGATGGCACCCTAGGTGCAATAACTAATTATCACAGTTTTCGCATCCGTGCGAAGGCAAAGGCGCCAAGCGGAGCCTGGTATAGGCAGCAGCTGCTGCGGTACGTTGACCTCTCAGATGCATGGGTGACGCTTTATGAACTGCATTGTGCAGAAAAACACAGAAGAAGCGCCGAGGCCGCTACTCGGAAATGATTTTTCTCTGAACCGCCAGGGTGCGGCTGTGCTGTGAGCCTCCGCTGCTTGCTCTCTGCACCGCACGCCCCGGTTGTGGCTTCCGTCATCTTTCACTTCTGCCGGAGACTGCGGCGCGCCGTCCGCCGATTGAAACGAAAAGTAAAACGAAACGCCATTCCGAGCAGCAAGCCCGTGTGGCCCGAGCCCTTACTTGCGTTAGCAGATGGCAAGCTCTCTCCCGCACCTTCTGCTACTGCTGCTGGGACAATGAAAGCAGATTTTGCAATCAATGCTCCGTTTCGGCGCGGGTGCAGAACAACGACGCAAACAACAGTAGAGCGACATAGGGTGAATCAACCCTATATCCCAGAAAAAGAAAACAGGAGGTCATTCACGTCATCACCTCAGCTTACGTGGATGAAGTGTCCTAAGCGGCTGCCGCATCGTGTTCTTTGTTGGCTGTTGCACTGTTTACTGAATTCAACCATGCATGTCAATAATGGCGTAGTTCGTGTTCACCCTTCATAACCTACAAATCAGTAATTTTCTCATTGCAGCATTTCGTTCTACATGTATCATTGTGGAGTGTCTGCGAGGCTACACTGGTTCGTGTCATTAAGACGCACGACTTTTTTTGGCGGAGGCAACGAAGGAGGACCTTCCACAAGAAATTTTACATGGCACCTCGTAAGCGTTTGAGTGCAACAGTTTCGCTGACAGCGACATAGCACGGAAGGATTTGAGAAAGAAATAAATGAAACAGATGACGATGCAAAATAAACCATTATTTGCGTACTGTTTTAGTTTAATTGCGCAGTGAAGGCCCCATTGTCCATGAAACCAGCGAAAGTATACTGCCACGACACGACAGTGAAACACAGCTCCGTAGTGGAAAGTTACGGGTTGATTTAAACTACCTAAGGGCATTGGACTGACCGAGACAGCTGGGTGCCACGATGAGACGCTTATGGACGTTCAATGTACAAAGCAAGTGCATGGTTCTATGAACAGGGATAGAGTGGAGATAACAATCGGCGTACATGGCCTTAGAGTTCAAAAATATCTGGAACCCGCTGCTGACGCCCGTCTTGTTGGAGGGAACGCGAGGCCAGCATAGCCTGGGAAAAGTGATGTACGAAGTAGTACGTGAACAGTTTGCGTTCACGTGGAGCACACGAACGTGACAGACCCGTTTTTCCAAGCAACGACCCCGTTAGCGTGTCTCGCGCAACGTTAGAGAACGAGCCCGCATTCTCGCAGAGGTGCACCTGCTTTCGTTCCTCGTGGATCGCACGGAAACAATGGGGAACCATCGCGGAGCCGGCCTGACGCATCACAGAAATGCGGCTTGGGTCATGGCGCGTACAACGGCAACCTACGAAATGGCAATTTCTCCGCGCAGGTGGCTCCCATCCAGCTCCCGTGCTTGGGACAAAGGGTAGCCCGCCGATGTGGCCATCTCCGGGATGGCCTTGGGGGGAATATCGTAGACGCGCGGCTACAGGCCGGTTCGATGTGGCTACTCGTTTAGGCCGTGGTCATTGCAGCCTTTAACGGATGTTTAGACTGCTGTGAATATCTGCCCAGGCGAGGTGTCCTCGCAGGTAAAGCCCACTGTGAGATCTGTTCACACGGCCATCCTGTGAGCCCGCGGTACGAGCGATTAGTACAGTTGGGCAGGGCAATTAAAACGGGGGATACGTGGGAGTTCGTCCGCTGATTTTTTTTATTTCGACAAGCGCAGATGAGCTGGGAAGCACTTTTTTGTTTTTGATAATTGTTTGTGGCATGATAGGTGCTCCAAATTATGACATCATAATTGATTGTGTGCCTTGTTCAGTTCGAAAACGTGTGTATAGCGGGTGTCGCAATGGCGGCGGCTTGCTGTGTGTGACTCTCTGAACGGAATCAAATATAGCAAGTTCGCATTGTCAGTGAACTAGAATCGGCGTATTGGCCGGCAAGTGAGTGCAGTGTCCTCAGTGTTAGGCAGCCTAAAGAAAGTACGAAGAAAAGCAGCCCGTGCAACGCGCGGACTTCACGGTCGAATTAGCAGCTGGTGACAAGCCACGCCGGAGAGAAAAGCCAGCACTGATTCCTGCAGTGAATGCGTCGCCCGCCGATTCGAATAGTCCTGACTGAACGGTCGGCGGTAAATTAATCATTGGAGACTTGCAGGATAGCCATCGATAGAATTCTGGCAAAATCACTCAGTTTAATGGCAGTAGGGGTGTGCTCTTGACAGCTGAGTCTCTTCAGCTTTTATGCATCGCTCATTGGAAAACTCCAAGAAAAAGCATTTAAAATTTCAGCAATCTGCGCCTTCTTATGCGTAAAAAAAAATAAAACGACTACATTTCAGGAACCATAATACCCGCTTCAAAAGCATCCAGAAATAACCACACAAGCAATGCACCATTGATACGTTCTGTAGCAGAAGGCACAGTAAAATACTGATACCCGCGTACCACTGTGGTTTTCCGAGCTGCAACAGAAGGGGGTTATTAAAAAAAAAAAAAAAACGATGGCGCTCGTACAATTTACCGAACGCCGTTTTATCGAAGAGGCTTCATCGAGGCTTTTTATTTAGTTGTTAATTAAAAAAATATTCTCTTTTTCTTGCGCTTTTCTGATGAGCAGATTTTCTCGCAACGTCGATTTGTTAATTAATGTCGAAGGTGCAATCTTTTGTACTGAATCTCCTATTCACTCTACCCTTACCACAGTAAGTAATATAACATGGCATACCAGTGTAGCCGCTCAATTTTTACTCAAATTTTCTTTTCATATAATTACTGCTAATTAAGTTTACAGGTTTGTTCTAAATCGGCAAGGTACCTTTTCGTGATACCGCGTTAACGGAAAACGCCGGCTGGAAAGCTAGCATTCCTGTCCTTCAATTTCCGCGTCTCGCTTTCTTTGTCGGCACTGCCATGAGTTGCAAGCGGTTACCACGCCTTGTACTACCATTCTCAGCGCCCTCCTTGGCAGCTGGAGAGAACAAAGTTTGGCCCCACAGCGCAGGTTGGTCCGTCTCTCTCTCTCCACCTAAGCATACCAAGTGATTTCAGCCCGCATACTTCCTTCTTTTTGCTCGGAGCACCTACTCTTTCAACGACATCCTTTATTCGTGCGCTGTTGCCTCCGTTCTCCTGAATCAGAACTGCATTCCCAAAACGTGTTCAAAGGCGAAACCTCAGGTGCAAGATTGCAGTTGCCTCCTTCGTTTCTTGGCGCTTGTGTTTCCTTGGCTGTTCTTTTATTCGTAGGGATTCCCAAGCCTTTCCATATCCTCTTTCGACACATTTGTTTGAGGCTGGCGGGGCAAACTAAGATGGTTCCAGTCGTACCGCGCAGTAATGTTGGCTGAATACAGAGCTCCCCAAAAGGCTATCTTTGGCCGCCCAGTAATGGCCTGTGGAGAAGGGATGATTTTACCGGACACATTGATGTTCGCCGCCACACTGTATCCGCCGGGACGCCGCGTCACTTATAGCATTAATCTTTCCGAAAAACTTAGCTGGATATTGCTTCTGAAGGACGTATTTATAAGATGCAAGCAATGTGAGATGGCCAAGGCTAGAATACGTTCAAATAACGTTAATACCAAAATTGGTGAACGATCACGGGATTGTGAACAATAGTGGGGCAGCGTATAAATTGCAAAGTTCTGGACAAGTCAGAATATATCCAACCAAGTAAATGTCAAGGCTGCAGCGAATCAATGGAGCTAACGAATACTGTATGTAGCAAGGGTGGCTAAAGTGGCGGCATATTTTGTTATTGTATAGTAAAATGACGCATACAATTAGGATTGGTGGTGGCAAAACGTTTATTGAGCCAAAGGGAAGGGGTAGAAGGGCGTGGTTAACCTCCTAAGTCCAGGAGGCCTCTTGTCCGGGCTACCTCCAGTGCGCGCCGCACCAGGGCGACCTGGCGCTCCGGTGCGGAGCTGGTCAGCTCGGACTCCCACTGCTCAAGGGAAGGGGAGGGGTGGGGATGTGGATGTTAGGGGCAGGAGAAGACGAGGTGGTAGGTGTGGAGAGGGATGTGACAATGTGGGCCGCCGGGTGGAAAGAGAGAAGGGGAAATGTGGGATATAGGATGATGTGGTTAAAGTGGGTTTCGGTCTGTAGTCGGCGGATGATGTAGGCCTGTTGGTGGGAGAGGATAGAGTTGTACGTGGTGTCGAGAAGTGTCAGGGCTGCTGGGTCGGGGGCTGGGGGAGTTGCTTGGTCAAGGCGAGTAGAGGGAAGTGCCCGGGTAATGAGTGCGCGGGCTGCGGCGTGGGCCGCCGCATTCCCTGCCAGGCCGGAGGGGCCGGGGGTCCAGATAAGGGAGAGGTCAGTGTCTTCAGGGAGGCGTTGAAGGAGGTGAATGGCTGCTGGCCGGGTGAGGCCGGCTTGGTAGAGGCGGCAGGCTTGCTGGGAGTCGGTGATTATGGTCAGGTAGGGTTTATGGCAGTGGGTCAGGGCAGGGTGGGTGATGGCGAGGGACTCGGCGGTGAGCCTGGAGATGTGGCGGTAGGAGGCCGCAGTGGGGAGGCGGCCCTCGTTGGTGAGGACTGCGATGGTGGTGCTGTGGCGGGTGGAGGACTGGGCTATGTCGGTATAGCGGGTGTTGGGATCCGTGCCGTAGCGTTTTTCGAGGAATCGGACGCGGGCGTTGCAGCGGCTTTGGTTGTAGAAGGGGTGCATATGCTTGGGGACGGGAGGGTCGTGGATGCTTTTGACGAATGAAGAGGGGAATACGTTGGGGCGCGTGTGGGGTGGCAGAGGCCGTGCGTCCGATGACCTGAAGTACCCATCGACCAGCCGGTGTGAGGGAGAGTCGGTGCAGGTGGGAAGTGCGTTGGGCTTCCAAGATTTCTGTGAGGGTGTTGTGGAGGCCAAGCTGGAGGAGGCGTGTGTTGGAGGTATAGGTGGGGAGGCCTAAGGCTGCTTTGTAGGTCTTGCGGATCAGAGCGTCCAGCTTGTTAGCTTCCTGTATCTTCTGGTTGACGAAAGGGCAGCTGTGTGTGAGGTGACTGATGAGGAGGACTTGAACGAGTTTGCAGGTCTCGGATTCTTTGAGGCCGTGGGTGGAGCCGCGGATGCGCCGAATGGGGTGCGTAAGTTGGGTTATTGTTTTGTGGAGCTGTGGGAGAAGAATGGCGCCGGAGCCGTCGTAGTGAAAAGGAACTCCGAGTACCCGCAGAGTGGTGACTTGGGGATGAGAGTGCCGTGGATGGTCACTTGTGGGTCCCGGGTGGGTTGTTGGGGGCGCCTGCGGGTGCGAGAATAAAAAAAAAAACACACAGCCCTTTGTCTAACGACGACGATGTTTGAACACGAAGCTTTCTCGCGATAGATTCTTTTGGCCAATTCGCACACTGCACTGCAAGTATGTGCTACTGCGGAAGTTTGCACCACTTTTCTAAAATAACCGCAGCAACTGTCAAGTATTCCCTCCGTAGGCCTAACGTTTAGGTTTAGTACCTACGGCGTTAGTCGGTACCTGATGCTGGGCGTGCAGTAAGTACCTTTTCTAATGGGTGCGGATTCAAGGTGTTAAACTTCAAAATTTGACGTTAGGCCTGAAGTCATGTGGCTATCACCCTCACGGCATGCAGGGCACCGTCATTTTCATCGTACGTCGAACTGTGGGCAACAGCTGTCGACGTTCACCTCAGAACGTGACGTTAGGCCTATATAGTTCGCGCCGTCGCACGCCCGCGTCACCGCCTCCCTATCAACCTTCAGCTGAGTTCAGTTGATAGTCAGCGCTCTTCCTGTCTGGTTCCTTTCCTCGTGTATTTTGTCCTAATGCGCTGTTTTTACATCATGTCGACCTACCAACTCGCCCAACTTTCCATCCTGCTCCCAAAGTGGGCCGCATTAGCACGCGCTAGAACCCACGGCCAATTGTCTAAAGCCAACGCCCGCCTTACGACCTCAAAGAAAATTCTGTGCGCCCAGGGGACCAATTCTCTACAGAAGGGGCGTCGTTTTGAAACGGCGTGGTAGCGCCATGCAAATGCATGCTTTTTCTGGTAGGGGCGCAGCTTTGAGGAATGGAGTAAAGACGAACCTCCTGAGGGGAGCAGTCACACAAGGGCTGGAAGCAACACGCAAAACGACGTGGGGAAGTGCGCGTCCTATCCTCCCCATCCCATCACAATCATGAACTGCGTTGTTGCCTTCTTTTCTTCATTGCTGATTCGATGTCCTCGTAGAAACTTTCTACGGCTTCATCATCATTGCTGGTTGTTGGCGCACATGCCTGACTATCTTTAACCTGTATCGCTTGCTTAGCTTGATCACAACAGCCGCGACTCTCTCGCTAATGCTAAAAAACTCTTCCACGTTTCCTGCTATTTCTCTGTGGGTTAAAAATCCCACCGCGTGTTCTTTCTACTGCAGCACAGAAAATGCCCGCTAGTGAGCTCCACGAACTCTTCTCCTGTCCTTCTAACTTCGCTTAACTCTATATTATCCCACTTAATCTCAGAGAGCTCTTCTGGTAGTACAGCTAAGCTTCCCATGGAACGAATAATATTAGGAATAACACTCAGGGACAAGAAACAAGCTACCCGGATCAGAGAACAAACTAGTGTTGACGATATCATAGTTCAAGTAAAGAAAAAAAGTGGACTTGGGCTGGCCATGTAGTGAGACGAACTGACAACCGGTGTACAATTAAGGTAACATTATGAATACCAGGAGATGGGTGTAGGAGAAGGGGAAGGCCAATAACACGATGGAGGGATGAAATACGGACCTTCGGAGGTAAAATGTAG
Organism: Haemaphysalis longicornis; assembly: GCF_048455015.1. Classification (NCBI taxonomy): domain Eukaryota; kingdom Metazoa; phylum Arthropoda; class Arachnida; order Ixodida; family Ixodidae; genus Haemaphysalis; species Haemaphysalis longicornis. The sequence continues at coordinate 345,156,485 of NW_027526203.1, read as the reverse complement.
GCTCGAGCAGCGCAGAACAGGGGCGGTTGGAGGTCAATGGGATAGGGCTTCGTCCTGCAGTGGATCTGAGCAGGATGACGACGACGACGATGATGATTACTCAGACTCTGAGTGAACTTTCATAAAGTGTCATTTAGTGGGCACCCGCTGGTGGAGAAGTGAGCCGCCGTGGACCACGTATTCTCCTCTGAACCCCTGGAAGTTGTGGCGGGCGTTATTTAGAGCGGCAATGCTGCCGAGCAGACTACAGGTGTCTATCGCCAGCAATTCCAGGATATCCTGCCGCCTTGCAAGGGTTAAGGTGTGGGCGAGTGGCTGCATAATTACAAAGACGGGAGCAGCGCAACACAGACGAAACACAAGGAGAAGAAAGTGACAACCACGAGCGCTGACTTACAACTTACTTTATTTTTCGGCATGTCACATATGTACTCTGACAGTCAAAAACTACAGAAAAAGCAGAAATAAAATAACGCGAAAGCTGGAGATAACCCAACCAATGTTCAATGAAGGTGTTCAATCGTCTCGTCGGTGGCGCACGCATCACAAGCAGGGCTGTTGGCCATTCCAATGGTGTAGGAGTCAGAAATCGACAAGAAAACGAAGCCTACCACTGGGGGGCCGAGACAACCTGTTTATTATGTTTACCAGTTGAAGTTCCGGAATGTAAAGCATGGGCTCAGAAGAAGTTGCCGGGTACATTTATTTTACGAATACAGGCGCCTGAAGTACTGTTTTCTTTTCTTCTTTAAAAAAAAATCTTTGCTGACCCCCTTCCCCCCCCCCCCCCCCCCATGCCGGTTCACCATTCACAGTTTGTGACGTGACATGTCGTGGCGTGGGTACTTATGGGTCATTAATGGCCTTTCTCGCACCTCTGAGTTTTTATTTTCGCGTTGAAAGGTAACTGTTTCTACTGCTCCTGCTGCCAATGGGATATTTGTATTCATGGCACTGTAATATCTGACGCAGGTGAACTTCTTTCTACAGTTTTATGTCCAGTTAAAATGTGCGGCTTTCAAAGACAAGTGATGGAGCACTGTTTTGTAAACGATTTTTTAGGGCCTGCGTTAGGAGAAGTGAGAACGGATGACTCAAAACTGTACCATCGCCCTGATTTACGCAGTTCGTGATATTTCTGACTGATCTGCTGCCCATTGGGGAGAATATGAGTCTTCACGTAACATTTGAGTTACGTAGCAGATATTCTTCATTATGGGCGGGCGCAACACTTGCCTACGTAACGTGTATTATTCATGCCTCAGCTCGAGCGATACCTTGCCGCGAACTGTACCTCTAAAACAGGGAAATGAGGTTTTAATAAATGGTGAACGACAAAAAATCCAAGCGCAACTCCTATAACGAACTATAAAATAGTGCGGAAGACTACTGGACGCATCCGTTTCACTTACGCGAAGTCCTCCTATACACTTTCTTACGTGGCTCATTCACTGTCGTGAGACTTAACGTGATACTCCTGCAATGAATCGCAATCGATCCAAATTGCAATTATTTGTTGTACCGCGCTCCCCACAACTCAATTTGTCGTGGAAGGCGCAAAGTGGTCTATTTCAATTACCCAATTAAACTACGGGGACGTGGTACCGGCCGCTAGAGGCGCTCGAGTCGGCGCCGAGTTAGACGTGCAGGGTGCCCATATAACATGGTAGTGTGGTGAGATGCATGCTCGGACCCACGACGCGGCAAGACAGTCTCGTTTGGTGCCCGCGCACACTCTTCGAAGAAGAAAATAACGGAAGTAAAAAGGTAGCCGAACAAAGGAGCTCCGCAGCTCTTCCTCGGTTACGAGCCGACTAAAGAAATACAGCGCTAAGAACCAAATACAAGAAGGTGCTGCTGCTGAGAGTCCTCTTTTGCCGTATCCCACGGCGGTTTTTATCCGCGCTCTCCCTCCTCCCAGCATTTCGCGAGCATGTGGAGTTAGCACACCAGGTCACCTATGCTGCAGGCACTGCGAGAGTACTTGGTTCATGGGAACTACTTTGTTTATTTGCTGCGGGTCAAAACCTCTTTTGGTTGTGAAGCCTTTTCACTTTCCCCGTAAAAGGGTGCCGTCAAAATGAGGGCGGCGTCATGGCAAGGCATCTTTGTAGCGTTTGCATGCAGCTCCCCGTCGCGTGACACAGAGGATTCGTGACCCGTAAAAGCATTGAAGGAATGTGGGCTACGTGCCTGTGCTCAGCGAAGAATGCATGAGGCGGGAAAAGACGCAAAGTCGACAAAGACGTGAAGTCGTAACGGGTAGCACTTCCGAGCGAAGCCACTCAGGTGTTCAGTGGTTACGTCGTCAGCCGTAGGATAATCTGCCGAGCACACACTAAACCCATAAATTTTTGTACACACACAAATAAGCTATCAAAGGAAAGGTCTTACAGTTAGGAACTTGCGGCCGCTGATTGTGTTTAAGACACCTTTCGGTAGTGTCTTTAATTATTACTACAAATCCAATATGATTTAAACTTTGATAAAATGCAACCTCCAAATGGGGTGTCACATCACAGGTGTAAATAAAAGAAGATACGTAGGCCAAGTAATGAAAGCCCATAATGCTGAATATTTATTTATTTGTTTTTTATTTACCCTGCCAGAGTGGGTGCCTTGAACACGAGTGGACCGTTACAAAAACGAGTGTACAAAGAAAAGACAAGAAAAATCGATTTCTTTCAAGATGATAACGCATTAAAAAAATAGAAGCTACAGAAAGAACTGTATGCTAATGCGTAATCATTCTTACTCCGCTTCTTCATTTCACCAATCTTACGTTTCCCCGGTAACGTAAGGAATTTATTCAAATAAAAGTGGAAAAGAAGGGGACTGGGGATATTTTGAACTCATTTGGGAGTTCACCATCATACAACCCAGTCCGGGGGAAGGGTAGAGGGGGAATGGAAGGGGATAGGTGAGAACAAATGAGGGCAGAGAAAGAGGGAGAGAAAGAAAGAGATAAGGAGTGCGTAAGGCTGTCCGGCAGGCATTGGGCTGCAGCCGTTTGATGAAGTCAGTCTCCTCGAGGAAGGCCAGGGCAAGTCGGAAGGCTTCCCGACGGGTGGCGTTTGGGCCCGTCAGGAAAAGCAGGTCCATCAGGGTGACATTGAAGGAATACGTCAGCCAAGGAGCGTCCGTTTCTTTGTTTTTTTTCTTTTAGAGTTGATTGGGTGAGCGCTTTAAATTTGACAGACGGTTGTGATGTGTGTGGGTGCTCCAAAGCCACATTAGAAAAATGTTCGCTTCGTTTGGTTAAATTTTGCGTTTTTTTGCGTTGTTAGGGATCTGCATGCCCTTTATTATAGCAAATAAATGTTCTAACTTCGCCAATAACGCATTTTTGTGCGGGTACTGTTAACGTTGACGTATTGACACAGAAGGCTTACGCATTAGAAGAGATTTTTAGAGTCTATTTTACGTGAGAACTCGGTGATCTCATTGGGTGATGGGAGCATCTTTTTTCAGCGAATAGCGTTTCGAATGCCCGCTTTTTTTATGAATTTAAAATCACTCGTTATACAACAAGTAAAAAAAATTATTTCTTTCGTCACTTTTCGTTTTCCTTCCCAACTTTCTCGGGTTCCCCGGAGTGCAGGAAAGTCAGCAGTGTTATCTTTTTTTCCTCCTTGCTGCCCCGAGTTTGGTTTCAGGATTTCACCTGTATGAAGTGTCCCCTGGCATTGGTGCAGGGGAGGAGGCGTTCGTTCATATGGGTCTGCGGGCAGCCGTGTGGCTCGTGGCGTGGCTGGTCGCCTGCTGCCCCGGCAGTGGCCTGGCGCGAACTTGCAGGGCCGCCTACCGGAACACAGTGAACGGTGTTGTGCACACGGCCTGTCAGCCGCAGAATCGAAACTGCACCATCCTCAAGCGCGGCCTGTCGGCCGCCGACAAGAAGGCCCTCCTAAGGCGGCACAACAAACTTCGCAGCCTGGTAGCCACGGGCCGGCTCAAGGGCTACAAGCCCGCGGCGAACATGTACGAACTGGTAAGCTTACCTTGGGGCTAGGTAGCTGATCACTTCGCGCTGACAGCCATCAATAAGACCTAACTACCAGCGTCGCTTTTAAGACGCACCATCGCTAATATTCCTCGAAATAAAGTTTATTCTCTCCCTCTCTCTCACTCACTCAGGGGTCCCACCGGGAAAACCAAATGATGCCGAACTAAGACATTCACCAGAACAAATAAAACATTTTTGGTCGCAAGTACAAAAATTATCACACGAATAAGCATGACCGCTTCGCAAGGACCTAATGGAGAACTTAAAAACACACTAGTCGTTTTAAAGCATTGATGGCTATAAATTTCTTCGTTCCACAGTTCCGTAATCCAGTGGGTCTTGTGCACAGGCATCGCACGCCCACGTGTACATAGAACGCTGCTGAAGGAATCGATATCTGGAAATCTGTGGATATGGCTTTTTATTTGGTGTTAACTATTGACAACGTGATAGCAGGGCTTAGAAATCCCCAAGAGCTTGCGGTAATCCGGGCGTAACTAACCGTAGAATGACAGCCCTGGTTCCTGGAGGCGCCAAGTCAAAATGATGTTCCTGCCCTAGTCGTCGTTAAACCATAGCTGATTGTGCGGCAGGGGTTAAAGGCCTCGCGTTTCCAGGTCTGGAGTCAACATTCTCATCATCATCCGCCTATCGACCTCTCCTGCGGGACAAATTTCGTGTCTCATCTCGTTCTCGAGTGGCCATTTTGGGATGCGGGTAGTCGACCTGTCATTGGTCCCCGATCCGCATCACCTTTTCGGCCCAGCTCCAATTGTTTATCTTAATTATTAGAATTTCTTCTGAATGCGTTTTCTCGCAATCTATGAGGCTCATTTACTACCCCCAAGCGTTGCATTTTTCCTCCTTTCTCTGCGGTCGTTTTAGCTGATTCAAGTTTCTTCCAAGGCGTTTAGTAAGATCCGAAGTTTTTGCTGCATAAGTTTGAATTGGAATGTGAGCTTTTTATCACCCTCAAATGTTACATGATGGAGGGAGTCCACAGAATAGCTACCATGCATCACGTTGACAAAGCAAAGTGCCCCTTACTCTTAGTGCCTTATTTCTCCACTCGCCCTGCAAAGTTTGGCTCAAAATTCCCGAACCTTCCGGAAGAGCTAATCTGGGCCCCGGCTTAAGCCGGCCTCGGGGGAAATAAGGCCGCCCACGGTGTCGCTTGACGACTCACAATCTGAGAGCCTAGTTCCCTACCATGGGGCCAGATCTGCCACCACGACATTGTCACCAATTACCACCTCGCCCGCAGCAAGTATCCTCCTCCTCATCCTCAACTCACCTACGCGCAGGAAAGCGCAAAGAGACTCCTCTGCAGAGTCACACTCTCGCTTGCCGATTGGTACTTCGCCACATATACCCCTCGCTTAATTGACACCTCTCCATATTGTCCTACGTGTGGCATGCGCTCCACTGTACGACACTCCATGTGAGGCTGCCCTAATGACACTTTCCCTCTAATTTCTCCCAAACAGCAGTGAGTGGGAGGGGGCGCTGGGTAGCTCTGACCTGGGGACAAAACTTTTTCTCGTAGAGAGAACTACAGTCGCCGCCAGGCTGTAGTCCTCGGCCACCCCGACGACCTAACCCTACTGGGACCAATGACGTTTTCTCTCTCTTTCTCGTGTTCCCAGAATAAACTGCAATGTTTAGCTGCTGTGCAGGAATTACTGACTGCATACTACAAATTACTGACTGCCAAAAGTTTCTTGGCGGCTTAATAAGGCTCCTTTCTTTGTGGTTTCCTTGAAAGGGCAAGTTTAGTCTAGCCAGCCTTGCATACGTTCTCACATGTTGCGTCGGCGTTGTCGTCATGAAGTTTCTGTAGATTCTGCCCCAGACAATTTTAATGTAAGTGACCAGCACCATCAAATGTACACTTTTGCTCGGAACTGTACAAAGCCATCATCTCATCTTTATCGACACGAGTCGACACTTCGTGTGTTTTATGACAAACGCATGAAGTGTCGACCCGTGCCTCTGGGGCAATGAAGCAGTGGAGGCCAGAGCGACCATTATTCCCTGCTGTTCGATGGGTATTGCAAAGTTTGCAGCTTGCGACAGTAATGATCTCCGCTGCTGACTCTGCCTCCAGTTCGCCCTGGATGCTTCCAGCGCAGTTCGGTTAAGCGGACCACACGGCAAGAGCAAATTTCATCATGCATGGCTGATCGTATCCAGTGCAGGTTCGAGCAGGGGCGAGCCAGAAATTTTGCTCAAGAGGGGGGGGGGGGGATGCTGAGATTGCACCTTGACCTCCTCGATATGATTTTTCAAGGGATTAAAATATTAATAATAAATACATAACTGTTAACTGATAATATACATAACTATTACCTCAAACTACACCTGAAATTTGTAACTGTGAGCTTAAAATACCTAACGAATAACTTCCAAGACCAAGTAAAGTCAAATACTTCATTAAAAATTTATTCGTATGCGTTCCGAATATTCTCGCAGAATTTCTATCACTGCTTGGAGTTTTCTGTTTGTTTACACGAGAAGAAATAGCACTTAAAGAAATATAATGTACAACACATATACCCATATATGCTTAATAAACATGAAAAAAGACATGGAGGTGAAGAACTAATTCATCTAGAACTAACAAAGCACACAGTGGACAATATAAGCGAGAAGCACGAAACAAACAACTTCTGGGTGGACGTTTTATTTTATTGTCGCCTTGTTATGTAAGAATCTTTCTTGTTTCATTTTTTGCACACATGCGACTGTTACGAACAAATCTTAACAACTTTGTCTCTTATGCCAATATAGGGCGTAGGAGTAGCTTGTACTGCGGATACGTGCACGAAAATTACTGACACATAAAATGCACCAACATGTACAGTTGTGGTGAAAAAAGCGAGATTATATTTTGACCAGGGCAACAAAAGTGCCATTGGCAACAAAGTGTGCATTTACACAGGAATCCGTATACACGGTGTGAATTTACCTGCGATCTTGCTGCAAGCTGTGGCAATAGATCGTTTTGCCGCACGAACGGCACCGCAGCATCAAGTAAAATTCGAAGTAAATTTGCAACATGTGGAAGGGGGGGGGGGGGGGTAGAGACGAAGTCAAAAGTCGTTAGAGCGCTGGTTTCTGGCGGCGGCCGTAGTTGCGCGGAGGTTCCGAAGCTGCCAGGCCTACGGTTTCGCCCGCGAATATCCCTTTACTGCATGTGTTCTGAGCAGCGACCCTCCGTCGCGGCGCGTAGCGCGCGCTCCCAGAACACCGGCCCTTGCATATGAGTTAGGCACGCCAGGAGAGGAACGAGCCACCAAGGGAGAGTAGGTGCGCTTTCCGGACAGAATTCATGGGGTTCTAGACAAAATCCTAGGAAGGTTTCCGCCGCAGGTGGTTGCATTGGTCGCCGTGCATGACAGCGCGACAGAATATCGGTGGGGAGGAGGGGGGGGGGGGGGGGGGGGGGCGCTATGGGAAGTGCTCCTTGTGCACAGCTTTATTTGTGTGAAGTGCCATGAATGAGATGAGACACCTCACTTCTTTACACGCAGGTGTGGGACGATGAATTGGCCGAAGTGGCTCAGGCTCTTGCAGACCGCTGCGGTGACATGAGCCATGACTTGGCGAGTGCGCGGTTCACTCGTGAGTGTCTCTCTCTCCCTTCCTCACTACGCTTGCTCCTGCTGCCTGAGTAAGCTGCAACGCCTTGGGGCTCCGTCTACGCTAAATTTATTTATTTATCGCTTCATTTCGTGGCTATTCGCACACCGTCAGCTGCTCAGTAAGTTCTCCTTTCGGATTTGACAGCAGTGCTCCTCAAGGCGTGTAATGTTCAGCACACTATGTCGTGACACCTGCTGACTAAACATCAAAGCGGGTGTTTTAACCTGACATTGGAGACATCTTTTTTCATGTGCCACCCAACTGTTTGGACCGGATAAATGTGCAGGTCCAACAAATACTGTGGGATTTTTTAAAGCACATTTGAGGCAGTTTCCTGTCCTTTAGGTTGAAATTTCGAGAAGTACCGCCCTACGTCAATAAACTTGAAAGCGGGAATGTATAAGTCCCATTTTAAGCCTCTATGACAGCGGATCGGATTAGGTATGACGAGCGAGTGAGCGAGTGAGCGAGTGAGCGAGTGAGCGAGTGAGGGAGTGAACGAGTGAGTGAGTGAACGAGTGGGTGAGCGAGTGAGTGAGTTAATCAGAGTCAGTAAGCAGTCACGCCAACTTGTGTTTACTAACACACACACGCACACACACACACACACGCACACGCACACACGCACACACTACGCACGCACGCACGCATGCACGCACGCACGCACGCACATGCATACGCACACGCGTACGCACACGCGTACGCACACGCGCACGCACACACGTACGCACACGCACACCGCACGCTTATACACACTTACACACTCACATACTCACTCACACGCGCACACGCACGTACGCAAGCACGCACACGCACACTCACTCACTCACTCACTCACTCACTCACTCACTCACTCACTCACTCACTGACCCCTTCTTTCTCTCTCCCTCTAATGGCCTCGGCATGACTTCGAACCTTATTCTTGGAACCATGTGGTTTTTGCTAAGGTGAATTGGGAACATTAGCTGCAGCCCCCAACATTTGCTTACCGGGAAATAGCTAGGGCGCATTTTCGAATTAAAATCTTAGAAGTAATGGCTTACTTTTAGAGGATACTTAAACCCCCAAATTTTGCTCTTTCTTCTTTTCCCTCGATTCATCCACCATGCCAAAACTTAACAGAATTGTTGACTGAGAAGTTTATACTGGCGAACATTCCCAAACTACTAAATATTGAAACAACTTTCATAATTGTCAAAATTGTTGAGCAAAAAGAACACATTAGGCCTATTTGAGAAAAAAAAAACATCAATACATAACTGGTACAAGCAGTATTATTTTAATCGAAAATAGTGCTTGATAATTTCGAAAGCAAATATAAAATACGTGTTAAAAACAATATTTCGACTCAAAATGCAAGAAGGGTTAGCAGCCGAGCCTAGACCTTATGCCGGCATTCCAAGTCCAACAGTAACGAAAGATTCCAGCAGACGGAGCGTGAACAGTGGGACTAGGGAAAATTGACTCGACTTGAGCAAACTTGTTTATCGTGGGTGCTACGAAACGGGAGGGGAAGAGCGTGAGAGGTGGTCGGCAGAGAGAAAAGGCAGACGGCCGCCGTGTTTCCTCGACATTTGCAGCGAAGTGGACAGAAATGCGGGCAACTTTCTTGCCTGAAATTATCGTGGTAATTATTTAGTGAGGTTACTGAATCGCTCACCAAAAAAGTATTTTATCCCGTTACCTTTCCCCCAAAAAAAGCATATAAATTACTGCAATTTCATAACAGGCGTGCTACTACTGCCATGCATACTCGCTTACCATCAGGCGTGTCCAGTCGAGAGCAGGCAAGATGGGCCGACTTCCGTGGGAGTGGTATCGATAGAATTCTTGCCCCTTTGGGATTGGCGAGGGTGAAACCTCACTTGTATCTGATCACTTTGTTTCAGGTCGCTTCAAGTTAACTGGCCAGAACTTAGCCACGGAACAACGCTCGAACCAAGTGATGACTGTGAACTGGGTTCGATTCATCGACAGGTGGTTCAAAGAGCACAAAAACTACCCTCCGCAGCAAGTGAAGCGCTTTCAACCGAGCTTTGAGGGGCGGCCCGTGGGCCACTTTACTCAGGTAAACATTCGATACTGCGTCTGCCCTGGCGGCGGGCATATCATAACCATTACATTTCATGATCTGGAGAGAGAGAGAGAGAGAGAGAGAGAGAGAGAGAGAGAGAGAGAGAGAGAGAGAGAGAGAGAGAGAGAGAGAGAGAGAGAGAGAGAGAGAGAGAGAGAGAGAGAGAGAGAGAGAGAGAGAGAGAGAGAAAAACTTTATTATCTAAACAGCCCTGGTCCGGGCCGTAGTGCTACAGTCCCTTCATTAGGAGACGGCCGGTCCGTAGAATTCCCCGAGAACCTCACTAACCCGATGGCAGTGGGCCGCCAGGAGTTCTTGCGTCGACATCACGTAAATCAGTTTCGGTCACTTTAAATGGATGCCTTCAGGCAGGATGCCGGGAACTTTTTCCCCGCAATTTCTCAGCTCACGACTGGGTGGACTGGCCGTAACATGGCATTTTTGCTTGTTTTATTGCAGCTAGTGCCGAGACAACTTTTAAGCTAAATGGGGTCATGGCACGATGTTCTTAGCTAGCCTCTTGGATCGCATTAAATGGACCTTGAAGGGAAAATACAACCGTATACAGTTTGAAAGAATTAGACTATGGTAGCTCACTCAGCTTCATTCCAGCCCCAGAAGACGTTTATCTACACCCCCCCCCCCCCAAAAAAAAAAAAAGAAAAAAAGAAGAGCCAGAAATATTGAACAAATTTCAAATTTCGCGCCATAGTGACGTGAGACCGGTAGGAGTGACGTGTTATGGGCCGGCACACAAAAAAAACATTTTTATCAGTGTGCTAACAGCACGTTAGAATTAAAGGGATACGATCAAACGAAACTACAGGCCGCACTATACGCTCCCAGTCATGTTTTCTGGTGGTGACTTAGTTTTGCGGCCGTCAATCACACCAAAAAAATTCTGTGGCGTCATGGAAAATGGCTGGAAGAGTGGCTAGGGAGTCACCACTGTTGAATAAGTTTTCTTTAATCTCTCGATTATCTATTTGAGGTTTGCGATTGAGTTGGTAGTTTTTGTTATCGCGAACAAATAGCCTTTTTAATGAACCCAACTTGTATTTTGTCTTCATGGCCCCTTTAGCTACTTTATGGCCACTTAAATGTCTTGGCATCGTTAAAAGTGTCTATGCAGCGGGGCTGATTTGCGTTTCCTCTCTTTCCTTCGTGCCGGGAAGCGCTGCGAAAGCTATAGCTACCACCGGCACAACATTACAGAAAAGCACTTCGGCAGTTGCCCGCCGCAACCTACTTTCTAGAGCGACACCTCTACTGCTCCAGGTGCGAACCCAGCAAACGCCACGTTCCGTAATCCGACCTTCAAGCTGAGCCAAGGCCAAACTTGGATGCAGCAAGCTCCTCTGCTGTTGGGTGGTGAAAACTCAAGGACAGTCTTTCGGCCAATGCACCAGAGGTGCTCGCTGCATCAACGTTCACAGCGCTCTCGCGCCGAAAGCACGGACTACACAGAGCAGCGTCTGTGTGTTGCCTGTTATGCAGTTTTAGACGGGGTAGTAGTTGCTACGAAAGCGGCACTCCCTGCAAAAGTATAGTTTCACCCCCTAATAATAAAGTTGAATATTAGCAAACCACTCGCCTCGTCATTTCCTAAAGCAAGCAAAACCAAGCGATCGCTCGAGAAACTTGGTTTAACCGCGTTCAGCTACTAGAATTCTTTAGTCTTTGCTTCGCTTTTTTTTCGCGTTTTTAAAGCGTCTATCGAATGATACTATTGGAAGACGACGACGACGACAGGGCGGCTTGTTGGCATTCTCCGGCTACTCGTTGTTTTCGTCTAAACAGGTTCCATTCCCTAGTTGCGTCACTCCTGCTTGTTCCTAACGCCGCTGCAATCCTCCTGGCACCGATACGTCACAGCGGCAATCTCAAGGATGACCCGGCGGGGTCGTCCGTACCCTCGGCCGTTAGGCTTAGCTCAGCAGCATCTGAGCTGCTTGCGACCAAGACACGGCCCTGCGATGTCGGACGTGTCGGAGCAGCAACCATCGACTGCAACATCACAGCTATCAGGAGCGCCTGCTGCTGCTGACGCTGCTGTTGTTTCCACTGATGACTTTCCGCCACTTATGGAGGTAACTGCCGACCCGTCATCGAAGCGATCTGCAGACGAGCCACATACAGATGTTGCGGAGGGAGGGAGTGCACCACCTGCTGCGAAGCGGACTTGTGCCGCTGGTGGCACCCAGCAATTTGTTTCGACTTCAGCTCTCGCGAAAACTCCTGCAACCACCCGTACACTGCGGAACTCATTGCCACAAGCCAGGTAAAAAGTTGCCATCAAACCTCGGCAGTGTTTTAACATCTTGAATCTCTCCACTAAGACTGCAGAAATTACTTGATGGCTGCCTCGGGACCACTGGATTCACTGGATACGCTTATCATCGATCTACGAACACTGTGTCCGTGTAGGTTACGTCTCTGAACGCAGTGGCCGAGTTGTGCTCTCTGCAGCACGCATCGCTATCTGCCGACCCAATTGTTACAGTTCAAGCGTACCTAGGGTCAGGCACTGACATCCGCCGCTATGTCGCCTCGGGCTTGGGTGCCGGGGAGGATCCGGACCACCTTCGTGACAACATAAGGTGTGACACGCATAAAGTGCTTTTTGTGCGGTGTATGGGAGCCGGCCGCACCTGCCTCGGGACGCTACGGGGTCCGCTGGAACCTCCAAACCGGCTTTTCTACAATGATTGTGTCCTCTGGCCCCGTCTTTTCGAGACAGGTGTGGTGCACTGCTACCGTTGTTTTCGCCGTGGTCACATGAGCACTTCCTTTCCTTTCCCTACACCGGATTTCAGTGAGGAAGAAACGGCTTCCCCTCAACAGCCAAAGTTTCAGTGTGGCCTCTGTCGCTCCAGCGACCATGAGATCACAGATAAAGACTGCCCCACCAAAAGCAAGACAACGCGTGCAAAGCGCCGTGCGTGGTGTACTCGTGCCCAGCTAGACCAAACCTCAACGTTCAACCGTTTCGAATTTTAGGCGGAAGAGGATGAGGATGCAGTGAAGGAGGAGGAAGCCACGGAGTTTCCCTCGCAGCCAACATATCCAGACGTTACCCGTGGTTTGCGCCGCCTTAGGCAAGCTGTTTCTGATCCACCGTTGTCTCCTGTGGAGGACGAGCTTGTGGCCCTAGACCAAAAGCTGGCCTCGCTGCATGGGGAAATTAACAAACTCACCAAGCGAAGGTTCCAACGAACACGCCGCCAGAAGAACTTGCCTCAATCGTTTCAAGGCCTCGTCTTTTCTCCAAGTCTCATCAGCACGCCGCGTCTACGATTTCCCTTCCCTGAACGCCAGCCTCCTCTGCCATGTCCAACAAAGAGCTTCTCCAGTTTGTGGTGCACCAGCTGCAGACATTGGTTTCTGTACTTGCTGCACAACTTCGCTAACCAGTCCGCAACCATGCCTGCACCACAACAGTACATTGTACAACAGAACTGTCGGGGTGTCTCAACAAAAAAATTGGCTCCAATCCACGGGCTGTGGAAGGGGTTGGAAAACAAGGCTTTAAACGACACCCACAACAATTGCCAAAGCGACGTCACTTGAATTACCACACGTGGATCTAAAAGAGTGAAACCAGAGATTCTGCGAGCCGTTACCTGGAATTCGCGGGGGCAGCGTCCCGAACGCAGCAGCGTCGGGCACGGCCGGGCTAGAGCGGTGGACGCCGCCGCTTTAACCGGCCGTGCGTCGGCGGAAAGAAAACGGAGAGGAGAGTCTTTCGAAGGGTGATACAGCGGAACCTAGCCATCCCGATGTGCTAGCTCAGGGCTACACCACCACGCGACACAAGCGCAGACACCGAAACACTTTGGCATGTGAGCTTAGTGATTACAATTTATACCGATTTAAACTAGTTTGTTTGGTGAGTTTGAGAATTGCAAGAAAGCTGAGGGAACTCTTATAATCGCTATTTATCAGATCCAGTTGGTCCTTTCACATTTTGTAATACCTCTTAAAACACAACCGAATTGGTATTCACTAATTTAGAAGTCCAATCCATGGCAAACAGTGCGCAAAAGGTAGTGTTTCTCTAGCGGCCGGATGCCTGTATGTGGTCTCTACATTTTGTCTTCCCGCCCTGCAAAGCAATCTTTAACGTATCTTTGCCGTACGGCCACTTAATTACGTCGGGTCCGGGTTACCCAGCAGGTGCTGTCTTAAAAGTTAATCAAGTCGTGTGAAGTAAGCGCGCAATGGACGCGAAGCAGCGCAAAACAGGCCCAAAACAACTGTCGCTAAAGCAGACTACAAAGCCGTCCCGCCGACCCGCCCGCCGGTGCGAGCAGTCACCTGCGTGCTGGAAACGCTGGGTAATAGTGCCATATCGCCGTGCCATCTACACTGTGCTCTGTGAGTGAAAAGTGCCCTCCCGATCCCTAGACGCGTTGGTGGTTTTTCGTTCCGCACGCCACAAAAGAACCATTCGCAGGTAGAGGTAGAAAGCTCTGCTTTAAAATTAGTGAGCTCCGAGAAAGGGTACGTCTGGGAAAGCTCCATTCCTGGGCTTTCTTGCTCCAGGAGACGAACTCTCCCTCGCCTGCCTGAATTTATACCATACGCTGAGCCGCTCATTCCTGATCGGCAGTGCAGCTCAACTTCTACTTCTCCGGGCAAGGCTGCAATTTATGTTCTAACTCGGTTTTCTCAAACCCCTATCCCTCTAAACTCGTGGTGTATAGCCTAGCAGGAGGTGATGGCGGTAAAGGTACAGCTTCCGCGTTGTGTGGTTATTCTGTGGTGTCGTGTTAGGTGCTCCCTTATAGTGGTCGTGCTCCCCGCCTGTGGGTGGGTTGGCTTACCCAACTACGATGAACTAACCCTGGCTGCCCCGTTCTTGTAGTGTGGGACTTTAGTTCTCCACTCTGTGACTGGGGATACTCTGCCTCAAGTAAGCGAGGTCCAGTGGTCCTGGATCACTTCACTGATGCTTGCTTTGCGCTGCTGAATGGTACTACTAGCCCGACACGCCGTTGTACCCACGCCCGATTGCCACCATACTCACCTGACGTGTCGTGGTGGCTTGGTACACAAACTATCTCCTGGCAACGTGAGGCCAACTGCTGGGGTAGCGATCACCACCCAATTCGCCTCGGGCTTATTCCGGAGTCAACAGGTCGCCTTCATCACCGTCGCACAGTGGTGAAGGGGGATACCTTCCGATCCACACTCAACGCTTCCCTCTCAGCGCCCATCCCGGACCCCATGGATCTGCTTCGCCGTGTCCTCACGGTGGCCTCCCAGCATACGTGGGTGGAGGAGACCCACCCTAAGCCCGATCTCCAGCTCCTGCAGCTATGGGTCAAACGTAAGCAAGCCGAAGTAATTGCAACCCGGGAACCATCGTCGATACCTGCCAGGCTTCAGTATCAGCGCCTTACCGCTGCTACCAAACGGCACAAAAAAAAAAAAGACTGCCCAGGCAGCTCTGGCTTGCCTGGTGCACCTCTCTCGGTGGACACTTCAGCACTGTAGAGAAAATTTGCCGTTCGGAGACAGCAGCTGCTGTTAGAAAAACCGTGGAACGATCTTTCTTACAGGTGCGGAACGATCTTTCTCTTGGTGCGCCATCTTCAACGGCGTCTGTCTGGCGCACTTTTCGCGCCATGGAATCTGGAAGTCACCCTCCGGAACCAGCAGCCAGCGCTTGCATTGCATCAAACAAGAATCCGGCGCAATTAGCCCCCGACGCTCCCCGGCCCTTGTTTCCGGTATTTGATACTGCGCCAGTGGCAAAGCCGGTATATCCGTTCCCCCTGCCGACCAGTGTGTCCTTACAGCCAACTCACGAAGCCATCTCGGGAATTCAGTCACCGTTTAAAATGACTTAATTCTTTGCCGCGATTGATCAAGCGGACTGCTCCGTATCCCAACGGCATTACTTAATAACGAGGTGTACAAAAATACTGACGACCCAGCTCTCATGATGCTTCTGGACTCCTTAAATCAGCTGTCGCTCTCCGGTAAACTCCCTGAATCGTGGCTTTAAGCGGATATTGTCCCCATCCCAAAGCCCGGCAAACCATCACGTGAACTTCGCAGCTTGCGTCCAATGGCTTTAACATGTACACTATGCAAGCTGTTAGAGCGCATACTTCCCACACGTCTTCAGTGGTCAATCTCCTTGGTCAATCTCCCTAAGTGGGTATGCTTGGCTTTACAAACGTCCGTAGGGGACGCTGGGCAGTCGTCGCGAGGCACGCACACAGGAGCGCTAGGTATTTTTTTGGTTTTGTTAACTGCCAAGCGATCGCCGCGAGGCCCGCACTGACGTGCGCGCGCTCGGCAATGTCTTGGTATTTTTAACTGCGGACACGAGAAATTACGATTTGCTAAAGAGCTTCTCTCTTAAAAATAATTTTGAGCGAATTTATAAGTTTTGAGCGAATTTATAATCCCATCTAGCTACTGGATGTACGTATTCGCCATGTCCTTAAAGCATTTTAAATCTTCAATCAGTAGTGCCCACGAAGGAACTAAAGTGTATGTGCGCGACCCCGCTCCTATCCCCTCTTTTTCGCCTGCCCTCTCTTTTATCCCCTGAACATCCCTTCCCCAGTGCCGAGTAGCTTTGATTGATTGTAGGGTTTAACGCGCCGACGCAACGCAGGCGATGAGGCGCGCCGTAGTGGAGGCCTCCGGATTAATTTTGACCACCTGGGGATCTTTAACGTGCGCCGAAATCTCGAACACACGGGCGTTTTTGCTTTTCGCCTCCATCAGAAAAGCGGCCGCCGCGGCCGGGAATCGAACCCGCGACCTCGTGCTCAGCAGCCGAGTAGCAATCCGGCCCCTAAGCCTGGATAACCTCTCGGTCTTTCCTTTCGCTTTTCTCCCCTTCTCCTCCCCACCTCTCCCTCTCTCCCTCCCTCCCTCTCTCTCTCCCTCCCCCCTCTCTCTCTCTCACCTCTCTTCTCTCTCTCTCTCTCTCTCTCTCTCTCTCTCTCTTGAATCAATGCAAAAAGTATGTTAAGATTCAAGTGAACGCAGTGATTGCTTTATTTAACAGGAAATGGAAACATTTTACACCTTCTGCTCTTCAGGTGATATGGGCGAACACTCAATACCTTGGATGTGGGTTCACCATGTTTCGAATGAAGGGGGACTTCAGCGCGATGCCGTTCAAGAATAATTACGTGTGCAACTACGGAAACAGGTAGGTTTAACCTTGCCCCGTCCATATACAGCGTGAATTATTTATGTATAAAAACATACTGTATTTTGTAGCATTTTCCACAAGCCAAAACGCAGGCATTGTTACTAAAGAGCTACTATACAGTTTATTATTATGTCGTGTATATCGAAGTCAAAATTAAGTTTTTAGCAACATGTTGTGCTCCCCTTCGTTCTCTAATGCTCCTCGTAAGACTGCACTTTTCATTAGTTTATGACCTACCAACCCGCTCAAGTCTACGCAAGCAAGTTTTATTTTCTGCTGCATCACTTTGACTTCATCAAACTTGAGGACGAGTTTTTAGACGTGTCAGATGGCTCAAATAATATCAGATACATTCTGGAGAACGCAGGAAAAACGCACGGAGCAACTTCTAATTGGCTGAATTTGTTACTGACCAGCGGCAGTGCCTTATCCACAGCTCCCAGAAAATGAAAATTATCGAGGTATCTCCTCCCTCCACTGCAAGCGTTTTCGAAAGACGGTAGTCTTCTGCCGCCGCTGCCGCCTAAATGCCTCCCTTCTCTTTCCCGCCCGGCTCTCACGCCTCTCCCTCCTGTCTCGCTCTTCGCACAATAAATGCGACGGAGGTTTGCTCAAGTCAATTTAATTTTCCCGCGTTCCACTGCTCGCGCCATGTACTGGAACCTTTCGTTACGGTTGGACCTCTTGAAATGTCGCCAGAGGACGCTTTCTGTATTTTTGGTTCAAAGAAAACTTCAGAGGGACGTTCAGCGGGACGTTCAGCGGGACGTTCAATACATTCAAAACATTCACAGACGTTCAAACCGATCAGAAGAACGTTCAGAACATTGTTTTCAACGCGTATTTTGTATTCACATTAGAAAAAATCATGCAGCCATGCATTTTTAATTAAAAGAACATTACTAATACTACTTAGGCATTGCTGTTTTGCCTCAAATGTGCCTGATGTTTTCTTTTTGCTGAACAGTGTTGACAATCCTGAAAACCGCCACCAGAATTCGTAGTTTGGAAATGTTTTGCGTATATACGTTTCTCGTGCAAGAGCTCTTTTACCGTTCGACCTTGCGGCTGAATAGAGGTGCAGGCAGATCAAAAGACAGACAGACGAAAATTTTTGGGTTCAAGTATCCCAAGACAGGCTATCGTCTTTAATAATTCCTCCTTGCGGATTCGTTATTCACAGTCCGCTAACTCGGGGGGCCAATAAAAAAAACGATAGAAATGTCACGCCCATGACAACGTGTAATGCATGCAGCCTTAAATTAAGCTAGAAAGTAGAAGAAATTCGAAGGAATGGTGAAGTTCCAGGGACTTTTCTGCACTTGCCCATTGATTTACATGTATGATTCATGCGGTTTGGATGATGCTTTTTTTTTTAAAGGCACACAATAAACAGTACTGTCTTACAGACTGAACTAACCATGGTAGGAGTTCAAAATACTTAGCACTTATTCTATCATAAGTCAATTATCAAACGACTACGGATCGATGACTTTACACCAGTCAAGAAATATTTTACAATGTCAAGGGACTAGGTGCTTCCCTGAGTGATTATTGCAAGAGGAGGGCACTTCTAAAGATTACCACAGTGTCCAATACTATTTACTCCAACACCTACAGCAAAAGTTCGACAAGATTTCACTTAGAAGAAGTAATGTACGAAACGACGTTCCAAGGAACGGCGTTCCTGAAACTGGTTACTTTTGGGAGGAGCGGAAGAACGCCACTATTCCATTAGGAGGGTGTGGAACTGTAACGGTAGCTCGTTACGTTTACGAAGGAACGGCAGAGGGAACATCATTCCTTCTGTAAACGTTCCATCGCTGGGTTTGACTGTTTTTGATGCCAAGGCTTTAGGGCTGAAACTAGTACAAAAAGCCACAGGCCACTACTGTGTTTCTCTTCCTATAAGCTGCCCAGTTTGCCCGCTCTTCCTCAGAACGCCCTTCTTCGAAAGTAAAAGGCAGACGAATAACCACGCAGCGGGCCGCAGGCTGTCGGGAGGCTGCGCCAGTTGCGCACGACCATGTCGCTATACGTCGCTGCAGATGGGCATAAGACACGGGCTTCGGTGCCCCTTTGATTCGCCTTCTGCCGCGACCTCTTCTTTTGTACATAAGAGGTGAACGTAAAAGCTGAGCAGGAGAAGACGTGCCTGCACCGTGTCTATCGAATGCGCCTTCTCTACAGTACAGGCAGCCGAGCCAGCCGAAGGTGCCGTACGAGAGTTTTCTGCTGGGTCGCCAGCGTAATTAAGTTTACCTCCTCCTCCAGCGTTGCGCTTACCGCGTGTACAAACACAGCGTCAAATTCTCCTCCTCGGATTCTTGAAATATTTCCGCTGCCGCCCAAAGCAAGGCGGAAGCTATCTGACCTTTTGCGCAACAGCAACCATCCACGAGAGCTACAAGCCGAATCTGCCCTCAGGCGTTCTGTTACCCCACGGCACTGACATGGCGCTCGAACGCGCCGCCGTAAACTTTCTCACGCATAGAGCCGATGGGTTTCGTGATGTGCCAGGTTTACTTTGATCATTGGTTTTCGAATTTTGCTGGGAGTTATTGCGCCTCCTTTCCTTAGCATCATAGCAGTGCGACGACTGTGGTGTATTGTTACGGACCGGTTCCGACCAGGGCTTCAGCCGGGCAACGATGGCGCGCGGAGTCGTGGTAGCGTATCTGGTGGCTGCTGCCGTGTGCAGAGTTCCTCCGTTCCGAAGGCGAGAAGCCGGAGGCCAAGCTTAAAAACTGTTTATTGCATGGCTAAGCGAATAGCATAAAGTTACAGGAGACTAGGCTGCGACAAAAAGGCGAACACTAATTCTCAATTCGGCAGAGTAACACTCTGAGGCTCTGTTTTCGAGGCACCGATGCTCGCGCGTTCGAAAATTTAAGGAGAAAACCACAGCGGTGAAAGTTATGCGCACGGTACCACAGAGGTTTTTAACTGCCGCCAAACAAAATATACGCAAAACAATCACTGTCCGTGGAGAGCGCGAGTTGCATGCTAGCACACGCCTATGAGCACATGCAGATGCGGTGTCCTGAGCCTGAGGGACTGAACCAACTTATCCTCAGTTACAACACGAAAGTACCTTCAAAAGCGTTGGGGAAACGGCTCTTCAACGTTGGCAACGACGTGTTGATAAAAAAACGGGTTTGTCTGTCCGACACCAACATCGAGATTCAACTCCTGCTGAGTTCAAACAAAGGACTCTTCTAAGTTGCGAAAAGATGTACTGGACATTTTTTCCCCACTCATGCTGTAATATGAATCAGCATTCATTAAACGCGTATATATTGTTCCTTTCGATGGGGTTTCTTGTGCAAGACATTTATGTTCGTGCATGTGAGTAAATTTATTTTTGCACATCTGAAACGCAGCATCTTGACTGCGCATTTGGAGACCCAATTGGAAAGCGCCATATGTGTTGCACTTGTTATAGACGAGTACCACAGTTGCACTTAGGCATGCCTGGAATACGCCCGCTGCTGCCTGAAAAAATTAGTCTAGGAGCGTTTCGTTGGATTCTTTTTATCTCCAGATAATCTGTCGCCGGTGGTGTTCATACTCGTATAATAGACGTAGTTCGATGTGAGTGTTACATTGCTCACGCTATTTCGCCTCAGGATTATCCGACACTATATTTTTATTGAAAAAAATCAAATGTAACGTCAATGTAGCGACACGTTACAATGTTCGAATTGTCACTGGAACGCGTTTCTTTGTCAATATGGGAACTTGTAACGGCAACTCGCTTCAAAACTGGGTCGAAACGAGGAACGAGCTTTAGTTCCTATTTTATAGGAACGTGTGCAACACTGCTTAGAAGCCGATACCATTAGACATTTCCAACAGCCAGTGCAAACGTGGAAAGCGTCAAAAAATAGATATGTGATCTATGAAACCTGTTAAATCTGCAGCATAGTAAAGCAATCAAGTCCTGACGTTAGAAGTTGAACAGAAAAGTCAGTAAGCCCCGTTCAGCTCCGAAAAGCACACTAACAGGTGCTTTGGTCAATACTCTTACGAGGCATGTTTCTTGCGAGAGGGAGTTTTTTAGCCTAACTGTATTCATTCCCAGCAGTAATTGTGTCCTTGTCATCTTGATATCAATATAACTTGTGCGCCGAATGTCTCACGGATGAAAACGGGCTTCAAGTTCTCTTGAGGTGTGTAGACCGACCTAAAGTTACAAGAAAGTACAAAAATGGCAACACGCAGTGATCAGCGACCAGCAGCATCCTTTGATCACGCGAAAGCTTTCACTAAGCGAACGCACTCTTATGAACTGGCGCTTTCTGAGTGCATGTGCACCGCTTAATATAGTTATAACTATGTACTAGAACCATTAACTCCAAAAGAACGCATTAATCGTGAAACCTACGCACCCCTGGGGGAAATCTGGTGATGCCGCCAGCTTCTAGAGCCAGGAAGCTCCCATATGGTGAAGAGTTTCGACGTCAAAGGCGCTTGCTTTCTGCGCAGCGGCAACATCAAAGGACAGCCGGTGTACGCCGAGGGCCTCCCTTGCAGCCACTGCCCGGCTGGATCCCGCTGCGCCAAACGAACGGCTCTCTGCAGGCAGCGAAAGCAGAGCAGACGTCCAGGCTGGCTCCAGAAGAAGCCCTGGCTACGGCCGCCTTTCTGGAGGAGGGAATACCAAACGAGGAGCAACTTCTTCAAGCGGCATCCGTAATAGATAAAATGCGCAGACCATGGTAACAAGCGCCGAGCTTCTAGCTAGTTCACTGCACCGAGGAGTTAATTGCGTTCCGAAGCACAAATAAAGAAAAAAAGTCAAATGAACACGCTTAAAATGGTATTCGGCGTGCCCATGTCCTAGCTGACATTATTTGAATGATGTGAAAGGTGACAGTTGTACTCAAATGTTTGAGGTTGTGGACATAAAATAATCCAGCAAATTACGTATTTCAAGCAGGGTACGGTGCTGAACAGACATCGAAGAAAAGCATATGCATAACTACTGCCACACTGCCCAGCAAACCTCAACGTGTGTTGTTGATCACGAATGTTAGGAACCGCTTTGTTTAATCTCATTAGCTATGAACCCTGCTGACAAGAAGCCACACCCGAAGAGATGACCCCAGTTTCAAAACTCAGCTTGACCTTGTTGAGGCTTTTGCAAAAATGTTGAAGCTAAGTCGCAGAATTGTAAGTTTTGGTCTAATTAATTTAGGTGTTATGAACGGTATTTAATCAGAGTGAAGGTTAAAGATACACAAACTTCTGCTGTTTGAAGCCAGAGTTTTCTGGGAGCACACAAAAAGGCACCCTGAGTAGGTATTAACAGTAAAGATAGCAGACTGCGATGTTTAAATAACACCTATATTTTAATGTACAGAGTGGGAGAGAGAGAACAATCTTTAATGTTTCTGTCAATATCAGCTGTGTTAGAATGTCCAGCTTGCTATGTCAGATGAAATGTGCTGGCGATGATGTTCAAAAAAAGGCTGATGGTGTTGATGAAGTTGATACGCCCGGATTCGTTAAGTTATTGACAGAGTCTGGTCAAGACCTGTGTTTCGCAGATACACAAACGGAGCTTTTGTCGCGCGTAAGGCGCGTCTCGCACATGACCACGAACCTAATACGTCCAAAAGTTGAATACCGACGAACAGCGCACGTCTCAAAAAAGCGCCAAGCTCTCTTTGCGCACTCAATCGCGTACATTCCCAGATCAGGCGCTGCAGGTTTTCGCGTACATCGCAATTTGAACAGAGTGGAGACGGGGTGTAATTTAACTTGCAACGGAAGTGCAGCGTGTAGGCGACATTCAGCCGCATACAATGCAGTGGTGCTTCTTCACGCTTTGGGAGTTAAGTTGCATCTTGGATTTGCAGTGTGGATCAATAGAATATAGGGGCGCGTACTAATGATGTTGCGTGCCAGCCGAGGGTGATCGCTGCATGCTCCATGGGTACATATTGCACAGTTAGTTCTATTTTGTGTCTAGGATAAAACTTTTCGGCATTGTAAAAAATGCTTCGTTGCCAAGTCTTGAATTTCGTCTGTCCACGAATTATTTGTTTGCGGTTACCAAGTGGCCGCTCACAGTGCTTTAAACAGATGGCCGCATGCTTTATTTTTGCGTATTAAAGATATTTCGTCGTTTAATGACAAATTCAAGCCCAATAATCACGGCTGATAGCCAAAGGGGGGCGTGTGTCCACCTTGTTATACAGAAAAGAGAACGTGCCTTCCGTTAGCACGACGAAGCGGTTAACAGATTTTGAAGACTCAGCTGACCTAACCACACTCGTTTAGTCCGGCCCAAATCGGTTTCTGGGGTTTGGGGTATCACTTCGATGAGATGCCACTGTGGGCATGAAGCGAAGTGCCGGCCGTGGTTGTCTATAATGTTTATGGTTACGGAAGGCGTTTTCTTAAAATATCTCCTCGAGTGGAGTACTGTACTTTCTATCCAATTTTTGTCTCCTGTAGTTGGTAAAAGTAGCAAACATGTATTCTTCAAATACTGAAGTACTTTGAAGTTTTCGTTCACCTTACGAACGAGAACAGGCTATGTATAGCAGTATCGCTGACGTCGAGACTCTCATCCATAATAAGGAAAAATTAAAAAAAAAAACTAGCTACGAGTCCCTTTAACCTCTTTCAGACGTTCAAGTTTATACTGACGCATAGCTCCTTCGGCTGACATTCGCGATAAACATGCGTCCCGAGGAAAATATAAACTTCCAATCCGAGCGCACTTGTACAATTGCAGGTAAAACATATTCCACTATAACTGAAGGGGACTACACAAACTTCCGCAAACAACCATCTGTCAAGATACTTCAGGTACTCGAAAAAAACATGGCTTGCGGCGGAGTTTTTTCAAGTCACTGTTTGCGGCCCCTTTCAGTTTATTTGTCGTCTGTTTTTTCAACGTATGAATGCAGGTATTTCATTGGCATATTTGTTCCTGAATTTCTTCTCGACTATGTGTTTTTGGGATATTAGTTGGTCCTAATTTTCTCTTTACCGTGAGAAAAAAAGTTATTTTCATGATGCGCAAAAAGAGCCGTTTAAGCGCCGGCATGCCCGTGCTTCAACGACGCACGAGTAGGAATTAGAGCACCGACCCACTTTTCCTTTCGAAGCTAGCCCGTGGGCTGCACTAAACCGCCGTTGGGCCCTGTGTTATGCCCCCTGTTCTAGACAGCCGCTCTGTAACATTAATAGAAAATTAACGGCTTTTGGAGCAAACCATCAGTGCCGATCGTTGAGTGCTTTGCAGAAATTAATTGCCTCGTGGGAAAAGCTCAACTAAATACGCCTAAACTGTATCCGGCAAAACGCTTGAGCGGTTACTGTTGGAAGGTCTGCCGAGGACTTTTACTGTGTAAGTTAACTTTTCCTGCTTTTTGATAGTGCAAGCTTTCTAGGGTTACGTGCCTCAAGATATCATGCGCCCGTCAGTAGCGTAACGCGTAGCGCTTGTATAATTAAAGGCCTCAAGGCCTTCATATTATGTTACAAGACCGCCTGAATTGTCGCTAAAAAAATGTTCCAGGAATCTGACACTGCGTAGCAGTAAAGCTGAGTTCAAAAGAACTTGGTGCGTAGCAGTCAAGCCCTCGTTACTGCAACCTGGTCGTTGTAAACTTTTTCTATCCCGCATTGCTCGAGCGTTGCAGTAAAGGCCACACATAAAGAAAATGATGCTGCCTGGGTGAAAACAATGCGCGCCTATCCACCCTGTGAAAGTGGTTGGAAAGCGAAGCTGTAAAGGACAACCACAACGATTACCCATGCAACGTCACCTGTGTTCAGACACGTGGCTTTACAAAGAGTGAAACCAGAGACAATTGAAATGCACTTAACCACACCCTTTATTACTTCAAAGAGATATTCTTTGCTAAGGTTAAATCAATGCAAGATTCATGAGCGGTGGTTGGTTAAGTTGTAGTGGTGAAACACATGAGTAGAAACTCTTTTTTATAAAATTAACGGAAGCTCAAAAACGGTATTAGGCGATCTCACTTTTCCTCCGTCTCATGCGCCGCCGCCGGAAGCGACGAGATCGCGGCAGTAACGGAGGAGAAGTGAGATGCCTAGCACATGCGCAAGGCGCGCATACGGCCGCTACACGTGTCGTAGGCGGAGCGCACAGCGGCGCGAGAGGTCGCGTGACGCTATGACATGGCATTCAGCGAGAACGCAGGGAGTAAACCCGCAGTTGTGCTCGGTGAGTGCACCGTCCGTCTCCTCCGTCTCCGCGTGGGCTCGTAACTCAATTGGTAAGACAACGGGCTCTCGCTCCGTTTCTCTATTCCCTCCAGGTTCGATTTCTGGCGCTGCCGGTAGCTTATTTTATTCGTTCGCGGGAGTTTTCTGTTGACACCGGTGGTCGCGACGGAACCCTTTAGGGGTATCGGTGAAAAACTTCGCTTTAAAACGGGACCGAAGAGGCAAGATCAGAACAAAGAGAAGATAAATGACAATTCTACGTCACCTAAGCACTCCTTATGATGTAGTGAGTGCGAATGCATTAGTGTTGAATTGTGGAGCGAATATGCTGGCGTTGTGTGCCCTGCCACATTTCACAGCTGCTGTGGCTGTAAGCGGTTCAATCCATAGCTGCATACACCGCACCGGTGAAATTCGTATAACGAGAGTCGCGTGAACGGCAGCGCGCTCATTCTGTGCACAGTAGTGACGTGGTGCTTATGCTGCCCCGTGTCCTGTCATGCCCATGTGTGCTCTCATTATTACCATCATCCTTTTTCATTCGCGACGTTTCCGTCCTCTTTATGTTACTATGGCTGAGAGGATTGGCCAATCGCCCTTGTTAGCTCTACATAACCATTATTAGTTTGCGGTAACGTGCTTCCGTACTCACACAATAGCTACTTGTATAATTTTTCCTGCAGTGCTAAAATTTGTCTGTAACACCCGTTGCTACCTCGAAGGCCACAACCTTCTTGCAAGGTTCACCTTCAGCCAGCTAAAATCAAGCTAGAGTGCTCGACGGGTTTAGTACTCGTCTCACATCCTGGAGGACCGGTGTTCAAATCCACATTGGGCGAAATTTGCTCTGTTTTCTTCCCTACTCAGTCACTTTGTTTATACCAGCTCCCCCTGAGAACTTTGGAGTCATTCCGAGCATTTATTGGCACGTTTTCTCTCTTTTGAGCAGTCAGCCGTTTTGTGTACCATCCGCGTGCGGGGGGGTACTTTGTGGGCCATGGGCGCCGGATTAAAAAAAAAAAAAACATATTTAACTACTACTTTCGCATTAAAAGGCCCCCGTTAATTTTTCCGCCAACAAATGATTCACGTAAGAAAACCTAGAAGGTGGAACAGATGCGATCAGAATGCGGACGCACTATCGGAGAACCGCTCGTAAGAGCTTTCTTAAAGTTTTTGCTGTCAGTTCCAATTTGGTAATGTCATAATTATTCTAACGTGTTTGTACTTTCCTTTGGTAGCGTATTATATGGGATACTGAGAGCATTCATTTGATTTTTTTTCCATGCAACAACAACAAGTCTTGCAATTGTGGAATTGCATGTACAGAACATTTACAATAAGTTTCGTTTGGTTCGCACCATTTTGTTCTAGCTTAGGGACACTTTTTGTAGTACTTTGACCCTTAGTTCACGCACGTATGGCAGTTTTATACGATTAATAGCCAGAAATGTCTGTTGAGTGGGCAGTGGTAACCGTTGGCAGTATTCCTCCATCGCCATTATGAACAAATCCGTCCGCCTACGACGAAAGAAAACAAAAAGTAGTTTTGCGCGACTCACGTCCTTGAGTTCAAAAACATCTGTGTCTAAGCAAGCGATTGCTATGCAAGAAGCTCCAAGCTTCGTTTGAGGCTATTTCAGACAAGCTAGCTTTGTGATGCCTGTCTTTCTAAGAGCCACTGAAAGAAAGCAAGTTTACATATCCTTTGTTTTGCCGTATAGGATAACAGCAGCTTCCATCTGTTTTTCAGGGTATCTACTTTCAACGTGTACGCGCGCAGTGGAAAGTACCTACTGGGGTTTCAGAAAAAAGTTTGTCAACAACGCACTGTGATTTTCAAGTTGTGCCTGTAGTTACTGGAGTGCTCTGTGCAAGGACCTCCCCTGAGCTCGCTTCAAGAAGTATAGTGGTGAAACATCGAGGATGTAACGAGCAGACTTGAAGCTTGTTTGCGCTTACATGTGCGCTAGGGCGACCATAACGCATATTGCCAACAATGTTTTTCATTTTAGCTGATTGATTGATTGTAGGGTTTAACGCGCCGACGCAACGCAGGCGATGGGGCGCGGTAGGGGAGGGCTCCGGATTTATTTTGACCACCTGGGGATCTTTAACGTGCGACGAAATCTGGTACACACGGGCGTTTTTGCTTTTCGCCTCCATCTTAAAGCGGCCGCCACAGTCGGGAATCGAACCCAGTCCTCGTGCTCAGCAGCACAACGCCTTAGCCACTGAACCACCGCGGCGGGTCTTTTCATTTTGACTATATATTGCCAATAATGTTTCTACTTTTAGCTGTGATGTGGAGCGAAGCAGTAAGATGTATAAAATTTGGTTGGAAAGTATTTAGCTCATACACGCAAACAGCGCTTTACACCGAAAGGAAAGCCCGCGGGTAAGATTAGTAAAAGTAGAGGTGCAATACTGTAGGCCTTTGCGCCTGTAATCTTGTCATTTTATTCTCCTATTGCCTGCTTTTCGAAGTGACATAACACCAATACAATGAACCAACCAGACCAATAAATGGTTTGTTCCACGTACGCAATCCCGGAAAACAAAGCGACTTTTTATTCCCCATTCAGTTACATCGTGTAGTCACTGTTCTCCTGAACATTCAGGCGTCTAGCTACCTGTTTGAATCCCTTTGCATCACAAGAATCTTGGCGGCGCTGAAACGCTCTGCAAAAAGCAACTTCTTCAGATAAAAACCTTCCTAATATGCTTAAATGGGCAGTATGATTACGTTGATGCTGGGAGGCTTCAGTTTACTTCCTATATTAATGTTTAAACAGGCCGCGTCTGCTTATCCTGCCTTCTGGCGCGGAACCTTCATGCCGGTCATTTGGTTAACAGCGTGTGGATCTACACAATCTCTGATATAAAAACCCGGGCTTGATCCACACGCAATCTGTAGTACCGACCCACGTCATAAAAGCAACACAATATACCTGGCTTATGACATAAACTTACAGGTTAATGCATAACCTTTTGCCACTGGGCGTGACTGAAAAATTTTTTCTCGAGGTCGTTGGGTAGAATACACCTGTTCATGGGACTACATACCACCATGACGACCAAGCGAGGGTCGCTTCGCAATGTCGTTGTAACTTCCCTAGCAAAGAATGGACCTGGAGGAAGAGGAGGAGGAGCAAACTTTATTAACAGTGAAGTCGAGCGGGATTGTGGTCGGGGTCCTCATTCCAGGACTCCGTCGGTGCGGCCTGCCGTCTTCGCCCTTTCAGCGAGCCAAAGCTGCTTACTCAGTCAGGTCTGAGCTGGCAAGCTCACTCTCCCACTGCTCGTGAGTTGCATTAGGGATTGGATCAAGGTCTGGGCCGTTTCTTTGGGACTAGCGGGCCGAGACGGATTGTCTAAAAGTCCAGAGCCAAGGTTCCGCATTGCTGTTTTCTCGAAGAGGCGCTAAGTGCAACCAGGCTTGTCCTAAAACGGCCGTTTGGGCCGTGCGTTGTGCAGCCTGTTGGTGTGAATGAATTGGTCGGCGTTGCTGACGTCGTCGTCATACAGGAAGGGTGTGTCCTGGTAACCGATGTTGTCGTTCACGTAATAGAAGACAGGGGCGTTGCGGCACGGTACGGAGTCCTCGGGCCGCGAGCAGGTGAGTGTGAGCTGGTTGAACATGGTCATGTTGCCGCACAGGAAGCTGAACCGTTGCAGCTGCTGCGTGTCGGAGGACCTGCGGTACACAGGAGCATAACGTGAATGACACGTGGTGCTGAATTTCGCCAAGTAGCACCGCAAGGTGCTTTCAGAATTTTTTCAGCAGCAGAACTTTAGCTACAACTCCTAAATATACTTCACTCTTGCAGTCCCGTGCGGCCGACCGGGCGGAGTTCTACACCCAAGTCATCCGAATTCAGTAATGACAGCATCGTACGGGCGTGCTTCAAAAACAACCAGTTGAGTTTGAATGGGGGTTCTCGTCTCAACAAACGCCTTTAGCTTGGAAGAGAGAGCGAGAGAGAGAATAAAGTTTCTTTACTGAGAAAAAATAAATAAACTTAAATAAACTGGAGTATTCGGGGTGGCTTCCTAGAGAGCGTGCATACTTCGATCTGTTTCTGTCTCGAGGCAAGATAATCCAAATGAACACTTACTGCTTTCCGTCTCCAGGCCAAACAACGGAATTTTCTTGCATTTCTAAATTTTTGGTTCACTACGATAATAATACCAGCGTTTTGAAGCGTTTCAGAGCTGCACTGTCTACGGGACGACTTTTCTGTCCACCTCGAAACAAGCATTTAAATTGTGAGATTTCTTTCACGAAAAACTTCCCCGTCTTTCGTATCAGAGTTGTTTCTTTCCTAAAACATCCAGAACGAAGTTTTCTGTATATTGTGTTTTTCTTAGCGGCGCTAAGTATAAACCAAATGGGGCTGAAAAAGTTTGAGTGTAGTTTTCGCGGTGCACAGCCAAAATTTTCAACAGGTTTGCTTCCCTCAAGCACGCCTGAATGACCAAACAGCGATCCTAAGGGGCAAAGTAGGCCAGTGACGAGACCCGGCATTGTATTTGACTCCAAAGCGTCGTCTACACTGTGACAACACGAAATATAAAACGCCATGCTCGCTGGCGTCACGTAACATTTTGGCCTATTTTGCCCTTATTTTACGTAGGATTGGCCATTCAGGTCCATTGTGGTGAAGCAGACATACGTGTGCTTTTAAAGCGTATGTGTAATGTCCGTTAGATTTGTAGCATGGGTTAAATTACAATGCAATTGTGTAATTGAGAAGGATTGGATATGTTTTTATGGGATCACTTTTCGCAAAATGTTCCAAAAGAAGCACTGAAGGTGTGGCCAAATGCGGATGAATCCTGTTATTTGCTCCCCTAAAAATGCCCTAATCCTTTCAGTTAATCAGTCCGAAATTTACTGCTTTCGCGGTGCAAGCATCCACAAACGTGGAGCGTGCTGAAATCCTGCCCCGGTTTAGTCAAAGACAGCCATTCGACTCCGGACATTGCTCAGTTGGGACTCTGTTATGGTTGGAAAAGATCAGCGCAAAACCGTGCTTTACTCCATTATCGCTTCCGTGCAGCTCTCGACACAGATTGTTGCACGGAATCCGGGATTTGCTGCCGCCCTGTGTTATTAAAGCGAAGCTTTCAGCTTCTCAATTATATCTGTAGTTCATCCAAAACGCAGTGCAGGAAAGCCAACTGTCTTTGGCAATGATGATGATCGTGCGTGAAGTGAAGAAAAATTAACACGCTTCCCGTGACCGGAATATAACCTGGGTGCTTCGCGTTAGGACACCGACGTCTATCCGACTGCGCCATTTTTTGGGGGGGGCAAGCTCGAAGCAGTTTGCAATTGGAAAGGCGTGCATGGACGTGCTAAACTAGACAGAGAATGCACCCCTCCATCTAAAGACGATGATGGTTGAACGCTAGCGAAAGCCGTGGAACGCCCGTATCAGTAAAGCACGAGAGAGCACAATCGCAGTGCAGTAAGCCGTCCCACATTAAGCAGGTGTTCGCATAAAGAGCGGATATCTCGACCAATAGGATCCGCTCGCTGCTGGGTTGGCTCGTTTGGTGTTGGACTTGATTTTGTAAATCTTCGAGTTCCCCATCGTTGTCGTTTCGAAAGAGGGGTAGGTGATTTTCTTATAGGAACTCACTTTGGGCATTCCCTGAAGAGATGAATGAAGAACCGGCCCACAATGCCCTAGCCCTCCACTCCCTACCCACCCACCTACTCCGACATCCTAGCCCCACTACCGGGACTCCCGACGACTCCATCCCCCCTGCCCCTCCCTCACACCACCGACGCCCGCATATGGCGCCACGTTACATACCCAGACGTACCACAATCACACCCGTATTCAGTACGTCTACCCCACCCTCTACCCATTCAACTACCAATACTGGAGATTCTCAACACCACCAGCCACGTAGTTTGGTCATGAGCGTCCAATCCTCCCCTCCCCACCCCTCTCTCCACCTCTCCTGCCCATTGGGAGCGCGTGCTGCGCTGCAGCCAGCTCAAAGAACAGGAAGCCCTGATTCTCCGGGTGAAGACTGCAGCCACGGCCCATGACTCATCTGAATAAGATGGCCACCCGTTGCTCCCCTTTTTGACCCAACTCCCTTCCCCTCTTTTATCAATAAACTCTCACAACAACAACAACGACGCCATGCATGCGTGAGGCGCTCGAATTGGCGTTTCCACCACCGAAGAATCGAAATTTTCGCGCGTTCGTGCTCACACTTCATTACTGTGTTTTCTGGAAGAAACCAAAAACATTTTGCAAAATTTTATGCCGCTTTTATTTGGTTAACAATACCGAAAACTCATTATTCAAAAATAACTTCTGTGTCTCTAATTGGGCAAATAACCGCCATGATTATCTAATTTTCTGGTGTGGACTAAAGCCCAAAAGAATACTAAAGATAACTGTCTGCGCCAGCGTCTAAATGCCCTTTTACAAAATTCCTCATTACTCAGCGGGACAGAACTTGCCATGCTTAATTACATTCGCCGAGTGCGCTTTCCTGCTGCCCTCTTTGCAAACGTTCGAAGCTGTTTACTTCAAGCGCACATCGTTCTTTCTTCAGTGTGGGTTGTTTTCATCGATTGTGTAAAATTTTCGATATCATCCAACCCCCCTAACACTTGATTCTGACATAACCTTTCCTGAATGCAGTATGATCGGTGTCAACATGAACAGCTGTAGCTAAGGAACTCTTTACGCTCATCAAACATTGCCCCCTACAGACTCTTTATCGCAACTTCATAGTATTCAATTTTACACCTGAGTAGCAGCAAAAGGTTGTCAAGACGGAAGTTCAGCACCTAAAAAGAATCAGTTGCAACTAAGCCCATGCATTTACGACAAAACAGGACACTTCCTACGAGTTTTCCTACCGAGTGCAGATATGGTAGACTCTGCAGTTGTTGTCCACGTCAGCGAAGTAGCCGTCATATCGGCATCGAAACCTCGTCCTCAGTGGCTCAAGAAGGAGTTCGGAGCCGTGGGGAAGGGAGTACGTCTGGCGTTTCATCTGCAGTATAAAAGTACGAGGAGAAAAAGAAGCAGTCAGGATCAGAACCTGCCGGGGTTTCTTGAGTAACGGGTAGCTGTTTGATAGTTTCTTTAGTCGATGGTCTGATAAGGGTTGCAATAACGAACATGTCAAAACAATAAAATAAAATTGAAAATTCATGACAAGGTTGGATAAGCATTTCAGTAAAAATAGCCCTGGCTATTTTGTACAAACATCACGCGGTCTATCCATCTGTGATATCCCTTTGGTACCACAGAGTTCGGTCCTTACACGAATTACCCACTATCCCTCAGTCATCTTGGTCTTATTCTGCGTTATTCTGCGATTTTAATAAGCAAAGGATATAACCTAAATCATACGAAATTTTCCCCTCTGAACTTGTTACACTTTTTACAAGTTTTTGACTTTTTGAGGGTGAGGGGTTTGCTTGTCGGATTCGAAAGCGTTTCGTAAAGCTCGTAACAGCCTTCGGCTCTAAAGATTGCATATTGCATTCAACCCGAGTCAGACTTTAGCACATATATGTTTTAGGTCGTACTGTAGATTCAACTAAACCATCAGAGAGCACCTCCTGTCTGCGACCACATTTGCAAGCTAACGAAGAATACAGATATAAGTAAATCCTCGCTATAACAAAATCTCTTTATTCGAAGTCCCGGTTTATTCGAAGCATTTTATGGTCCCTACAGCAGTGTGCAGAGAGTACATCACACATGTTTCAAATGAAGTATCGCTTATAATAAATCAGTTTTCGTGCCCCGAGACTTCGTTGAAGCGGCCTATTCAGGCCGCTCCTACAAGTTATCTGTTCTTAAGTCCGAGAACACACATTTCAATTACCGGTATAAAATGCAGGTTGAGGGTTTTTCTCACGCTCAGGGGAAAAGCAGTTATGAACGCGCTACCTAAATTTGGAGGTACATTTACCTGTATTTGCGAACAACTGGGCAGCAGCTTGGGCGTAATGGCCGACTTACCCTGAGCTCCTCAGCAACATCGTGCGCAGAGATGGAGGAGAGGATGACCAGACCTGCATGTCGAAATATACTCAGCGCCAAGTCAACATCAAGGTTTCCACGAAAAATAGGGAAATGATTGTACTGTTTAATGCAATGAATCACCCGAAAAAGATGGTTTAGAAGTACAAATACACGAGATCAATCAGCACAGCGTTATACCAAAGTGTCGAACTTTGGCAATATTCGAGAGCAACAATTTAACATAGTGCTAAATTTAGTACAAAATTTTGTTTTCCCGTCAAGAGAGAGAAAGAGAGAGAGACAGAGACAGAGAGACAGAGAGAGAGAGAACCTTAATAAGAGCTCAAGCGAGAATGTACGTAGTCAGGGTCTTCAGTCCAGACAACGTGAAGATGTCAGATTATTGCGGAAACAATAAATTAAATTTATTATCCTTTCCATTCAGTGAAATAACAAATTAGAAACTCATTTACAAATTAAGGAATTAATGAATCAGTGACTGAAAGAATGGACGGCTGAATCGACGCATTGCAACCTACCGCAAAGAAAGTTTATCAAAAATTATTTTACATACCTCGACAACAAAATCTAGTAGGTGTTTTTGTCAAGACTTTGACATGCTGAGCTTCTAATATGGCATCATTTAGCAATAACACACTTTTTATCGGTATAAAGCAGGCTTGCGCAATAGAGAGTGAGAAAGAGAGAGAGAAGAAGCTTTCTCTTTCTATCTCTCGCGCGAGCAAAATTTTGCTTAACGCACAAAAACATGTACAACGAATACAAGCACCATCTAAATACTGCGGACAGCAGCTTCAAGTTGATAAGTTTTTTACTGGATCTTTATATCTGCGACTTCAGGACGGGAAAATTAAGTGCTTACCTAATATTTCCGTCCAGAAGAAACGTGTGACATCTAAGTTGACTTTCCAAAAATATAAATATGTAGGCGAAGTTTTTAGAGTAATGACAGTTACCACATGACACAAAGGGCTCGCAACAGCTTTATGCGTATGGTTGTATACATTTTACGAACAGGATTGTGGCGTGGCTCCGAAAAATTTGCATCGTCACAACCACAAGTCAGGGGCTACCAGTTCCACCCGTTGCTGGGTCGACAAGTTTGAAGGGGGGGCAAAGTGTAACAAATGCTGGGTTGCTTCGTGTTAAAACGCATCGCCAGCTATAAGTTCGCTCACGGTCTTAGGTGATCGCCGGCTGCGACAGCCTGCAGCCCACCTTGACCGTTAAAAATGCGCAAATGGACTTGATTCAGCTGTGAGGTGCAGTAGAAGCCTCGCATAGCTGCGTAGAGCGATCCCCTGGCCCTGCCTACCCGGCGATCTTGTAACGTTGTACACTGCATGCACTGCACAGCACTCTCCCAAAGGCGCCTTACCGACAACGAAGAAACTCAGGCCGCTTGCTTGGCACATCTTGAAGAAGCGCACGAACTGTAAGCCGAGAAGAGGGTAGGGAAACCTTTGTATATCCTCGGTGCACCCAGGCAAGCAGCAGACACTGAGCTCACTGCGAGTGCAACCCGGACCTTTTATAGCGCACAGGGCATTTTTGGCGCTAGGAGCGCGTCGGGACTGCGTCAAAACGTGTCGGAACTGTCGACTTTCCTTGTATGATTTAGCGTGGTCTGTTAGCGGTCTTCCCCACGGGCAGTTCAAGAGAGCCTTCCTGGGCCGTGATTCTCTGGGCACTAGTTCTGTTTGTGGCCCCACGCGGAGGAGGAAGCACGCGCAATTTGCTCCCCCCCGTGCCGAATTTACTCAAGTGCCACAAAACCCCGAAGCTAAACTGGGACCCCAGCGTACCATTATGAAACAGTTAACAAGAAAACAATATGCGATGAAACATGAATGGCCACGCGGAACGCAGTTAACCAACGCACGGGGAGAAAACAGCACGGCTACAAAGTAAAGTGCGACAACAGCATTTCAGAAGTGTTGTCGTACGTAGGACCTGAGACGTGTGAACCAAGACGTATGAAGAAAACGTGAGACGTCGTACGTAGGACGTAAGACCTAAGAACAAAACGGTACAACATGCTTTTAATGATAATGCAAGTGCACCAAAAGGCGGACATGTGAGGAGAATTTCAGAAAACCCGAAGATGCGTTTTTCTATATAAGCGTCCGAACTTACTGTTTTTCTGATTTTTATTTAAACGTGCTTGCCCGTTGCATCTACACCATAGTATAAATCATAATATGTATTGTGTTTATTTACACGTGTAACGAACACCTTTGGTTAATTTTTGAAAGCTGTAACTTAAGTGCTCCTTGTAATATTTAGGTGCAAATTTCGAAAAAAAAAATTGGGCTCTGAGCCAAATTTGACACATTAATAGAAAAAAATAACATTCTTGTCAGGAACAAAATTGTTTTAGAGAAAAGTACGCCACGCGTAATATGAGCGTAAAATTTACCAGTCGCCCCGCATTAATATTTTCGTAGATAGATGTCGCTAAATTTGGCCGAGGCGCAGGGCAGCTAGCGCCGGGGATCTGCGTTGTCGCGTTCGAAGAAATTTTTAAATTAAAGGATGTTTTTTTTCCAGGGGCAGATTGGTAAATCTGGGCATTTCAGTCATCAGGTAATGATACAAAAAAATTCAAGCAAATCGAAGAGGTCGATCAATCACTCCTTGTTCGGTCTTCTTGTTGTTCGAGAGTCCTTGTTCAAAGCTCTCGTACTGTGTAGTTCCCCCCTTTGTCCTGAGTTTTTCTGCGCTTTTAGTCACCATGTCTCCATACAAACTTGCCCATGTGCACTTGTCGGGGCTCCTATGATTGTTTGATCTTACCGGAAAGCATCCCAGTGCAAACCCAAATGTGCCATACAACTAAACGGAGCGGCAAAACATAATTTGGCGAGAACAGCAACACGGTGTACAGTCGGTAAAAAGCTCGTCTATAACGCGGCTTTTTGTGCTTCCGGCCTTCTACGGTGTTGGCTTAAAATAATTTAGAGAAAGTTAGTGCACCATTCTGAAGTTTACGCCGACCACTTCAGTCCCCGACACTTGTTTGAAGAGTATCCGTCAGCACTTTCCAGATACGGCCAGTTGAAGTAGAAATCGCTGCTATAGACAAGCGTTTTACCGACTGTACAGCGGGGAAACTTCCCTCTCAATAGAAACGAACAGCACGCAAAGCAAAACGCTGAAAACTGAGTGCTGTTGAATGTCGCAAAGTGGGCAGTCTGCGGCTGCGCACTTTGCTGACGTAAACAACTGCCATTTTTTATTCGGCACCATTTCTGTCACCTATAGAGGACTGTTGTCTGACAGAGGCAAAACAAAAACAAGAGCACGCAAGATATATCCAGCGATGCACGCTACTTCGCGATGATATTCGCACACCCAAGCTCTTAAGCCGCTCTATGGTTTTACACTTCTGCGTTTCTATCGTTTTTTATTTTCTTTTTGCAAAGAAGGGCGCTTTCCCTTCTTTACCCAAGACACGGCTGCACCGCTTGCCGTGCGCGCATATAAGGTACTCATGCACCTGTCACGTGAGCTCATTGGTTGAAGCATTGTGCTACTGAGCACAAGAAACGGCGATCGATCCCGCCCGGATATGGGAATGACCGGAGTGTAATACACTCGGCGCACGTTAATCATCTCCAGGAGATCTCAATTAGTCAGTAGTCCTACACTGCGACTAGCCCTCGCTAGAACAGCGGTAGCTTTGCCGCGCAAGGCCAGAAATGAACTTTTGGTTGTAGCGTGGGGCCTAGACGGAAGTGGTAAGTAATTCATCCTATTGCTTAACGGTGGGTTCAGACTACCGACGTAGCGGGCATATCGAAGCCTAAGACACAAGAAACGGCGTTTTACGTAGGTCGGTTGGGTGGTAAGTCAATGACGTCAGTAATAAAAATATCATGGCAGTTGCGATAGCAGTCTTAACAGGGCGTAAGATGTCCTAAGCCGGCTTAGGAATGTTCCGTCGCCACCCCGCTTAGCTCACGCGCGAGGGATTCAACATGCTCTAAAATAGGTTGTCGATGGGTATACAGTATGGGGCAGTCTTCGCTTACGCCTCTTGTGCCCGTTTCCTTTCCTAGCCACGTTGGCGTCTAATGTGTACTCAAACGTATGCGTCACCTGACAGGCACGAAAATCCTGTTTATGTGGAAGGAAATGTTGTCTTAGGTGTTTTCTAAAATGGTTGCAGTTGCCGGTAATGCCGTTTCGGGGCAGAGTAGTTTCCACACGTGTTCTTCTGTCACCATCCCAAACATACACGCACATTTATTTTTGAATTGCGTATAGCATTTATGTTCACCCCTTACAAAAATTTTTGTTGAGTTTCAATCGATATTTGAATTGACTCAACAAGTATTGTTCAGTACCCAAAGAATTCTATTGTAATTCTGTTGAGAATTTGTTGAGTTCCTGTGGAAAAGTGGCCACCGTGTTTTCATTGATTTTCCATTGAGTTTATTACGCCGAATTCCCCCTGAGTTCCACTTGAGAGTAAACGAAATTTCGTATTGATATTTTGTCGAGGTTTTTACTTTTACGAGTGCTCGCTGTCTTTTTGTTGATGTTTAGTTGAACGGTTTTTGTGCTCAGTTTCTGTTGCGGTGAAAGCACTTGTTTATTGAAACACCTATCGTTGGTAGACCGTGCTATCCATAGTTAAACACCAGAGCTCAATTGAAGGTTTATTGTTCTTGCTCTAAGAAATCGTGTAGTGGCACAAAAATGAAAACAAAAGTCACGAGACTAACCGAATAAGAACTCAACGAAATGTCAACAGAAATTCAGCAACCATTTTCTCAAGGGACTGGCCTGCTTTGTCGATGCAAGCTGAGTGGTGAAACGAAGTATGATGGTAGGCTGTTTTACTTTTATTGCGTACAATTTCAGGATGTTTGTATACATTAAAAGTGGCAACGAAGATGACATGCGCAGGGGCCGAATGTCGCCGCGACAACTGATTCCCTTAGTACTGCTGCGGTAACTTCTTGAGGACTATTTATCCTTTTTTATCCTTTAGTAAAGTACCGACCCTGAATACTTGTGCAGCTGCGCTCGGGAAGGCTGTTAACTCTGCAACCTTAGTTTAGCATCACTCTCTTCTCGTGCATGTGCTATGTAGGCGTAGGCAAAGCCAACACTTTTTCTGCTAACGACGAGTGTGGGCTTCGCTGCGTACTGAACGCTTGATGGGAGCAATCTGAGGCCACACTGTCGCTGAACCATTGGTGGCTTGATAGGTTCATTTTCTTACGGATAGGTTTTATTGTTAGATAGTGAAAATAATAAGATGAAAATCCTGGCTCGCAGAAAACCCGGCTACTGTAGCTCAGTTAGTTAAAAAAACAGCAAAAAACCATATGCCCTCCGTACACAACGATCAAACGAAAAAAATATTCGCAGAGGACCACCCCAAGGCGATTAGACTCACAGCGAAGCCGTTGACGTACAGCAATGCGATTACAATGATTTTTGGAGGACACACAATACTTCATGCGGAGCGTTCTAAAGGGGTAGTTCTAAAAGGAGGAGGAGGAAACTTTATTAACATAAAAATGGTGACTCGGTCTAAGTGGGGGCGGGTGGGGAGGGTGGTGTCAAGGAATTTGGGTCAAGTTTACATTCGCAGATGGACGCCATAAGAAAAAAGCCGATCCTGGGCTCGTGCCCATTTGTTGGCATGGGCTTAGGGTAGGTCAGTGCGTACTGCGAGCACTGTGCCTGTTGTAGCTGCACGGCCGTCGGGCGCGTTGAGCCTAAACAGGCCAACTGGCATAAGCGACATTGTCTTCTGTGACTCTGCTTGTCGAGCATACCCAATGTTTCATGAAACGAGTACTATCAACCGTAACAAACATTACCCAGGCACAGGTAAAAAAAAGGGAGGGTGGACAGCGGTCCAGAGCAGCATGGTGACGCCATCTAGGAGGACTGACAGCGAACAAGGCGTTCCGCAGTTCGCTTTGGCTCTAGTAGGCATACTTACGCCACGAAACACACGATTCAGCAGGATAATCAAAATTATGGCTTAAATTGCTTAATTTCTCAGTGAATAAAGCATCATTTACTGCCGTACAAGCACTTAGGGGCACTATAAAACACCAAATATTTCGAATAAAACAAACTTGTATTTTGTCGGCATTGGCTGTTTAAGTTCTACAATTAAGTAGAGGACTTACCGCCTCTCATATAAGCCGGTCCCGCTCCTACTGTTGCGACTTAGAACATGAGCAGAATCAAAAGGTTGTAAAGAAGGAGAAGGAATCCACCTCATCACATTAATTCGTGTTTTTATCTTGACAAATGTCTCCGAGCTTGATTCAAAGTTAGGGCTTGCATAGGCTGCCCCATTGGCCACGAGCACGTCGTATGCCGGGGCGAACTTATGACTGATGTCAACCCCTTTCGCTTACCAAACTGCACCCTTCATGTAGGCATTTTGTATGGCTTAGTAATTTAAAAACGCAACTTACACAGCCAGAAGCTTCTAAATCATGCATAGCAGTCCTAAACTACAAAGTCATCACATGGAGTTGTCCAATCCAGCTCCTATATGCGCGTGACAGAGTGGTGGTAGAGTGATCACGTAAGGTGGGTGTGACATAGGTACACTTCGCGTTCTTGGAGAAAAGCTGCTCTATGAACAAGCGATGCGTTTGGGAAGTAACCAGACAAATCTCGCGGTCTTCGATTAATGCGTTCAGAGATATACCGGTGCGTGTTCTCAGCTGCACATTGAGCTCATGTTGCCGTTCGGTTTCATCTTTCTCTGGAGTATGAAGAAAGGCCCTGTTGTGCTGCAACCTGAGTCAAAAGAGTCCGGGGAAGGAGACGACAGCTGCAAATCACGCTGTACGCATGTGACGGCAGGGTTCGCAGCTGCCGCCGTGCGAACACAGGCGATCCTAACACGCAGGTGCATGCAAGCTCGACCAAGCTAGCAGTCCAATGCGCGCTAATCACACGCGTTGCACAGGCACACGCAGGCAATACTTTACTCACTGGCCAGTCAAAGTGGCCGAGCTTAAAGCTCGCACTGCCTCTGCAAAAGACAGCTGAGTTGGTCAACACGCTCGCCCCTGTGAATGAGCTGCTTCGTGGCCGCGTGCGAGCCGGAGAAAATTGGTCCGCGTCGGTTTCGAACGCACTCCTGTGGCGCCGAAGACGCAGCAGCGCCTGCGAGCGGGAATTCGCATGTTCTGTTCTTTTTCTCCCACATTTTTTCCCCTTCTTTCTGGCCGCAGCAACAAAACGCACTCGAGGGGCTTTGTTATGTAAGGCGGAAAACATTGTTCTCGACAAACATTTCACGACGTTCATTTTTTTTCTCCTTTAGCTGCCATTGTCCTATGCTCTAGAAAGTGGAGCTTTCCGGTTGCGTTGCACGACCGCAGTGCCTCTGCGTGTGAGATGTATCCGAGGTGGGTCGCTCATCTCCAGGCATTTATGCTGCGATCTGGGCGTCCGCGGAGAAAAACGCCACAATGTGGTAACGCTTTCCCGCTGCGGTCTTGAAATGGTGGCACTTTCTTTGCGCTGAGTGCTTATGCCTTCATCCGGGATTTTGGGCGACATTTTTTTGCTTCAGGCGAGTTCATGTGACGGACAAAATTTGCATTGATACCCTTTGACTGCGCATCAAATCACACGGCTTTCATTCCCTGTGTGTACATACATCACTTGACATCAGTGTTCGTCGTCCACGTATTAGCTCACAGATAAACAGAGTGAAAATGGAATCGACTGAAAATAAAAGTGAAACGAAAAGAACAAAAATTTCCAGAGCCCCGCTGCAAACATGTAACAATGATCTTGTGACAAAACGCGCCACTCTAGTGGCAAAATCATATCATTGGGACCCACCCTTATCTGAACCCATCGACGCGGTCTGAAATTACGAACTGTGCGTCATTTAGCTTGAGTTCACCGTGATGCAGATTTCTTTTGTGCCTTTATACACCTTTTACATACTGTTCTGATAATCCGTCCTGTAAAAATAACAATGAAGCTGTAAAATGTGTCTTCTTGAGGTTTTTCGAAAGGCAAAATTAATTGTAATCTCCGGCTTGGTCCGGCAGAATCGCAGACGAACCATAGAAGAAATAATGGAGCATTGCTATTGCTATAGGAAACAACCACAATAAAAAAGAAAAAAAAAGAAAAAAAGACAATAACACGCATTATTTGAATTCCTTATCGGTAGAGCGTGCATTTATTTCTTACCTGTGTCAGCAAACGCTTTTGTGGGCATTTTTGGTGCCCTTCGCGGATGTTTACACTCACTACGATGTTCTCAGCCAAGCCAGCTTCGAAGGTGATGCAAACACTCATCTCATAATTTCCACCATGGCATGAGGTTAAAGCACGCGTTTCCAAAGGCGGGCGAGGTCCCGCCTATCCCGCTCCTAAATCAGGTATGCACGTGGTGGTCCGAACGAAGACTGTCCAAACTCCGCCGCACTGTGTCGCGTTTTAAAGATGTTAGTTTTTCCTGGGATACGTCGGTCCGCCCGTCTGTCCGTCCGTCCGTCTGTCCTTCCGTCTGTCCGTCTGTCCGTCCGTCCACCCGCCCGGCCAAAAAGAGTTGAAAGAATGCTTGAACACGCAGCACGTATAAACATGACCTTTCGAAGCTACTCAAGCTGCTGGCATTACTCATACATGTCCACAGTATTCAGTGCAGAGAAACCACAGACATTC
Organism: Haemaphysalis longicornis; assembly: GCF_048455015.1. Lineage (NCBI taxonomy): Eukaryota > Metazoa > Arthropoda > Arachnida > Ixodida > Ixodidae > Haemaphysalis > Haemaphysalis longicornis. The sequence continues at coordinate 345,114,648 of NW_027526203.1, read as the reverse complement.
GAGGCAAAATATCAGTTCATAACCGGGAGTACCAGCCTTCTTTTTATTGTGAAAACACTTTGGATTGGTTTTCACGAGAGCAAATGAAAAAAAAAAAAAAAACTACGGGCTTAAAAACTATGTCGAAGAGGGGCGAGATAAGAGCAAGCAAGTGCTAAAACAAACGATGTCGGCTCGAGCTCTTCCGACAACAGTGTTCAGTAACAAAGGGTACCAAGAGATGGCGTGCAAGCAGTGCGAACGCCAAAAAATTGAATTGAATTAGGTAAACCTTCATGGCCTTCACCCCAAGAGGAACGAGAGAATAAAGGAAGGGTACGAGGGTACGAGGAGAAGGAGCTACGTGGTGGTGGTGGCAGTTGATTATCACACTTCGATGGCATTTCCAGTGAAGCGAAGAGATGAGCGCCTAGTTCTGCCCCAAACAATTGCCACAGCATTCCCTCGCTACAAGGTACGGCCACCTACGCCGAAACAAGCGAAGACTCTCCAAATTTAAATCTCCAGTGAGGCCCTATTTATTATGAAAGTCGCCCCCAGCATCGAACACGGCAGCACGCCTGCTGGGCCGTATCAGAGCTTCGGTGAACCCACTTAGCCGTGGCAAGGATAGCCTGCCCCGTCGTTGATAACTCCACTGGTTTAGAACAACGAGTCATGTCCTCCCAGATCATGCAATTCCCGCTGGAAAACAGTCTAGCAATCCCGCCGACGCATTTCGTAACTCCGAGCAGTTATAATTCGCCTTGCGGGTTTCCCGAAAGTGCCGTATTTTTTGCACTGTACCACTCCTGTATGAGCCTTTGAATAGGCTTACAGTATGAATAAATAAAAAAAAATGAAAATGAAGCCCATAAAAAACTTCCACGCATTGGCTCAACAGAAACTCGCAGGCATACCCCCCCCCCCTCTCTCTCTCTCTATCCTTGCCGCGAAGGAAACTTCTGTTTCGACATACGAAGTGGCTCCCACAAATCCCTGCCGAGTTTCATCCATATATACGGCAACCCCCGTAGAACATCCTCACGCACACTTCTAGCTTATCGTATCTCCACTGGACCTCCCATCATGAAGACTAGGATAATGGGCACCAGGGAAACACCCCTCATCATCTTACAGGGTGCAGGACGTTGCGGAAGAGATACGGGACGTTGCGGAAGACTATAGTGTTCCGCAGCGTCCTGTATGACCAGGCCGAATACCGATAACACCTGTGACCCTCAAAAGTTCAATTCGAAAAACGGTGTCATAAGATAGGCCACTGCGAGGATGTGCGTACTTTGCCCCTATTACGGAGCTATGCCAAACTGCCCCCCCTCTAGACTTTACCAACCCCACCCTCACAACCCCGGGCCTAGGGTATGATTGCTACGCCACCTGTTGCAACGGCAAAGGCTCTCATTCCAGCGCCTGTAGATAGAGCGGTTGGAGGAAATAAGCCTATCAGCGCGTGCCGCCTCGCTTCCCACAAAACAGCCCAGCAATCACATACTGCTTCACGAGCACCGGTCAACTATCATTGAAATCCTAGCTACACCATCGCTAATCAATCACCTCCGTCAGAATTTCCCACCACCCACCAACGACAAGGTTTGCCCGATCGCAAAACCAGGGCTGCCGAATCCCGGGACACAGAGCAATCACTAGACTCACAGGCTCGACAACTTCAAAATGTGAGCCAGCCATTATCCTCCTCCCCTCTTCCCAACGCACTCAAGCCTGCCTCCATTCCCACCGCTTAGAGAAAGCGAGAGAGAGAGAGAGAGAGAGAGAGAGAGAGAGAGAGAGAGAGAGAGAGGAGAGAGAGAGAGAGAGAGAGAGAGAGAGAGAGAGAGAGAGAGTATACGTGTTTATTGCGGAAAGCAATGTTGAGGAGTCCTTAGTCCAAGACCCCTTGAGCTTTTCCAGCCTCAACAGCCCTCAACACCAGCAGTCGCTGATTATTGAGGTCGGACCTGGTCAGAGCTCTCTCCCAAAGTTAGTAAGAAGAAAAGGATGGATTTCGCGAATGTAGTGGGGCGTGGGCGCAGCCACCTACCATATGAAAGAGCGTCCCGGGGGCTTCGCAGAAGCAGCATTGCTGGAAATATACGGTGGGGTGCAATATATGGAATTTATTGGGATGGGGAAAGGTATTTGTTTGCAGTACACGGAGCTGCTGTTCCTCTCCTTTCATTAGGTATTTATGCGGTGCTGGGTAGATGACGCCTTTTAGCTTATAGTGTTGAGTTATTTCATGATACGTGATCAACGGGGTTGGCCTATCCTGCTGGCTTCCCGGGGCCCGGCGGGATGACTCTCGGGCCAACAAGTGGGCGATTTCGTTGCCCGGGTCGGCAGAGTGGGCGGTTTCCCCTATGATCCTGATGGATCTGTCTGGTGGATGCTGGCAAATGATTTGGTGGGTTGTCCGGTGAATTCGCCCGCACGAGAAGTTACGGCAGGCTTGCTGCGAATATGTGATGATTACTTGGCTTTAGTTCGCGTGATGGCGAGAGCGATGGCCGCTTTTTCCGCTTGTAAGGATCGTATCCGGGTAGGATTAGGCTGCTGACGTGCTTATTGGGCTGGACAACCACGGCTGTCGTTGCTCTTATGCCGGGATAGGAAGATGCGTCCGTGTAGGCTGTGTTTGGTTCCTTCCCGTAGTATGTGTGGACGGCCTTGGCCCCACCGCTGAGTCAGGTTCCTATCGCGATGCGCCTGCACCCTCTTTCTGTTATAATGAAACTAACCAACACCCTACTTTCATTGCAAACGCCAAATAAGATTTGTTTGCTTTGTGCCGTGTTTGTGTTTGTGTACCTCTTCCGGTTGTGGTTTCGCTTTTTTGAGCGGTCTCCCGTCGTGGCATACCAGCTAGCCCAAGTTTCCTCCCTCACTAGCTTTAGTGGCGGTGTTCCCTCCCTCCCACTCCTTCTACTCCCACTGTGCCGTTGATATTGCACTCTGGTTCTTGTATGGTAGCTCATCACAACTCCCGAACTCTCCAACAAGCATGTCTGGTTTTATACGTAATTTTCGTACCATAGTTCTCTGTCCCTCTTTCGAATCGCCTTTCACAATCACACCCAATAAGAAAGGCACATACCCAGACCCGGACCTCATAGATACCTCCGTCAATAATACCTCATTTCCTAAACCAGACTCATTTTAATAAGTCCCCGTAGGGTTCCCTCCTCCCTCCCCCCATAAAAGCTGCAGAATGACCAAACGACATGGCCTAGTGTGCAAGTTTGGTGAATCACGTGGCCAAGTATTCAATTTGAGCGAAAAAGGGCATCTGCGCTGAGACACATCGCAATGCAAAAACGCCTTGCACGCCTTACATGTTGTCCTGCGCACATGCAGTGTTTAAAATTAAATCGTATGTTGGGCTTTGTCCTTTGCTGAATTTGCACATTAGGCCACTTCGATTGTTCATTCTGGAGCATTGTGGTGAAAACGCCTTACGGGGTGCCCACTACTGACTGTACTCTCGAGCAAATGACGCATTCCTGCACCGCGTCACAAATCGCCAGTCTGGCCCACACGAAGACCTACTTCGTATAATAGACACTTTTACCATGTCAGGAAACTAAATGCGCTACCATACCTACCCCCACGCGTACTCAATTAACCAAACTACAGGCTGTTATCAGTAAGCCTTGCCGCATAACCCTTGGAGTGCCCCGCTACACACTTAACGCCAACCTTATCTATACCGGCACGTTAAACATGATCACGAAACGTATTCACATCCAGAAACAGGCACAACTTCAAGGCCTCCAGACGTCTCACCAGGGTCGGGCACTCTCACAGATGGTGGTCTATTCTGCTGCGCCCCTTCCCCCAATCCCCACCCTCAACCTACTTGGACCACGTTCCTTTGTCTCCTCATAGAACCTCTATCAAAGAATTTCAAAGCCTTAAGGCATCATGCCACCCCCGCCTTCTATCGTGTAAGGCCCTCACGGAGAGTATTATTTATTTATTTACAAACACCTCGAAGAACCTAATGGATTCGGTTTTACATGAGGAGTGGTGAAGCACACGAATTACAGAAAAACCGAACAACAAACAAGAAAAAAGCAAAGACAAACAAGCAGATCACGAATACAAGGCGTTTCAAGCACACTATATTCCTAAAGGGCATGCAATGGCAACCAACAAAATAGATAACACCACTAAAAATAATCGCATAGATGGCATAAGAAATAATCAGTGCAAACGTTTTTCGCCGGCAGATTTGAACTGCGCCGGGTTTGGGTGAATTACGATGCTTTCGGGAAGGCCGTTCCATTCGATGGCTGTCAAAACGGGAAATGAATGAAGATGCGTGAGGTGGGCATACTGTTTTTGAGTGGTTGATGCGATTTTATGGGTGCTGAGCAGTTTTTATGGAGAGGCTGTCGGATGATAACGAGTTGTAGAATTTGTGGAAGAGGCAAAATCTTGCTACTGTACGTCGTGTTTTAAGACTGGGCAATTTAGCTTTAGATTTAAGATGGGTTACGCTTGTGTGGTATGAATAATCGGAAAAGATGAATATTGCCGCACTGTTCTGAACGGATTCGAGGATGGTACATAAGTTAGCTTGTGGTATGTCCCAGACTGCACACGCGAATTCCAGTTATGGCGAACAAGCGTTTCGTAGGCCAGTAATTTGAAGTTGGATAGAGCCAGGTTTAGGTTACGTCGTAGAAAGCCCAGCGCGCGGTTTGCGTCACTGGTAATGTGATTTATGTGGGATGACCATGTAAGGTCATAAAAATGGGAAGGCCTAGGTATTTAGTGGACGAGACAGGAGAAATAGCGGAGCCACTTAAGAAATATTTGTACGTGGAATAGGAGTGACGCCTGTGGAGTGACATGATGGATGTTTTCTGAGCATTTAGAACCATGAGCCATTTGTTGCACCATTCATCTATCTTCCTTAGGTCTTGCTGAAGTGCTAAGTTACTGGTGGGATTGACAATGGGGCGATAAATGACGCAGTCGTGCGCGAACAACCGAATGCTTGAAAAAATACCGGGTAGGTCGTTGATGTATATGAGAAGAAGTAGAGGTCTGAGGACTGTCCTTTGAGGAACACCAGAGATGATAGGGGATAAGGAGGAAGAGTTGTTGTTAGCGTAGACGAACTGGTGTCGGTTAGTTAAAAAGTTTGAAAGCCATACAAATACATGTTCACCAAGGTTTAAACGTGAAAGTTTAGATAGCAAACGCGTGTGAGGAACTTCGTCGAAGGCCTTCTCGAAAAAAGGAAAATAGCATCGACGGGGACGTTTTTGTCTAAATTAGAATTTATGTCATTCAGGAAGAGTGCGAATTGAGTGTCGCAGGAGAGACCTTTTTGGAAGCCATGTTGATTGGGGTGAAAGAACTTAACAGATTTCAAAAAAGCTAGCTATGTGCATGTAAATGACATGTTCTGCTATTTTAGAGCAAACACATGTAAGAGAGATTGGACGGAAGGCATTACCTGACGCTTCCTTGGGGACAGGTACAACTTTTCCTGTTTTCCAATCTTGGGGAACGGAACCTGTTGATAGGGACTGCGGAAAAATATGGCTAAGAATGATGCTGGAGAGGTGTTTGATGTTTTTAAGAATTTTCGCATTGATGCCGTCAACGCCTGAGGCCGAGGATAGCTTCAGGGAATCAATGACGTTTGAGATGCCGTGTGGTTGGAAGGTAATGCTGGGCATGATGGAGTGCAACTGAGCAGAAAGGGACACAGGAACGTCGTCGGGCTTGCGGGTGAATACTGGAGTATTTACTGGAACGTCGTCGGGAGCGGGTGAATACTGGAGAGAATGTGGAGTTTAGGGACTCGGCAACATGGCAGTCAGCAGTTCCGGAGGAGTCAGCCAAGGAAACTGTAAGGTTTGTGTGTTTGGGGTTAATGATCCTGCAGAACTGCTTAGGGTTAGTGCGAATGAGAGCTGGCAGTGCCGACGAAAAGAAGGTGCGTTTGGTTTTAGAAAGGTGTGAATCGAACTTTTTCGAAGTTGCTCGATATTTTTCCCATAGGCGTAGATTGGTGGAAGATTTTGCCGCTCTAAGTATGTTCTTCATAGAAAAGCACGAATCGGCGGTATACTCTGCAGACACCAGTTGCCTTTCCCTAACCCAAATGAACACTTTCCCTTACCCCAACGAGCCTTTCCCTTGCCCAAGCGCCCATTTACTGGACTCGTCCCTGGCGTTGCAAAAACCTCGTCCCTGGTGTTGCAGACTCGTCCCTGGTGTTGCAGACGCCACCTCCATCGCTCTAGCCGTTGGGGATGCCACCCTCACAACCTCCATCTAACAACACATTTACATGTTCATTTCAGCGTTATTAAAAAAAATATGCTTTCATAAATAATTGTTCCTAAAAGGAGCCTGGCAAGTCTATGCTATGAGTTAGTCCCTGCATACATGCCAGCTGGGGGTTCATCCCTCGTTCGATGCGAAATGAACCGTCAACTCCAGTACTGGAATCCGTTCCCAGTGAACGCCAAACACCTTTTCCACGGCGCACACTCAACCATCGTGGCTACATATCTCGTGGATTTTTGAGAATGAAGCCAGTGCCACTAGGATCAGCCGAGCCATATTCATTTGTACTTCTGCTCTGAGGTGCATTGTAGCGGCGGCTGCAGTGGCGGCTGCAGACCACCCAGAGACCTGTTGCGAGGGCTGATATGTCGTACCCACTGGCTCTTCATTTTTTTCCTACATCGGTAAAAGGGCAGGAAATCGAACCCGACTGCCCGAGCTGCCGACTGAGCGCGACGCCTCAGTCGGCAGCTGCCCCGTACGTCAGCAGAGTATACCCTCCAAAGAATGACAAATTACTACGACTGCCTACTGTGCTATTCTGATTAAGAGTGAAGCTCTGAATGCCGGCTTACCCCGTATCTTCTTCGTCGGGAAACATCGTCAGCATAAAAATTGAAATGTACGACCCCGCAGTCTTTCACTCTCGTCACGTTAGGGAATAACGGATGACAAGCCTTGTCTCTCCTTAAGGATGGAGCTTGGATTCCTCTCCTCAAGAAGTTAGTAGGAATGGCGTTTGTCGGGTGCGAAATGACCGTAAACGGGAATTGATGCGATTCTACGAGCAAACGGTGGTTACCTTTCCTGGAACGTTATTTGATCAGAGATCAACGTGCAACACTGTTTTGCTTTGTATGTTTCTTTCTGCGCTGGACGCTGAACTTTATGTCCCGGACGCGTTCTTTACCGCTAGATGTTTTTTTTTGGATCCGGAGTCATGAATCGAAACTACAGGTCATATTCCGTCAAAATGCTCAACTCCCTGTATATATTTCATTGTATGTCTGCTGCGAAATACTGCTCCGGCTGTTTTATTTCCGCGGATATTTCCATGGTTGTCAGACAATCGCTGTAGAAAAAAAAATTCGTGCGCCATCCTGTCCTTCAGAAGTGGATGGCCCGATATCACTGCAAAACACCATGTGCTACTGGCAACTGTCTTCTTCATCAGTTGTGCCCGCAATACGTTTCAGAAACATCAAGTGTTCGTTCCACTTATGGATGCATTAACTGCTACAGTGACATTAGATGGCACTGGAGCGAATATTAAGGGCACCGGCATTCAACCACGGTTCTCAGCTAAAGCATACATTGGATTTGGTTTATGTTAAAAAACAATGCCGAAATCATGGAATATTACTCACAAGCAGGACGCGAGTACGCGGTTTGAATAATAACTTCGTTACGTCCAGAAAAGACGGATTCTCCATCGATGAAATGGAAGCGTAAATCAGAAGTAGCATGACTTTTCCCCCTCGGGCGCAGCATCAAAAATCATCGTACTGAATAGGTACGGTGATAATCTTCTCAGAATTACGAACCATGCGAGGGATAACGAAGTAATAAACATCACATTAACAAGCTTTTGGTGCGAGCAGATTCCCCAAACTGTGCTGTAGGGACCCCGGATGCTCCGCATAGCGTCTACACAGAGTTGCTTGACCAGAAAGCATGGAGGTTGGCATTGTTCTAAACATTGAAGAACAAGGGAATGAGCATCGAGCTTGCGCCTGGGTACGGTTAAGTGGGAAAATGGCGGAAATTCAACGCGAACGGCAAACCTTATGAGCGTGAGCGTAAGGGGTGCTTCGGTGTTTGGGTCGCTTTGGCGCGTACCTCGGTTTGTTTGAATGAACGTCCTGCCAACAGGAAACCCCAAAACAAATCTCGCTTATAATATGATTTTTTGTTCCTTAATTTCTTAACATATGACATGCGATTTGCATGCCTCTTCGCACATCTACTACCATCTCTGCTTGCTTTCGCACTTAACTTTGCGTAATCTTTTCTCACTAGCAATGGTAAATCTCCATGCAATGAATGGGGCCGTGTGCCCAAACGTGTATCCCACTCCCTTCCCCAGGTCTAGCTCCGTCAACAGGCTAAACTTGGGGAAGGGAGTGAATAGGCTCGGTCGGGTAATTGCGAGAGATGGAACGTCGATGCGAGGCTCAGCTAACAAGAAGACTTTAGCGAGAATAAAATTACCAGGAAAAAAATGCGGCAGTGTGGAAAACGGCGATGAAGAGCCCCGGGGAAGAAAAACAAGCGCCTGAGACGTACAATCGGTTGTGCAATCGGTTCAAACACGCGTTGCACAATAATATACATGTTTACGTGACTGTGGGATTCGGGACATGGCGTCAGCAGGCTAAACCCGGGGAAGGGAGTCAATAGACTCGGACGGGTAATTGCGAGAGATGGAACGTAGTTATGCTCAATGTTCCCATAGTGACTGACAGTGTCCTGTTGTATGGAAGGAATCCACCTCACAAAGGGGTGGTGCGGCTGATCGAGGCAGCTGTCGGCGGCCGAGTTTCGCTCTGTCCCTCGTGGGGGAGAATGCGGCTCGAAGCTTTTGTGATGCACAATGGCTCTCGGCTTGGCGAAGCAGCCGGGCGTGTCGGCGGCTTTTCCGGGAAGCACACCCATGCTTATGAGTGTTGACGGAAGTAGGGGAGTAAAGATGGTTGTGGTTAGTTTCCCCGAAGTCCGGTAGCGATCAGGAGCCCAACCGCCCAGGCTACGGTTGATTTTGCAGGAGGCTGGCAGGGCGATGATGTTGAAGTTCTTGGAGATGGCGGTCGAATTGACGAACTCAAGGCGTTTGTAGTTGGAGAAGGGAAACGAAGAGTTTATATACAGCTATTTACTGTAGGAAAACTGGGAACATGAGTAATGAAAAGAAAAACTTCAAACTTCAGCTAGACGCTAGCTCCGAGTGCGCACAAATCACTTTTGCTTCTCAACTTCGTCTAACTCTCCTACCCTCGGAGCGCACAGAAACCGCTCGAGAAACGACGGCCGAGACTCTGTCTCGCCGCAAGATCCATCTAGTTGCCCGGTACGGCGCTGTACCCTAAACCTCCGACGCGATCTTAACCTCTTGCCTAGGGGGCTCACAAATCCCAACCTAGCTTTAACGGTCGAGACTCCTTGTCCCGCCGGGAACTGCCCAGCTCGGCGCTCAGACGAGAACGATTTCCAACGGCCAAGTTCGGCCTTATAACACCTCGAGATCACCCTCTCTCGGGAACGCCCCTGTAGCGTTCGTACACGCGTAAGGGAGTGCCCAAATTCCCGTAGACAGCTGTCACTCAGCGCGCTACGGAATATTCAATGAGGCGCCGCCATCTTTGGGTCAACGGCACGCTGGCGGACGAGCAGGTGCACGCGACCCCGCGGGGTGAGAGCGAAAGGCGGCGACAGTGCACTGTGCCGCCCGGGGCACGTTAACAATGGTGTCCCGCGCGGCGCGCGCTTCGACGCCGGTAATTCCACCGCCTCCGCGCGTCACGTCGACGGTTCTCGGACTCCGGCGGCGCCGTCTGCTTTCTCAATGGGGAATTATCCCCGTGGTATTCGGTGGGCCAGACAATCCATCTCCCGTGCGCGCCGTGACGAATTGGCGACGGCTGCGGCGTAGAGTTCACAGTGCTGAGCCCCCAGACAGAGTGGCGGGTTCTCACGTGCAGCCCGGGCGCCTGGCCGCTGATCTCATAAGTGGACCTTACAAGGGGGGAACCGTAGGAACAAGAGACAGGAGATGAGAAAATATGGTCACCGCATCTCCACGTACATCGAACGCCGCATTAATTACTTTAGTAGCTCCGAGTTCTCGACCACCGATCGCAACAATGCAAACAAAGGCTATGACGTATGCCCGCCATTTTGTTAGAGATCAATATACGCGTGGCAAAATTAAGGCATCATAGTACCTTCATGATAAAATGCTCGCAAGAACGCGATCAGTATACGAGGTGGGCGGTGTGCGTGCGTGCGTGTGTACAGGCTTCTATAACACGACGCTAAAGTTCTAATGTCGTGGCAAAGAACCACATTCACGAGTGGCCACTACCATGGCGGCCAGATTTATGGCGCGCTTTTACATTATTTGTTGGCATTGACCAGAGCCAAGTCAAACTAATTTAATGCTCCGTCGATGCGAGCCTCGGCTAACGACTCGACAACCAAATCAGCCGCGTGAGAAGACTGTAGCGAGAATAATTGCCACGAAAAAAATGAGGCAGTGTGGAAGATGGCGATGAAGAGCCCCGGGAAGAAAAACAAGCGGCTGAGACGGCGTACTACCCGAGATCCCTGCTAGGTGTCGTAACTTGAAGAGCCGCACGTCCGGAGCGGTAATAAAAGCAAAGCTACGGAGCAGCCACAAGGGGTTCCGGGTGTGCACGAAGGAGGGTCGTCTTTTCACGTTTTAGCGTTGCGGTGTAAGAGCAGACTTTCCACCGTAAGCCCTATGGATCGAGAGAGAGCCGCCTCACGGGAACGGTTGCGTCCGCCAGCCTCATTTGAACGCAAATGAGGTGCGGCACGATAAGAGGGCCGGTAGCGTTTCTTGCTCTTTTCGTCACTCTAGCCGAACGCAGTTTATACACCGTTTTATTTGTTTCCTGAAACTAAGCGGAGTTGCCAACGTGAAGTAATTAGCGCCTGCCTGGCGCCTGAGGTGAACGACTCCGTCTTGCGTCCTTTAATCTGGCAGCTTCCACTGAGACTGGTGAAGTAGGCCGTATTATGCTGCTAACTATGGAAGCACGATACCGTGACTGGAGGGCGAGAATCTTTTGAAAGCACGTTGCTAGGCTTCTAGGTGCAGAAGAGCACCCTGCGTTAGCCTGAAGTGCATCGATTGCGCGACACCAGCGGGCTGCGGTTGATGTCCACTTTGACGTTAAAGCTTTAATTAAACCGAGCATATAACACTTCGACCAAAACCAGCCCCTTACTCTGCGACCTGATTCATTGTGCATGGGGACAAAAATTAAAGAAAATTTGGGGCGAAACTCGCTATCGGGCAATGGTCATGTAATCGTAGCCTACATAGTTGAATTCTTGGATAAAACCAGCGCGAACTCAGACGAAGACGAAGGAAGTGTACCACAAGGAACGCCGCTGGTTGAATAGTTGAATTGTCTTCGTAGCGTTTCGTTTTGAGGCTGGTCTTTCCTACTGCGCTGCAGGACTTCAACAGAATGCGCGACAAGAAGCCCGCTTCAAACGTTTTAGGTGCGGAGTACCTTAGGACCCCACAATGTCCGTCCGCGTCCGTGCGCATAGCATTTGCAACCGCAAAAAACACACAGGCCCCGGTAGGATTCCAGCCTGTTTTTGGTACACCAGACAGAGTTAGTGTCCGTCGTCTTACCCATTGGGCTACGACCATGAGTTAGTACCCGAGAGTCAAACGGCTTACTCCCTCGCTTGTAACGGTGCGGAGTACCTTAGGACCTCCCAATGTCCGTCCGCGTCCATCCGTGCACACACCACCATCAAGCGAAAATCAAGCGAAATTCGATTTGAGCCGTGAGCTGCAGTTTCATTTAGGGAATAATCAAGGGGCAACTCACGGCTCAAATCGAATGACGGTCGGTGCGCAAATCGAATGTCACCCGGGGCGCAACTTGGATGTCATTTCGAGTCCCCTTACTGCGCACACTCGCCATCATCCACGGAGTGGAGATGCTGCCATTTTTTTAGGCACTACACTTGGCGCAGTTATATTCTACCAACATATGAAAAATTCGGGTGCTCTGACGCACATGGCGTGATTGTTGTACTTAACTCCTGCCACTCGGCCAGGCTCCCTGAAACGCGTGGTGACGGAGCCCCGCGGCGGTGTTTTCTACCACGGAACCGCCTACGAGGCCGCGCCTGACGTGGCCGCGCTGACGTGTTTTCTTCTTCGTTTACAACACGTAGTACTTTAATCGAAAAATCACTCATACGTCGTTAACGTAACACGTTGCGCTTGCAGCAATAAAAAAAATTGGCCATCTATCTGCTCACTTCGCTGTAAATGTCTTTCGACGACACGGTGACAAGGTGGAGGTTTGCTCAAGTCGATTAAATTTTCCTGCGATCGACTGGTCGCGCTCCGTCTATTGGGACCTTTCGTTACTCATGAAGTTCGAATGCCGCCAGGAAGAGTTGAATCTTGCGCTAGCTCTTTTTCTATTAGGGGAAGAAGATTGTTTTCAACGCGTATTTTTATTTGCTATCGCAGAAGTCAAGTAGCCTTGTATTTTTAATTAAAAGGACATTGCAAATACGAGTCATGTATTGATGTTTTGCCTCAAAAAGCACCTAAAGTTTTCTTTTCGCTCAATAATGTTGGGAAGTATGAGGTATGGTATCAGATTTATGGTTTAGAAAGGTTTCGCCTATACAAACTTCTAGTTTCAGAATCCTTCTATCTTTTGGACGGGTCGCTCAATTGAGAGCCGGACGGACGGACGGACGGACGGACGGACGGACGGACGGACAGACAGACAGACAGACAGACAGACAGACAGACAGACAGACAGACAGACAGACAGACAGACAGACAGACAGACAGGGCGAAATTTGCGGGTTTAGGTACCCCAAAGAAGACTATCGCTTTCAAAGAGCAAGGGCCTTCATATTAAATCGAATATTTGTATTTTTTTATATTGCCAGACTTCCGTACATTTTTCGATCGCGCGAGCCACTTTGCGGGAAAACCAACTCTATCGCGAATGCTCAGCAGGAAACAGCTATCACTTCACTTTCTTCAAAAATTTCCCCAAAACATCAATAGACAACTGGCCGCTCAGACAAGTACATAGTAGCATTGATTTACATTTACCTCTAATAATTATTTAGTTCGTAATAAAGTTGTAAACGTTACAGAATTGCCGTCTGCTGTCAGTAAATGCACATCTACGGGAGGAGTACGGTTACAACAAAAGCTGAAAGTCTTGTTTTATGAAAACTTTCCCAGAAAAATATTCATGACAACTAGCTGCTAAGACAACTCTACCATTAAGCCGAATTTCATTTACTTGTAATTATTTCACAAAAAATCACAGGGTCTGTTTTGTCATCTCAAGATGACTTAAAGGTAAAAGCCTGAGTGGGGTTGCATTAAAGAAATGCGCATGGTTTACTTTGTTTCACGTTCTATTTGTCTATTCATGTCCACCGTCGACATATCTTTTTCTTATTTCCGCATGACTATTTTACCAGCCACCCTTAACTTGACGTCTACATACAACATTGGATTGTACACCACCGTTGTTCACTTGAATTAGCCAGCTGAAATAGACACGCATAGTCGCTATTTATTTTGCCTGTTAATTAGTTGGATTAAGTAGCTTAGTCATCCCCATATTTCGCTTACCCATGCAACTTTAATCGCTTAGTCATTTATCTTAATTCGCTGAGTCACACACTGTAATTGCTTATTCGTCCATTTAGAATCACTTTGGTTTACCTTGATGTCGTTTGATTCCCCTTAATTCACTTCGCTCGCTTGCCTGCGTTGTTAAGCTCCCTTACTTCGTCTGCGGTGTATTGGCGCTGGTGGCTACTTTCCAATACTTCAAGTTAAAGGGACCCTGCAACACTTTTTTCAACTTTATTTGAAATCTTAAATGCTTGCAGAACGTAGTCACCCAACACACCCAGTACTTAGATTAGGGGGTCTCAATGTACCTCAGCAAAAAATTACTGCTCTATACCCATCAGATAACTTCTAAAATCACTAAAAAAATTTTTCTCCCTTTCCCAGTTTTGACGTTCTTTGACGGCTCGAATTAAGTCACTAAGGCATGTAGCGGCTGTTGGTCGGTTTTCCTTCAGTTGCAGCAATAAAGGCTTTTCGATAGCAACTTGAAAAAAATCCACAAAAACAAAGCAGAAACGGAAGGCGTATCTGGGGCGACGAGCAAATCACGCAGTGCCGCTCCGTTTTGGCGATAACTGTAGCTTTCGCAGTGGTTCCAGACGCGAAGGAAAGAATGAAAGCGCTTATCGAAAGTGTTGCAGGGTCCCGTTAAAGCGGATAATCTGGAACATCTCGCGCTGGGAATTTTCACGCGGTAGGCGGTGACGGCCCGTTTTCGTTCAAGGTCGTTCAACGTCAACTGAACCTTTTGACGAATAGGGCTTTCGCCTCAATAAACGAGTTCTCACCTTTGTTAAAAATTTTGTGTCACTTCCTTGTTGTGTGCCAAACAGCTGCTCTGGCCATGCATTTTCACATAGTGGCATGTCTAATGATTTTTTTTTTTGCACGGCTTGCACGGCTTGTTTTTTTTGCACGGCCTGCACTCTAAAAAAATGTACGCAAGTCTGTTTCCCCACAATGCACAGAGGAGGCCTCTCACTGCGATCAAATCGGCGGTGAATTCGGCCAATGACGTCACCCAGCATAATATCCGACTCGAAAACGGGAACGGCGCTGTGACATTGTGCAATGCATGCACCACGATTTGCAACAGCACAAATTACATTTTTGAGTCAAATTATATGTCGGCGCCCTTTGTTTGCCAAAGCAGCTCCGGCGGACACCGCAATTGGTCATTAAAATGCATTGGGACAAAGCAAATCCACAAGCATTTTTATACTGTGTAAAAATGTCTTCTTAGTTGTGCACTTGTGCAGCAGTGAAGCCAAGCCGACTCTGAAGGGGTTTGGTGATATCACTTAAGCTCACTTTTCAGATACTTTGTCTTTTGAAGTTTGATTTGGCATATTGCTTGGGTGTATTGCACTGAAGGCTACTCACGAGTGAGTGAGTGAATGAATAAACCCTTTGGCGACGAGCTTCACGCGCTGATGGTTCGGCGCCCGCTCGGTGGGGGTCCCCCTGTAGTCCGGGATGCACTGGACAGCGCTGGATGCCAGGCCCTCTCCACCAGGCCACCATAGACGGAGTGGTCGGTTCTGGCCAGCTGGCCCGCCCACTGCTCGTAGGTTTGGTGAGGATTGGGGGTAAGGAATGAGATTTTGTTACAACCGCATACCATGTCGCACAGGGGTGCCAAGTTGGGGCAGAAATTACGGGTAGCGTATAGGGACCGGGCAGCTGGACGGGTGGCGCCACCACTCGGCTCTCCCCTCGTTAGTGGAATGAGCCGGTGCATTGGACTACACAGCCTCCCGTTGTTCTTGGCGTGTTTGCTTCGATGCTTTGAATGTTTTGGTGCTGTTGTGAGCGGATATGTGCGGCGAAACGAAGTCTAGACAGATGTTTTGAGTTCTTAGGTGCAGAAAACGGCTACGTAAACTTGTCGGCCGCTTCTAAAGTTGGGTATCGGCTACAATGACATGAGCGCTTTTTGCAGCGATCTACGCTTGGCTCCACCCGTTCGGAGTACGAATAAAACTACTATTATTAGTATTCATTTCTTGTTAAATGTACTAACGGCTACGTAAACTTTCTTGGCGCTTCTCAGATTGGGAATGAGCTGCATTGACATGAGCGCTTTTTGCAGCGCTCTGCGCACGGCTCCGCGCGATCTGAGTAGGAATAAAACTATTAATATTAGTATTCATTTGAACCACCTTAAATTATCTTAGCTGGTTTCAATTACTACGGTTTCCACGCCAGCCTTAACGTTGGGTACCTCGATAGGTGTGCTTTGAAGAGAAAGGCACTTGCGTACGAGATGGATTACCGTGTAGCCGTGGAAATGAGGTAGTTTACACTTTCTCTAACCGTGAGCTTTGTGCCTTGGGTTTTGGTGGGCGACACTGTGACAGCATGGGAGCCTGAGAGCCGAAGTGGAACTCCCACGTTTGTAGTGGTCATTTTATCAAGAGCCAAAGTTATTCAACCACCGAACAGCCCAAGCTACAAACCATTCCTCCTCCCCTTCCCGTTTTACCAACTGCGTGGAATAACGGCCGGCACCGATGGTTAAAAATGTAAGTCTTAACTTTAGCCTATGTTTTTTAATGCTTAAGTATTCTTTACAGAGTACCTAAAAAGTCGCGTAATGCCTTGTGAAGGCACCTTAAAGGAGCCATGAAGAGAAAACACAAGTTTGGTTCATTCAAAAGATTGTCTCGTTAGAATCATACTGACACCACTTTTAACGTAAACTTCGCTCAAATAAGCTACATAATTAGGAAAAACGGGAACGGTCATGCGACCCACCAGCTCATTTCCCGCAACAGAACCTGTGATGTCACATGAGCTAAGCTCTGCGATTGGCGGAGGCTGGCAGAAGCAGACGCAAATTAGGTAGAGCTTAAAAACTAGACGAACGAGCGATTTGCGCTTAAATTTAGGGCACATTCTTTACAAAGCAATAAGAATGATGGGACAAACAGTGGAAGTTACGAAAGCACATGTAAACATAGAAGTACTGATGCGTTCTGCTGTTCGTACTGCGCACAGCAGGCTTGGTTTAGCTGCACAGCACTACGGGGCTTGGGGTTGTCTCAGACGACACTGGCCGATTGACGCAAGCAACGGTGTCTTACGTGACCCCATTTGTCGAGCGAGCACTGTTTCACGGAACGAATATTTTCTCCCAGAACAAAAACAAGCCAGGTTTAAATGCGGGCAAAAACAAACCAAACGCTTGCCACGGTATGGTGGCGCCATCTTGGTTACGGAACGTAAAGAAACGCGGGAACAAACCAACACCGCTGTATAGGGTGGAGACAACCTTTGAACGGTCCCGTGCCGCCGCAATTGGGCCAACGGGCTCAACGCGTTATTCTTTTCGTTTCCCACGAGACCTAGCAACGCGAAACAGACAATATGATTCAAACTTCTTCAGTAAACCGCGTTGCGGCGATAATTTTAGCGCGGTTTTGACACAATGACTTGCTCCGGCGGCGAGCGAGCAACCGAAAATGGCGGCGCCAGCGTATACGTGTCTCTACCCTGTATGGCGGATGCGTGAATGAAGGTACTCTAGGCTGCAGAGCGGTCGGTTCCTGTGATGTCATTTGGGACCACGAAAACGCACGATTGAGCGGGAAAATCAAAATTTTCACCTAAGTTGTTTAATTTCTCAGTGAATAAAGCACCGTTTGTATCCGGACAAGCGCTGGGGGCACTATAAAACACGAAATCTTTCGAATAAAACCAACTTGCATTTTCTCTTCATGGCTCCTTTAAACGCGCGATTAGTTGCCTCAAATATGGGTGCATCAGCCCGAGTCCTCCAGCACAGACATTTCCGACCCGCTGGAAGCAGTTTGGATTTGGAGAGGGGTGCATGGAAGTTTAAAATTGAACAGCAAAATCATCCAGCCTTCCGTATAACGATTACGATGCTTAAACGCGAAGCTTTCTTAGTGCGAAATGGAATGGGAAATGGTCAAAGTCAAAGACGCTGCGATCAAAAGACCAAACTGCGTGCTGGTCGAATTCTAAGGTCCAGATGATGTGCATTTCCGGGAGCTGGCGCGCACTTTAGAATTCTGAGGGCCGCTGATGATATGAGACTTAGCAGGAAGTTGAGGCAGGTGGCTTGGGAGTCGGTCATAACATTACGGTAGTCGTTCCCAGTAGTGGCGTCCAAAGCGATGGCAAGTTCTTCTGCTGCCTCAATAGATGTCGTGGGAACTTGTAGCGACCATCAGTTCTGGGCCGTTGGCGTCGGTGACGCTCACGGCGTGGGCAGGTTGGTGGTACATGGGGTCCATGTACCGAGTAAAGGAGGAGTTCGGAAATCGCTTTCTGAAATCTCGAATTCGGGCTTCTCAGCGTGCGTTGTTATACATAGGGTGCATCTTTCTAGGGATGGGTGCGACTTTGATGGAGTGTTCGATGGCTAGAGGGATGTGTTTGTTCCATTAGCATTTTGGGGGGGAGGCCTGTAGCCCAGCCGGGTAAGTGCAGCCCTGCCGGTTGGCGTGAGCTTGGGCCGCGTGAATTGGGTGATGCGACGTGCGTCCTCCCGTTCGATTGATTGATTGTAGGGTTTAACCCGCCGACGCAACACAGGTGATGAGGCGCGCCGTAGTGGAGAGCTCGGGATTAATTTTGACCACCTGGGGCTCTTTAACATTCGCGGAAATCTCGTACACACGGGCGTTTTTTGCTTTTCGCCTCAATCAGAAAAGCGGCCACCGCGGCCGGAAATCGAGCCCGCGACCTCGTGCTCAGCAGCGCAACGCCCTAGCCACTGAGCTACCGTGGCGGGTGTCCTCCCGCTCCTGAGACATAACATGATCGATGACAGTCTGCTTAAAACTGTGCCGTTCATCTGGCCCTACTTTCAATGGGCAAGGGGAAGAAGGTGATTTTCGGCCGAGATGTCAGTTGCTTCGTTTCTTCGTACTCGAATGCGAACGCAGCCACTGGAAGCGTAAAATTAAGACCGCCTTCATTTAACTCCTGGACTAGACGTAAGTAGCGTTGAGATGGGCCGCGTAGTAGAACTACATGCTAGCGAAGTTGTACATTTGTCTGGGGTTCTATAGATTAACAAGTCCTTGCCCTCGACGTAAATAGGCCGCCTAGATGACAACACACCGCGCTGTTGCAGGTGATGTCACAGGCCCTGGACAAGCTTCCCCCGTAATATTCATGGCGGGGATCGCAAAGGCCGCTGCCGTTAGCTTCCGTCCTCTGTGGCAAAAACATATTCAAATACATGAATACGGTATCCATATACACGGTCCAAGTGCGCACGTACCAGCAACCTCGCCTTGGCACTAGAGTAAATTGCTTCAAGCGAATTAGACAGATTTATAGTGCACACTGCAAACATTCTTAAGGCCAAGGCGGGTCAGAAGGCCGCGGTTTTTGCCGCCGTTTGGTGTAAATAAAGCTCAGAGAGCTGAGTGCCGCGTGGATAGGCGACTGCAATCTTAAGCGTGGACGTCTGAGCTATGCATTCGGCCATCAAAATCTCTGCCATACGGGCGAGCTTGGGGGAGCAGCCTCTGTGATGCGATCAAGGGGAGGAGTGGACACTGCAACTCCTGGAGGACGTCGTTATTTGATACCGCCTGGGGACTCTGAGGGAAATCTTAAGCGCCGTTGTGTGGAGTGCGCTTCCAGGTGATCAACTGCAATTCCGAGGGAGAAAAAAAGAGCAGCTGGTAGAGTACACGACGCAGGATGACCGCCGAGTGAAAGAGAAGCATAGAGGACAAATGGCTTTCCAGATTAGTGCTAGCGATTCTGAAAAGGACATTTAGGTGGGGTACCGCTGATCTTATCACTGATTTCCCAGCCTAGCCATAGAATAATCTATACTCGAGGGCGACGGCGAGAAACTTGACTTGAAGTGCTTGACGGATTGCTTGTTCCTTAAGATACATAGATTTCTGTTTCATTAGGGGGTACGAAACAAAACACGACTTTTTGCATATGGTCTTCGTACACGGCTAAAGCTATGCTTCTACAGGACAACTGTCTGAGGTACGACTGCCGACCACTTGCGTTGATAAGAGGGGAACCTAATGCAATATCGCCCGCATATAGTGACAGATGAACCTTCTAACCTTCTGGGGCGTTCAAGAGACCCATAGCCCCCTGAAGAACATAGGAGACAAAACAGTCCCTTGAGGCCGAACTCGCGAAATGCATCACGTGCCGTTAAAAACGCTCCATAATCGCACCTGCCCGGAACGGCCCGTAAGAAAAACGGGCACGAAACGAAGATATACCGCGGCTCGCATTTCTTGTAGGCTCCTTATGATGGCCTTTTGTCAGACACAGTCGTACTTTCAAAATGACGGTTTTCAGCATTTGATCCACGCAATCTCCGCGTTGTTGCAATTTAGGTTTTGTGGTAAAGAAACTGTATAAATGGCCTAGGTATCACTGTACCAACCTCACAAGGGAGGGACGCATCATTCTTCGTGAGCACGTGTTTTTTTCTTCACCCAACAGTGCGAGACAGTTGGCTATTAGTCAAATCTGTTTCGACAAGGCGTCATCCTTCTGCATTTCGTTGAAATCGGATCTTGCTGGAGTACTTCTAATGATAAAAAAAGAGAATTGTGGTCTTGCAAATAAATCTCAATTTCTCCCGTTAGAAAAGGAGGCTGTATGTTGTCATAAACAAGAACTTACGAACACAGACCCCTTGTGCTAAGCGCATGCTTCACCCTGTTCGAAAGAGTTTAGGCCAAAACATTAATGAGCAACTGCAGTATTACTGGCAGTAACCGGAAAGTTAGAGTCAAATCATACAAACCCATGCAAAACTGCGTGGCAGAGAGGAACGGCACCGAATGAAGAGTTTGTTATGCATTTCTGTTGAGCAATTTCTGGAAAAAATACCCGCTCCTGACTTCGACATTTGCGTTGTGTGGCCGGTGCGAGGAAATATAATTTTCGGATTAATTTTAGCTAGCCTCGGTCACAGCTATAGAACGCACGCCATATCAGTTCATTTCTTTTATGCGATGTTCGAAACCACCTAAAGTGCTCGTCACCAACTATCTGAGCCCAGAAGTTTTCGAACACATTACCCAGGATAAGAAAAAAAAAATTGCGAAGTTAGGGGACTAAGAGCTCCCTAATTTAATCTGGACCACGGAGAGCCAGCTTCCAAATGCAACGTTGGTCTGAGCGGTCGCACTGTGCCGGAAAAGCGGGATTCACGGCGTCCGCCATCGTATAACGCCGTGCGTTGTTCTAGCGGCCGCAACAAAAAAATGGTGCCTCTTTTCAGAATGGGATGCTGTGGAGGTTTTTACACCTTTCCCTGTGGTCAACTCCAGTTAGGCTACAAAGCAAGCCAACCGGACACTGGAAAACAAAAGCAATAACAGAATTGCCTGTCGTGCAGTTACTCTCGCTGACTTGTGCTATCACGAAGTTGCCCTGATTGGCGATATTTGCGCTTCGCGACCTTCTTGCATGCACCGAAAAGGAGCAAGCTACCGTTAGTTGTCCAGGTAATGTAGCCTTTCAATCATTATATTAGCTACAAAATGCAGTTCTTTTCCTATAAAGATTGACACTTATTGCAGCTTTATCAGTCTACATTATCGTCTGCGCGGTATGTTACTTTGTATTCCGCTTATTCTTGCGGCTGCTATGCATGAGCAGTCGACTGTGCCAACATAATTGAGTTCGGCGCGGCGGTAATATAGTCACTCCTGATAATTGTAGAGGATGGTGAAAATCGTCTTTAATTTTCGTTTATTCAATGATCGTGTCATTATCAATTATGATCAGCTACATGCACATGAAGAGCACCGGTTCCTGTTGCATTGATACCAGTATGAGCCCAAGGTAGCTGTCGCTCAGGCGTAATCAGGTTAGTGGAGATGATAACAGTGTGTCACAAAATGCTTATTTTATTTTTGTATGTTCCTTCCACGAGCATGTCATTATCATTTATGATCAGATACATGCATAACGAGAGCGTGTGCTAAGGCAGTCGTACTACAAGCACTAGCATAAGGTGGCCCTCAGTCAGTCCCTCTAATGGCTCAGTCGTAGAGTCCCCCTACTCAACGAGCTTTCAACAAATAAAGCCTCCCTCTTTACGTTATCAGAGCGGTTTTGGATATCACCACTCAGTGAAGGCTACACTGCCGTAGACATAAACTGGCCGAAACTGGACGAGACGATGGCTGCCTTTGTAGCTCAACACGCAGACTATGGTACGCGTAACCAAGTGGTTTTGCGTCCGGATGCAGACCTGGGCGAGCATAAATTTCCAAGATTTTCTCCCTCATTTATTGGTCGTAATTTTTGTGACAAATAACACAAAGACAAGAAGTAAAATACGAAATATCAGGGGCGTTGCTTCGAACTTTTTAAGAATCGGCAGGGGAAATCCTGGTTGGACCTTCTGTTGATGCGCTGTCGAACTTTGTGTTTAACTCTGCAGCCGTGCCCATTACCACTTAACCAGCCCCCTTCCCAGCCCTTCCCGAAACTCATTCCCCTCGCTCACATTGTCGGAAGCCTCCTCTTCTCCTGGCCGGTACATTCGCCTCTCAAGGCGGCTCGTATTGCACCTACCGCAGCGGCCTACCCTCCTACGGCTCTGCTATATCTTTTTTCCCGGCGCGGGCAGCGATTTTCTGTGCCATTCCGTGTACCTCGAAACTATTTTCTGTACCTCACGCGTTCCACGAAACAGACACATAAGATGTTCGCCTTTAAAATAGCAGCAGTAATGGTGTTTTTTAAAACAGGTTATGTGCCATGTGGAGGGCGGCGTCAAAATAGCCAGTGACAAAACAGCACATGACAAAACGGCACACGCAAGAAAGCACAGCGCCAAAAAAGCACAGCTTAAGAACAGCTTAAGAACAGAACCATGACAAAACAGGACGCTTACGTAGGAAGCCTACAAGGGGCAATTATTTACCATTTTGTCGAGTGGTCAAGCACTCACGAGTGAGCAAAAAGCTTCCGTGAGTTTGTCTTTACGTTTCGTTACTCTCTTGCTCTAAAACGAAATTTTGAGGGTTCGCCGCCTACGGAGAACGTTTTCTTATGCTTGTGCCCACCGGGGCACAAATAATACGTGCTTTAGGTGAACAAAGTTTTCCGTTTTTTTATATATTGTTGATAATATTTGTGCAATTTGCATACTTCGTTTGTCAAACTTTTTTTCAAAACACAAGATAAGTCAGATTCACCCTTTTTCAGCAACGTGTCGCAAGCTGACTGTTTGTATTTGTAATTTTACTTTTAATGAAGTCCAAACATTTGTTTTGTTAAATTATCTAAGGTTTCATTTGTTTCAATTTTGTGACTCTGCACTTAAAAGGACCCTGTGTGATGCAAGATGAATAGCTTGTTGGACAGTTTGAACGGCGCATATACATTGTTCCGTGCTCGGTCCTCAGTGGAGTCAACACACTTTGCTGTCTCCGCCAATTTAACCAATGATTTGTAATTTTACTTTTAATGAAGTCCAAACATTTGTTTTGTTAAATTATCTAAGGTTTCATTTGTCTCAATTTTGTGACTCTGCACTTAAAAGGACCCTGTGTGATGCAAGATGAATAGCTTGTTGGACAGTTTGAACGACGCATATACATTGTTCCGTGCTCGGTCCTCAGTGGAGTCAACACACTTTGCTGTCTCCGCCAATTTAACCAATGATTTGTAGGCTCACTTCTTTCACCAGTGAGCCAATGAAGTGCTTCCACTTTGGAGCTGGAACGTATGTAGGATTCGAATGTTTTTCAAGTTCTTGTAAAGTCCCTGGTCTAGAGCCAAGCAGGTATTGCACACAGCAACGGTATACTGAATGGGGGTGCGGTATGGTAAGTGGTTTATGTCATGTATCAAACGGCGACAGAAGGATTTGAACGTGATTTCAGGAGCAACCCAGAATGCATAAAAACTGTGCTTGATTTTTCTGTCATAGGAATCAGTAAAACACGAAAGTGAAGTGTTCAGCGCAATCTGCAGCTGAGAATGATTTGCGGGTCGGCGGCTGCCTTGTGGGTCTGCTTGGCGAGCGACGTCTTGCTGGCGGGACGCTTCGGCAAAGGTGTACTGGCGTCATTTCCGTGACAGATATGACTTCAGTGAAACCTTGGGTATCGCGGCATAAAACACTTTCGTGTTAAAATATAAAACCCGAAAACGAACAATCCTAAGTATAACGTACTCTTTAGTACTAAAGGTTGCTTCCCCGCAAGAAGACCCTGTGTGCGGGTGTGCACCCTTTACAGGCCACTCGCTTTGTTGTACTGGCGTCACTTGCGTGACGGATATGACGTCAGCGAAATCTTGGTGTATCCGGGAATAAAACACTTTCGTGTTAAAAGGTCGTGTGTCGGTACAATAGTAACGCGAACACATTAGTTGACTCGGTTCGCTGTTCGCGGCGCGTTCTACGTACGCGACGTTCTCTCTTCTGGCTCCCTGACACTGGGCGCCCTCCCCGCAGGCTGCGCGACCGCACACCTACGCTGCGAAAAATCCAGACCTTCCATTCTTGTACCCTCACTCTGGGCGCGTATGCACTCCACGCCGACAATGCGAAAGTGTGCGTACGCCCCCAACATGCGTTACTAGGCGGTGAAACGCTTAGACGTTCCTCCTCTCTTGCCCCTAACTCCTCCTCAACGTATTTTTCCTTTTGAGGGGGGGGGGGGGGCGCACGCGCGCTGGTTCCTAGCTAAGGACAGACGTTTCGCCTAGGTGGTGTACACGACTTTGCTGTAAAAAGGGAAATACAGCTGTGTGGGCGGTTTGTATTTGCGTTCATGAGCGTACGGATTTCTCTTCAAGCACGCCAGCACGAACCAATTTTCGAAGTCATCGTGCCTGGCGTTTAGGTTTTTGGCCTTATAACCCTTTGGTTTGTTAGCGAGAAGCCATTTACCTATAGATCCTCAATTCGTTGTCTTACTATTTCGCCTCGTCGGTTCGTATAGCTCTAGTTTCATTAGCCAAAACGAGTGACTGATTGCATCTTTGAAGTAGACATTTATCTGCACGGCCGGCTTAGATTAATCTTTTTGCACAAAACTTGATACAGTAGCTAGGTTGTTGGTCTTGTTTTGCGAATATAATTTATGCTGTTCAAACGTTTCCAAATTCGTCTTCCCCTTGCAAGTCTCTTTCTTACTTCTACCTTCGCTCTATCGCTCTTTTGTGCCCTCTTTCGCCATTCCAACACGTAGTTCCCACTCGGCCACAATTACTCGCACAGTGAATTCTGTGCTTTCCCCTATCCCTCCCTTCATTATTACTTGCTTAATATTTAATTGATTATGAAAACATTCATTTATTCATGCATTCGTGCCTTCTCGCTACTCCAGCGACGAATATCATTAGCGTGTCGAGAGTCATCTGAGAGGGCCATGGAGTTTGCTGCGTACGCCGGCCTGCAGCCTGAAGCCAGGTCCTGCCCAGGCTTGTCATAAACCAATTATTTATGATCCATTCAGGCTTGCGTAGATCATGACTGACCTGGAATTTGGAGTAATTGACGAGTTGGTGCAGCGCTGCATCAACGAGAGAAACGCGAATGGCCAATCAGAAACCTTGTACAGGTAGGCGGTAGCTCCCGCCAAAGTGTTAAAACATGAAAGCATGTAGAAATGTAGTCGCGTGGCAGAGATACAACTTGGTCCTAGAGAGCCCAACCATATAATATTTAAGCGAAGCTAGTACGGCTATGGTTTCCATGTACTAAATGGTCTGCCCACAAAACCTCCCGAGACTCGACGTGTCCTTGAAGTGCGATGCGTTCTATAGCGCGAAATGTTGGAGAACTAAAGTCTCGGTGCGTCTCCATCAAAATTGGACGCCGTTCATCAAGTCATTCGTACGTGAAGCTTATACGTTTCATCACTTGGATATTTATTTCACTTGGATCACTTGAATAGATTATTTGATAATAGGCGCCCTTTGCAAGATCAAAACATGATTACACCTCAAGCTTATACGCCTTATGACTTGGATATGACGTTTCAGTAGATTAGTAATCAATAGGAGTCATTTTCAAAATCAGTAGTCAAAGTAAAAGCGTGTGCGTGCATGTTTGCGTCTCCTTAGTAATGATCGCCGCCAACGCTCAAGAGGTAAGAAATTTGTTCATGCCTTTCACCTAAATTATGTGACACCTTTATGTGGTGTGTTAAAAATTGTCTCTTGTCATCCATCTGGAATTGCCCATAATTTTTTACAAGAAATTTCAGGCTTCATTGTAGTAAAAGCGCTTCGTACATAAAAAAATACCAAGCCTAATTTAATTGGTTTCAGTTCACCGTCCAATACATCAGGTTTTCCCGATGCGCTTGTGTAGCTAGGCCCAGAACAAAAATCGTAATTACGATTATTGAATTACTCGGACTTTGGAAGAACTGAATTCATAAGAGCCTGTAGATATTTTCCAATACTGATTTTATTAACTCGTGCTTTGGTAGGACTGAACTCACAAGAGCCTGTAGATACTTTTCCAATACTTGTAACAAGCATGAAATGATAGAAATAGGAGCTGAGTTTGCAGCGTCGTTTGTAGCTCAGTGGAATGGAATATATTTTGAATAATATATGGAGTTAATGATGCCATTGAGAATCATAGTTCGTGCTTAGACGGGGAAAGTTTCAGTTTTAGCTCTTTCGGTACCTTAGAATTGTTGCAAACCGCCAGAAATACTGCTCTTGTAGCCGCTGCTGCCGTCATGGCCCACTGCTAATAACCTAAAATCATTGATACTCGAACGTTACACCAGTGATCATCAACTTTTATAGGCATTATCGACAGGGACATCTCATGCAGCGCACGCGTATATTTCATAAAAGGAGACCCGTTGCCATTGCACAGAAGTGAGGAGGAAGAGGAGGAGGAAGAGGAGGAGGAGGAGGAGGAGGAGGAGGAGGAGGAGGAGGAGGAGAAAAGCGAAAGGAAAAGCCGAGATGTTATCCAGGCTTAGAGCCCGGATTACTACTCGGCACTGGGGAAGGGGTGTTCAAGGGATAAAAGAGAGTGCAGGCGAAAAAAACCTCCGTCGCATGCCCCCGTGCGAGGGACATGAGTAAACGCAGAGCATTGGGGGTGGTCCCGTGGCGTAGGATGTGGTAGTTGGCGGTGGTAGTTGTAGTTGTCGTAGGGGTTGGGTAGTTGGGTTGCGAGACGAGAGAGAGAGAGAGAGAGAGAGAGAGAGAGAGAGAGATAGAGAGAGAGAGAGAGAGAGAGAGAGAGAGAGAGAGAGAGAGAGAGAGAGAGAGAGAGAGAGAGAGAGAGAGAGACGTAAGTACGTAACGTGTTATTTATTGCCATCGTTTGCACCCCACCTTCTCTTCGGGGCAATCGGTTGGATCTTTGTTATTATTCTTTTCTTTTCTTTTCTTTTTTATTATCCCTCTCGGAAGGGCAGTGCGCCATCGTCGAAGTTCATAAGCGATGGAAGCAACACCTTCAACCAGTACCTCGACGCGAGCCAACGTCAGCGTTGCAGTACCAGTTCAAGACATCGTGCCATCCTCTTCATCGACGGCGGCAGAAGACAAGGCGGCGAGACGGCGCGCTGCCGACGCCGAACGCAAGCGTCTGAAGCGCGCTGCCGACGCCGAACTTCGTGCACGAGAAGCCGCGGCCAAACGTCAACGTCGGGCCGCGGATCCTTCGCTCGGGCAACGAGTATATTCGTAGCGCGCGCAGTAGAGTGAGAGGAGGTAGCACCTGCTGCTGCAACGCCTCTTTCAGGGCCGGAGCACGCGCATGCGCGCCCGCACCTGTTGTTGAGAGCGAGGAGGAGCGGGGGAGGGGCGCACGTGCTGGCTGGCTGCGGACGCCGATCGCCAACGGACGGGTGACATTGTGAGTTAAAGAAATGCTCTGCATTTAAAAGAGGGGATAGGAGCGGGGTCGCGCACGCACTTTAGTCCCTTCGCGGGCACTACAGTCTTTCGTCCAAGCGTGTGTCCTTCATGAAACGCAGAAGGGCTTTTGTTGCCTTCCGCGCAGTCGGTTGTAGGGGTCGCTGTCCTAGAATAGTCTAATTTGAACGGTTGATTGTCCAGTCGGCTGAGCTCTGCTGCCAAAACGCGTCTTTCCGATTGATACTGGGGGCAACAACAAAGCACATGTTCGATTGTCTCTTCAACCTCGCAGGCGTCGCAGTGGGCACTACTGGCCAGCCCGATGAGGAAGGAGTAGGCTTTCGTGACGGCCACTCCCAACCACAGCCTACAAAGTAAAGTAGACTGATCGAGACAGCCCACACGGAAGACTACGCTGGAGTAGAGGGTCCTGGTTGTGGAGGCGCATATGCACAAAGTCCGGTGTATTCCACTGAGCAATGGAGGTCCTGCGCGCGAACTCACGAAGCAGCCTAGCGGCATCAGTCCTTGAAAGCGGAAGGAAGATGGTCCTTTCACAGTCATGGCCTGTCCGGGCCGCGGCATCAGCCAAAACATTGCCAGTTTTTTCACAGTGGCTCGACAGCCACTGAAATAAAATATTGATCTCCTTTATGACGGCCTGGTGAACACTGCACAGAAGGGAAAAGTTCTTGCAGTGATATGGGCATATTGGTCATAGTGATGCTGCCGTTGTACTGAGTAGTGTATGTGGGCTTAGTATTTGACAGCTCACTTGTAATGTTCACTACTTGCTGCACCATTCTCTGGGCAGTTCAGGGCATCCAAGCTCAGTGCTCACGAACAGGTGCCGTCGTAAGCAATTGGAACAAATATTCGTCGATATCAAAAAAATATTGGTCTTAATGGCTTTATGGCAGCCATTACTGGTTCACGGGAAGCTTTTTTTATTAGGGAGAACTCCTTTAAACGCACACCAATGCAGCCAGGTGGTTTTCGGAAGAATGAATTCCTGTAAATTTGTGAGATCATGTTTCAATTACTTTTGACGGCACCTATACGTCTCCGTATGCGCGGTGCTTTTGTATTGCTGAATTCCAGTGGCTTTATACAGCTCCCGTAAGGCTCTAGTGTTGCTCAACCATACGGCATCTTCAAATTTAAATTGATTCCACGGCACACTTCGGCCGCCAATGCGGGCGCAGTGCCGCCAGCGCTGGTGGCAGGGGCGCGGCTGTACAGAGGGCCGTAGAGAGGACACGACAGTCGATTCACTGCCAACTTCATCAGGCTGGCGTACAGGATATCGTCGAAAATGTCAAGCCCTACTGTGGAAGGTACACGGGAGCTATATGCTGAACAACCTCAAATTGTTTTTGCAGCCGAGATGCTAGAACTGCACATTATAGGTACTTTTAAAGGCTTGCCGTCTCCCCATCTTTCGCAATTTCCTAGAAGTCGCTGCAGTCATTTTCCGCCGCTGTTTCTATATACAAAACAAATATCCCCAAATATTACACCTCTGAATCCACTGTTATATCCTTTTGTGTTGGCTGGCACAACTGGAAGGCCATCTGTTCCTGGAATTGGGTAGAAAACAGACGTATTCTCACCTAGTCTAAAACGGACCACGCAATAAAGCACAAAGTCTGCAGGAATCCAGTGCAACTCGACTACGTGTTTTCCAAGCCTCGGGTTGGACAACTGAGCTGGTAGCCATTGGTCTGGCTACCAAAAGCGGCCTGGCTTGTTGAATTGTTGAGGTATCGCATTATTTTCACAGCAACCCAGCGCAGGGTACCGCTGTACGAAGAAGTGTCAGCGGTTCAAGAAAAATTGTTCCCTATCCTCAAGAATGTATGAGATTGTGTTTCTGTGGGAACCTACCCGCTCTGCCCCTGTCAGTGAACGAACCTTCTCGGCTCGCTATCAGAGCGATGCCGCGTGCTCGCTCTGTTCTTTCTCACGTGAGACTGCCGCTCTAAGCCAGTTCAGTAGTGCTGTGTTTATGAATTGTCAACTGTGCATGTTATATCGTCTATCGCAGTGCTGTCTTCCGTCTATTTCATCTTGATACTAGTCAACTTTGCTTAGTCTACTGACGTTGGCAGTGGACTTCGGCAATGCCTACTCGTTCCTCTTCTGGGTGGCCGACAGAGTACGCAGTGACACTTTCGGTGCTGAAGTCTGGAGTGCGAACGCGAACGATTGTAGTCATGGCCTGTGCTCGAAAGAAGTGCGTTTTCAATAGGTACTAGTCGTCTGAACGATTGACTGTTCATTAGGCCTCAAAAGATTACATAACCAGAAGGTGACCGAAGTTTTTTGTTTCCTGGACACTACCGTCTTACGTGACTTTGTAGTTCCTGACAGAACTAAGGAAAGCATACGCGTCTCCATTAATGTGTCCGTTTCCCCTGCTTACTGTAGAACACTTGAGGGTAGTTATCCAGGGTCTGCGACTGGTTAACCTCTTTACCCTTCCTTTGGTTTTCTTTCCCTGAACAAGCTCCAAACTAGTTCGGATGCCAAGGGAAGGGGAAGCCGTAACTGTCCCAGGCTCTAAAGGAAGCATGTTAACCATAAACATTCCTTCACTGAGAACATTGTGGACAACCAATTTTGGTTTCATACCTAATTCTCTCGATAATACAATATGGCGAAGTTAAGGACAATGGCTTTATTTACAGGTGTGCTATGAAGCTGGAGCGTACACATCATTGGTGGTACTTTAGGGCTTGAGTGGGCTCCGGACAACGTAGAAAGCCTGCCATTCTGAAGGCTGAGGCCTTGCGCAACTTTGTAGCGCATAAAAGTCGCCGTCGCCTCCGCCGTTGACGAGTGTGAGGCAGCGTTGTGGAGCGTAGAAGCTGGTGATTCCGAAGAGGGGCTCGCCGAATTCCGTGGTCCAGTTGGAGGCGAACCTGAGCCGCCACTGCTGGTCTAAACCTCCACGGCATTGAGAGACTTGGGCCACACAGCCCGGCTCGGCGTTGTCGCACGTCAGGCACATCTTGGACAACGGCTGCTGGCTAACAATCAAGGGTCCATCGGCACTCCATTTGAGCCAGCTCCATGGAGGGCACCTTGCGTTGATCCGGAGCGCCTGGGACCTGCACAGTTCAAGCATATTAAGTCTTTTTTCTTGAGGACACATATCATATATTGGTCAGTGGAAATTATTAAAATCAAAGCTGCCTTGCAGAAGGAGTGTCAACTGGGCAAGTTGGTACTGGATCATATAGCTCAAACAGTGCCAAGACGACGGGAGTAAAGAAAGAGGGACACAGGACGCGCGTTGCAAAATTCCCGAGAAAGCCATGCTTCCACACGATTCGTTTAGGAAAACCCAAAGAACCGAGGTGGCATGTTACCCGGCTAGTGAAATGATAGCCGCCAGTCAGGTCCTGAAGAATTAAAGCATAAGAAACCAGTCGGGAGTAGTCAGGAATAAGAAAAAAAAAACGTTCACCGTAACTTCTTACGTGAACTAGTCGTTTCATGTGTTCAAGCGTGTAGGTCGCTCGTAAGGTGCCCCTACGGTGTTTTCATTCCCGAGTAAACTTGGACATGTCTGCCCACCATTGACAGGAAAATGAAGGTGGAGACCCATAAGCGGAGAAGGTGCCAGACAAAGCATAACTTATTTTTTTGTTGAATGCTGCCTGGGGGTTGTCTGTTGCGCACCCCCATCCTGTTCGGTGAACGTCGGCCAGACCGGCCGTTGCCGCAATACACGCCTGCGGAAACACGAGAACACACAAGAATGACTCTTGCGCATCTATCCGCGAACTGCGGTGCATGTGGATGCGTCCCTTGTTTCAGTGACACAGGTGTGGTTTTTAAATACTAAGATCCGCCCACCCGCGAAATAGTAGAAGCATTTCACATTGATAAGAACAGCCATGGTCTCAGCCAGGCCTCGATCAAGCAAGATGTCCACACTTAGTGTTGATTTTTGGGTCAGTGCTGGGATTATCTATGCGCACGTTCAATTTTTGTTTTGCATGTGTTTGCTTGCCCATGTGCTCAAAGAAATGCGCTCTGTGTGATTTGTTATTGTTATGTCTATGTATCGGTTCTTCCTGTGCAATAAATTTTGAGTTGTTAGTAACACCGCTCGTCGTGCGTCCCCATTTTGCTTCGTCCGTCGTTTCAGCACTGTTTGAACAGTATGAAGCTTCAGTGCAGTGAGAAGGGAATGATAACCTAGTGATTGATTCTGATTGATTGTAAGGTGTAACGTGCCGACGCAGCGCGTGCGATGACACGCGTCGTAGTGGAGGGCTGCGGATTAATTCTGACCACCTGGGGATCTTTAACGTGCGCCGAAGTCTCGTACACACGGGCGTTTTTGCTTTTTGCCTCCATCAGAAAAGCGGCCGCCGCGGCCGGGAATCGAATCCACGTCCTCGTGCTCAGTAGCACAACGCCTTAGCCCCTGAGCCACCGCGGCGGGTAATGCTAACCTATTACACATTGCTTTGAAGGCCACTTTAAACGGGGGCTTGTCTAGGTCCATAAATAGAAGGCACAGAGCCAACGCCACTCCATGCTGCCTACTGTCGGGCAGATAGTTTTTAGTGAAGCATTTTGAAACAGGAGTTTGGTCAACCAAAATGGTCAGGCAATGAAGATATCGGCCGCTGCAGTACAGATGCATGGTGAGGGAGTATAATAAATTAAAGAGCTTGCATGGAAGCAATTCAAGTTCCGGGACCAGACCTCTCTGCTGATTTTAACAAACATGTATTTCCCCCTCTCTCCCCCTCTCCCTCTATCCCCCTATTCCTCCCCCCTTCCCGCTCCCCTTCCCCTCTCCCTCTCTCCCCACCTCTCCCTCTCTCCCCATCTCTCTCCCTCTCTCTCGTGCTGGCAGGATTCTACATTCAAAGTTACGTACGTATATAGACGAACTTGTCAAATACAACTTAGGATCCCCACATACAGTTAATTAAAACTCCTAATCTTGTATAGTATAGGTGTCGACATTTAATCCAAGCATCAGGCGATTTCCCTTACAGAATAACCATTAGCGGTATATTGTACACTATGGTAGCTTGTACGCTGTTGGGTATGAGGACGGATCGTTGTCCCTTCACTACAGCCCACACCATGCTTGCGGGGGTAGCTTGTAGTCGCGCGCCCAAAATTTGTTGAAAGCTTTAAGGTGGTTTTTTTTTACGTGGTTATAACAAGATGTGATAACCACATAAAAAATTAGTGCCCTTCCAATCTGTGAAGAGGGATGACCTGCGAAGCTGGGCGCAGGCCACGGAGTGCACGAAATAAAACATGTTTTCGTGTAATTGGTGATTGAGCATACTTTGTAGACAATTAGCGGAATGAAATTTGGGGGAACCCCAGTTGCATTCTCTCGGACAAACATGGAGCTGTCTATAGACAGTAAGATGCCCATGACACCAGAGTCAAATCTATTTGACTGTGGTGCCGTGGGCATCTTACTGTTTCTGTAACACACCGACCCAATCCGCTAGACCACAGAGAACACCGGAGAGTTCGTATTGGGCCGCTAAACTTCCATGTTTAAACCACCCGCCTGCACAACGGACATTCCATAAGTAAGGGCGTGGGAGCTATATCTGAGATTGAAGCCCCCCCCCCCCCCCCCCCCCTCCCAACCAGTGATCGCTTAAACCGGGAACCGGTTATGTGCGCGTGCTTAGAAGTTGAAGAAACCGTCGAAAATGTTGCTCTGAAAGCCCTTTAAGTTGAACAAGTAATAATGGCCCCCGTTGGTGTTCCAAGCGGGAAAGTTGCTGTTCATCCGGGAGGGGTTCGCAGCTGTTCGACGAGCTGTAACTTAAGGCAAGGGCGGCGGCATCAATGGTTTTCGTTGTTTTCGCGCCCATTCACGCCTCTGTTCGGCCCAACGCTCCTATTCCCGCTATTCCTCTAAGCGAACGAGATGCGTCCGTACCCCAGCAAATTAAAACCTGTAATGCCTTGAGCTTTATTCTAGCGGACAAACATGTGGCTGCCCATTTCCCTCCACCGTCGTAGGCCAGTTACTGCCCTCGTAACCCACCAGTCAATACTCAAACCGCTCGATTACGTAGGACAGCTGACAGGGCGGATCGAGCCATGAGACTTCCACGTTCCAATCTCCCACTACCACAACGGGCATGTAATCGGCAGCGGCATGAAGCCCAGCTGTCTCAAATTACGTGGCTTCAGGAAGTCTTAATTACAGGAATTACAGGAAGTGTTAAATTACGTGGCTTCCATAACGTAAACAGAAACAACCCCAACCTACCAACAACCGTACCACAACGTTGAGCCTACTACAAATGAATGCCCATTGATCTAAATGTAAGCCGTCTCGGAAACGACTCGGAAGTGTTTCCACACTTAATGATCCTTCCGGCATTCCAACGGGTCCGGTCGCTGAAGCCAATCAAGATGGTTAAACCAGCAGCGACAATACACCGTCTCGGTGAAACCCCGTCATTTGACACTGGGACAGAAAAAGCTCAGCCCCGCAGGAACAGAAAGTTTCCCGCAAGCCTAATAAAGGCAGTCAGGCTTGTTGTTTTTCATGATGTTACGATACCGCAAAGAGACGCCTGGAGTTCCAAATACACCCACTAAGTGTGCGGCATTTAAGATAATGACCAAAGAAACTTTGCGCGCGTTCGCAACCTTCGCCAACGTTCGCAACCTCATATTTTCCATGGGAGGAGGGGAGGGGTCGAGGAATGTGGCTATGCGTTTATGTCAAGATATTTTTATAAGCTCCGAAACTTTCTAAATTTTTGTGCAAGCACGCGTACTACAGTGCAGATCTGTAAACAAGTCAAGCTAGAACAGCGCCAAGACGGGACACGGTAAAAATTGACAGACACGGGCGCTGACTACCTGTGCCTTTTACGATGTCAGAAAGACTAGATAGATGTGCAAAGAAGCGTGGTTATGCCCACTCAAGGACACTTTGACGCACGCAAGAAAGAAAAAAAGATAACAGGAGCAGTTCAGTTTTTTTTACATGCGTCAAAATTCTCTTGCGCACGAAAACTACGCTTCTTTGCTCATCTATCTAGTCTTTCTTTGATGGTAAAATTAGTGCAATTAATTAAAAGTACAGAGTATCGGCACTATTTGTTCCGTGCCGCCGCCGTGACCATTGGTCAGTTCGCAGCACGTGACATTTGTTTACACTGCGACGGTTAATTGGCACTGCCATTTTGTTGTTTATGTGTTTTCTGTCGGTCAACTGTGGTAGTCTCAGCTTCTCCTCCCTCCTCTGCGGCTGCGCGCGACTGGAATCGTTCCGAACGCGAATCAAAGAACTTGCTTCGCAGCATTTCAGCTGCAGAAGTGTGTCCGAAGATGCCACGCCTTCGGCAGTGTTGTTTACAAATGACCTCGTCAAAGTTAGCGGTGAGGCCGCAGAAGCGGCAGTCTGAAAACACTGATAAACACAAAAATGGCCACCGTTGCTCACTTGCGTGTCTCAGTGACGGTAACCTACGCAGACGACATCCGTATCTGGGCTTCAGACAGGAACCGTCGAAACATTCGCGCCACACTCCAGAAGGCAATTCTGAATATGAAAAATATTTCAGAGGTTGTGGTCTGATATTTTCCCCCCAGAGAAGTGTGCTGCGATAGAATTCACGCGGCGTGATGTTCCGCGTTATGCACTCACCGTAGAAGGCACTCCAATACCTTATGTCGAGTCCCACAAGTTTCTCGGCGTCAAGTTTGACCGCTTAATGCCCTGGTCTCCACATATTCGGCGACTGAAAGAGCGGCTTCTAGAAATCTTTCGTGCGCACTCTGTGTATGCTCGGTGCAAATTCCTGGGGCTGTCCTGCATCCTCACTCTTGCCTTTATGAAGCTCTTTTTGTAGGCCTCTCGCGTTACAGCCTTCCGGCCCTACATCAGCTGTCACCTACAAGCTTGAAGGGCATAGTCTCAGTGCTGGCAAGAGCTATGCGCACCTGCCTGCCTACCTAAATGCACATCGACGGTCGGAGCTCTATGCGAAGCTCGGTGCTTTTCGGCCGCATGCAGTGCTACAACGACAAGAGGCGCTTCGAACATCTGTGTGCCATTTGACTCAATGTCATACGCATCTTTTGACAGATATCTCCACACAATATGTAAGACACCTGCTTCCGGCGAACTTTCGAAGACCTCAAAAGTCGAAATTAGCACCGCGGATACAGGCGCCGTGGAAAATGTGCGCCACAATACCCGGAATCAGCAAAAAGTCTGCCATGCCCGCGGCAGCGCTCAAGTTCTTGACACTGGAGTATATCTTGAGTACTTACAAAGGCTACACATGTTTTTGCGGATGGCTCAGTTCTCCCGGGCTCATTCGCCATCGGCGTGTGGATCCCATCAGCCGGGTGCACTGTCGAAAGAAAACTAAGCCATGAAGCATCCTTGACTGCTTCCGAACTGGCAGCTGTACGGGCTGCACTTCATTACATCAGCGGGAATTGTGCCCAGCAATGGGTAATATTCCTAGACTCGAGTAGTGCTTTACAAGCCCTCCGAAAGCTTCACAACAGCCGCAGTTAGCTTGTATGTGAAATTGCCGAAATTCCCACAATGGCGGTGCGCGAAGGTCATGACAACATTCTTCAGTGGCTGCCTGGTCAATCGGGCATAAAGGGCCGCATTAGATCCGACGCAGCCCCCAGCGCAGGCCACTTGCTGAGCGACACGACCCAGCTTCTTTTCTCCCGAGAGGACAGAAGCGCCCTTATCGTCGCACGTGGATGGACTGCACGAATGTCGGAGTGGCAGGACCCTCACCGCAGGTGTCCACCACTGCAGGCTATTGATCCGCACTGTGACTTCCGCTTTCCACGCGGCCTCAACAAGCGGTGTGAAGGAGTTTTGCACCGACTGCGCCTGAATGTAGCGTTTACTCGGAGTTTTTAGTTCAAGATAGGTTGGGACGATTCCCCCTGTGCCGGACTTGCGCCGTGTGTGAGACTGTAAATCATCTATTGTGCGTCTGCCATCAATTCACTGCTGCGCGAAAAACTGCAGTGAGCTCCCTGTCTCGTGCACATCATGGAGGCAGGCTTGAACTTTGTCATTTTCTTGGGCCCTGGGCCAATAGTGCTGACAGTACCTTGAGTACAAAAGTTATGCTCCGGTTCTTACGAGACTGAACAGGACAAATCTCCCTACATCATAAAAGCACAAGTGTCTCATGATATGTACTCTTTCGCTCTGTGGCGTTCATCTATTTATTTTTCTTGGCTGGTGTTATTTTTTTGCGCCATTTACTTTGAATGTTGATTAAGCGTTTACATGAACGATATTTGTTAATTGTATTCTTTACGTCGGGGCTCTACTAGCAGCATTCCATTGTTTCTTGTTTCTTGTTTGTGTTCTTCCTGCTGTACCCCTAATGTCGTAATGTCTACTATTCACCATTCATCATTGCAGCCACCCCCCATCTGGTGTAGCAAACCTTGTCCCTAGCAGGGCTGACCTCACCAGTTCCCATTAAAGAGCTCTCTGAATCTTGTCAGCGCCCTTGCCTGTCAATTCTTTTTGTCCCGTCTTATCACTGTTCCACCTTGACATGCACAGGCGGATAAAAAAAAAAAAGGACTGAGCGAGTGGTATGTGAAAAGTATCGGCGCGACCCATTCCGGCCCTGTGCTTACTGTAGAGATAGCTGAGTGCGCATGCGGATCCTTGGCCAGTCACCAAATGCATGTGAATTTTCTTGATTTAGGTGGCAGCCTCTTTTTTTTTTTTTTGCATTAGAGACCGAGAGGCACCTTGTGTCGCGCGCCGTTCGAGCGGCACAATTCACTGCAGCAGCAGCAGCAAACAGTCTGCGGCATGTGGCGAATCGTGAACTGTCATTCTGTTGGCTCTACAGCCGATTGGCATTGCAGCCACACGACGATAAAACTTCGGGCGTGACTGAACAGTTCCCGGTCGGAAATGTAACAAGCAGACAGCTGATATTCGAAAGGTCTTGGACCTCTTCTCTTCATTTCAAGTTTGCATTTCCTACCACAAATTATGTACGGGCCCTCGCAGAAGCAAATGGAGCACGGGAGTTGTGACCGAATTGCATCGCGTCGACGCGTGGGCCTTCTGGAACCAAGGAACGGACGGCGTTTTTTTTTTTTTTTCTTGGGGGGGGGGGGGATTTCGCGCTGCCCTCGCCGCCATAGAGTTATACACCATAGTTTCTTGCAATATACATTTTAGAGGAATCTGGCGCTAGCGTCTATGAGGCTTATATAAAGGGCATATCTGTCATGGGCCGCCATTATAGCGTGCGGTCGCCTTAGTTTCATCATTGGCCTTGAATTGACACGTTTTACTTGCCGTTAATTCAAATAAAATGCCAGAAAAACTCAAAGAATGTGTAATAAAGTAATTATAAAATAAAACACTAAAACACGCTGTAAGCAGATTGAAAGTATAACGTATTCTTTTTACTGAGCCTGCCAGAACAGTTCTGGATACTAATCTGCGGACCAAGCTGGTGGTTAACAATGTAAACTTTTCGGAGAAAATATGTAAGGCTTCTTTTGCAAACATTTCAAATAATAAATTGTTTGAAAATCTCAGAAAGGTTTTATGCGCGTACCTATAAAAATGAGCACCTCGCCTTCGCAGTGTTTTCGTGGGTGGTTTCGTAACGCGTTGTCTGCTACAACTTTCGCAGAGCCAAATTACCTGCAGAGGCAAGATGTCCGGGCGTTATTAAAATATGTAGCTACTGCAAAAAAGAATCGGTAAGTGCATTGTTCTTACCGCTTGTGCTTAAGTAAA
Source organism: Haemaphysalis longicornis (assembly GCF_048455015.1). NCBI lineage: Eukaryota > Metazoa > Arthropoda > Arachnida > Ixodida > Ixodidae > Haemaphysalis > Haemaphysalis longicornis. The sequence continues at coordinate 345,076,336 of NW_027526203.1, read as the reverse complement.
TATGTACTGTTGGTCGCTTGCCGGCACCAGTCCTCCCACTTGCTTATAATGAAGCATAGCTGTCTTAGTATGAACTAAGGAAGCTAATTTCGAGGTTCCAAGCGAAGCAAGTTTTCGCAATTTCGGACAGAGCGGCCAACGTTATTAGAGAGCCACTACCTAGTAGACATAGGACTGCATAGTGAAGAAAGCAAGCCCAAGAAGACCCTCAGGAATCCGACACATATATCAAGCCATCAGCTTTGGTGAAAACTTCTTGCTGGGCTATTTGGTGAATAGTTCCCATGATTTGAAGCGCAACAAAAAACGCGGACGAACAAACAGAGGAGACGATACAGGTGCTGTCTCGTCTACTACTGTTTCTTCATCAGTGTTTTTTGTTGCGCTTCAAATCATGGCATCAGCTGTGGTCTTCCCATAAGGCCATACCCCCACACGCCGACATGGATTCACATGCGCAGTTTCCTCTCTAGTATACTTACTAAGAGACTATGTTATATACAATACCCGCCGCCCTATCTTATCTGTTTAATCATCGCTCTGCTTGGGCGTCCGAGCGGGCGTCACAGTTTCCAAAGGGCGACGCGAGGCTATACAGTGGCGCTGATTACACTAAGGCTGGCAGCCGTCGCTGGCGACCGCATCGGCCGCTGTTCGGATCAAGGAAACTACGCGCGCTCGTGACTTGTTGCGCTCCATAAAGTGGCGGCAAAGCGTTGCCTGCCTCTTGCGACATCATCTAGATGACGTCGCGGCTTCTCGTACATACGGTCATGAGTTCATGCAGTCATGACGGTGTGAGAAAAAAATCGAATTACACAAGCAGATGTACCAATAATAAAAATAAAATTTGATTTCAGAACGATATGATTATCTCCCATAGTTCCAAAGGTCTGTCTAATAGAGCGCCCTAACGAGATTGACTAAAAAAATATGAGTACATTCGAAACGTCAGTAGTTGTGCGTTTTGTTTACGCACTTTTCGAATAGATGCCTAGGTAAAACTAATTTAGGATTTCTAAAAAAAGAAACAAGCATGTTCTTTCAATATTTCAGCACTTCGATATTTCCCTGCCTCCCCGTCGGCGTAACACCGCAAAAAGGCTTGATGTGAAAGCTGTAACTCTTATCAATAAAAAAGATGGGCTTGTTTGTAATGTGGAATTGATGTGGAATTCAACAATACGACATTTAGCATATGAGACAAGCTGTTACGATAGAACTAGGAGTTTATGTGTACCACGCAGATTTGGTTACCAACAATAAAATTTCTTCCTCACAGGCGATTTGTATTTATCTCTCGCCACAACAGCCCCGAACTAAGTTACAGCCGTTATCCTCGACATGGTAAAAGGCGCGACGAAACGGGGACAAATGAAGAGAGTTACACGGGACGAGCGTTCTAAGTCGAATCGAAGTCGTATCATGTCGAAGTTCAAATTTCTGCGTTGGACAGCCGTTACTTGGTAGCGGACAAGGCCCTGCCAAATAAAAGAACAGCTTCATCCAGCAATGGCATTTTTTAAAATAACGATAATGCTCCTTTAGAGTCACCATCCGGATGTGCTTCTGCGGTCATTTCGTTGTCACCTTGTAATGCTTTGTATTGCAAAAGCACACCGCGAGAAACAGAATAGACAGGCTTTATGGAACGCTACAAGCGCGAAACTGCCCATTGCGTGGGGCGCGGGCGAGCGCCCAGATACTGTCGCAATAGGAACTACGGCGGACTGCAAAGCTTCGTAGTTGCGACAGCGAAGGAGAGAGTAGCGTCATCTATCTTATACGCGAAATGACAGCGGCTACATTTCATTGGGCGCTGCGCAGTTATATGCCGATCGCGGCGGCTGCGCAGTTTCTTCAACCGCGATGGATGCCGCTAGCTCAGCCTCGGCATCGCGTCCTGTATTTTTACTGGAGGCAATGGCCTAGGCCAAGCGCGTGTCACCTTCTCTGTCCGCCGTTGAAAGCACCGTTTCACCTCCTGTCTAGTTCTTACTCTGTGCTCGAACCAAACAGCAGCCGATGCGAGCGTCAGTGTAATCAGCGCCACTGTATAGCCTCGCTCTGTCCTTTTGAAACCTACGTCCGGTCTGACGCGCCAGCAGAGCGACTCAGCTGCTAACATTCCTGTGGCACCTACTGCTTCGTGACCCACGGACTTATATCAATGTTCGCAACGGCCTACTTTGCTTATTTTAGAGATATGAGACTCAGGTGCTGACATAAAGAATAAATCACTTGCTTGCCAGACTTATAGCGCCATCTAGTGAAAACTGGATAAAGCAAAATGCGTTTCTTGTTTATTCTTTATCTCAGTAGAGGAAGAATATTTCTAAAAGAAGCGAGCTACGCCGGTAGGAACATCTCTGAATTTTTAGAACCTTTCGTGTCGGTACCCGATGCTTCTTAAGCTGGTGGGCCATGAATTAGTAAGTACTGTAGGGATCTGATCACGCGAGTCCCCCTTAAACATCAGATGGCCGGGGCGGCCGGGGCAGCGTGAACGCACCCCCAGAACGCCGCCCCTTGGTTCCCGACGGCGGTCCGACGCGGAGCAGCGAAGCTATTTGGTCCCCGGTCCCGTGCTGTTTACTTCCACGCGCACATGTACTATCGGCGTCAAATGAAACGCGAACACGAAAACATGAACCTGAACGCACAATTAGCGCGATTTCTTCCCGTGCAAGCCAAAATGACGCGTGGCTTAGTTACAAAAACAAAGTTGGGAAAAGTAGATTTGCAAATATACCAATAGCGTGCCATTATGTGAACTCTACGAACAGTAGTTTTAAATTTTGCACGTTCTGGTTCATATTTTCGCGTTCGCGTTTCATTTGACGCCGATAGTACATTTACACTTTTGTGACGATTCCGCGAGTTAACTTTTCCAATTACGCATTTTTGTGCATATGCAGGGTGTTAAGTGATTGGTGGATTTTGATGTTTTGATTCCTGTTTCGGCTCGTTTTTTCGGGGCATTTTTATTTTTAACTTCGTCTTATGACGCCAGCATCCCCAGCTTTCCCGCTCAAGCTTCCGACCACTCAAGAACCTTGTAAAACCACTGCAGGACATTCATACTTCGGGGTTGCGCTGGCCACACTCCACTGCCTTTTAGGGCTTGAATTTGAATGACAGCTAGGAAATGAAGTTTTGATTCCAGGCTCTGCTCTCATTTGCGCGCATATCTTTTTGCACCATGTATTGCATTGCAAGTCTATCAGCCGTACACATGGTCTTTGTGCCTTTAAATTACTTGGAGGTGGCACTTGCTTTTTATTAGTTCGGTTAAGGAAGCACTTGGTGTATTCATCAGTTGAGGCCGGAATTTTAGGCATTAAAAGAGCGCGTTTTAGGCGCCTAAAATAGGCAGAAAAACAATGTTTTAGGGCTCCAACGTCGTAAATACAGGCAGTTTTCTTACGTAATTGTAAATAATTTCATGCGAAGACGTGCACGACACGACGTCTATCTACGACAGGGAAACCAAAAAAGTTATTGTAAATAATGGCACAAGGACCCCAACAGTTGAACACAGCCGCTCAATTGTCCCATAAAACTGCTGGACTAATGACGGCCCATTGGTGTAATTCAACAAGCGCACTGCTCCGATTCATGTCCAATGGGCACTGTCAGTTGTTCGAGAGTCGCATATGTGAAACAGGCATGATCAACGATGCTGCAAAGCTGGGAATACTGATTTAAAAAAGCGCGAATTCGTGTCTGCCTGATGCAATTAAATTGCAACGCAACAAGACACATAATAAACGCAAGAGATGCGACGATTTTTTAAGGAATTAACATGTTCTTACATGAGGACTGTTAGTTACAACCAGCCATTTTGTCATATGATATTCTAAGTGTACAGGCAAGATGCCCCAAGTCTGCACATACACTTCCACAAATTTGAAGATGGTTTTTCAAGAGGTGTTCAGCAGCCAGAGATTTTGGAGGGAAAAACATGTTTTAGAGCCCGTCGGCAGTGTGTATTTTAAGACGCAAAAAAACGCAGCTGCGCAGTGATGTTTTGCCGGTAGCCCTTCAATAGAGGAGTGCTCTGCTAACTCGTGTTCGATGCTCAACAATAGTGCAGAAAATAGGTAAATTTCAGTATGTTTCCAGAAACGAGGATGCGACGGCACATGTTTCAAAAAATCTGGAGACAACGGGGAACGTAGTCTAAGAATCAACCTCGAAATTGTGGAGACAATATCAAACTACCAGTATACCTAGAGACTTATGGACTCAAAATTCTGCCTCTTGTCACTGAGTGAATTAACCATTCCACTGCTGCTAGCGGTTGTTTTTCGGGAGTTGGTTGAACTAAAGGACCCACAGAGTTCCGGACAGTGAAAGTTGGCCAGTAATATAAATAACGATCTCAAACTGCACTCGAAAGAGAAACGTGAGGCTGAATAGCGTTCAAATGGGCACCGATTTTGAAAATAAGCATTTATAGGCATTTAGGCACAAACGCCAAAATAGTAATTTATAGGCACTATAAAAATACCCCAAAAGCCCTTCCTACCCCCCCCCCCCCCAATTCATGCTCATGTATACAAATGGGGCGATAGGAGTGCACGGAACATAATAGGAATTTGCCCAACTTCCGGTATATTCATCAGTCTGCTCATTGTCTACCAGGATCGGACATAAAGCAAGCAGTCGACTTGGAAATGAATACAGTAAAAACACATTGCAGAATTCTGAATTGTCTGTGTAATTCCTTGTCCATACACTTCAATGGGGTAGTTTCCCTGGCACTGGAACCTGGTAAAACAACATGCTATAACTGCATCCAAAGCAAGCTTTCGCCCTCAATATTGCCTGTTGGAAAATTCTTTGCATTACACGGAATAGCTACGGAGAGATCACTTCTGAAAGAAACGCGACGAGCCGGAAAGGTGCACCTGTGCACAAGAGAAGCTTTTTGATTTCATTAGTTCATTTTTATAACTTCTTAATTTTTCTTAATTACATGTGTTTTACCGCTTGTTTAAAAATTCCTCCATTTACACTAATACGAAAATTAAATGCGTTAACTTTGCCAATTATGCATTTTTGTGCAGACGCAGGGCGTTACATGGTTGGTTCTGTGGGGCACTCGGCAAAGATTGGTGACGCATTAATTAAAGAGCGCCTGACGAACATATCTCGGAGCTGCACGAGACTACGGCTTCACGCATGCCGCACTCTGCAAGGAACCGTGCCGCTCGCTTGTCTTGCCGCGTAAGGCACCGCCGGGCGCTTCTTTCGAAAGAAACGGGAGGCTGCGGACGAAATCTAGAAAATTTACATGAATTCACTAGCGAAGCGCCCGCATGCGCACTCACGTATACAGACAGCAGGCACTGGGCTTGAAATAGTTCTCGCGCGCGGCTTGCTTGGTCCGTTTTATTTGGCAGCCTCCTGTACCAGCTTGCTCAGATACAAACTCACGCTGAAAAATAAAGTGCCCAGATAGGTACTTCGGATCGAACCCAGGTCCCAACAGTTCGAAAGGGGTAACCACAACTACTCTACAACGACGTCTTTTTTAAAAATATATATCCCCGGGTCATTTGCGGATTTGCGGTGGCGGCTGGCGCCTACCCCCGACAACTGATAATAGGTCTCGATTATGTCCCATGCGGTCATTCTTCTTCGATAAACGAAGTGAGAAATTGACCTTGCGTTCGCGGCATAGCCTACAAAAGCCAGTAAACAATCGCGAACAGCCGTGAAAATTGCGAACAGCATTGATAGGACACAACGCTCGTCGCAGCTAGAACTAGTGTTCTTGATTTCACAGTGCACAGCGTGAAAGCTAAGCAAGAGGCTGCACCACAACCCTCATTTTTGCACTTTGCCGCAGTTTGCGTACGAATCGAAAACAGAAAAATGGTGCACACCACGTCAGCCTCGGATAATATACACCAGCACAAGCACATACTCCCTACTCTCGGGGTTGGCGCATGCCTGCTTGTTTTGTGAGCACCGATAAGCTGATGTGGAATTAGCGGATGCCACATTTTTCTTCCAATCTGTTCAAGTCGCGATCAAACGAATGCAATGACACGCGCTCCCACGTTCGGACGATAATTGGGCAAGTGTAAGCGGTACCAGTTTCTTTGTCCTGTTTTATGGCCATTCCCTTACCATGCGCACCTATTTTCTTCACCCCACGCGGCTGCCAATCGTTCGTAGAAAGTAATATTCAACGTAGTCGTACGGAGCCTAACTATATGTCGTAACTGTCATGAGTCAGTTTGCTGCGATCTACGCAACTTCAGGCCATCGGAGTCGTTTGTATTTGGGGCCAGGTTAGTGCTTCCACCAGTGTTGCCATGTCCCCAGATGAAAAAGTCGCCAGGAAATAGCCTTAAGTAGCCAAGAAAGGCGCCCCCTTAGAGTAATGTATGAAAAGGAGCTGAAAAGTTACCATTTTCACCAAAGCCCGGCTGGTATGTATGCTTTTGAATTGCCTGCGCGGAAAAAATTAAGAAATTCCGATAAGTAGAATACCTTATCAAATTTTATTCGTTTGATGCGGTCCAGTAAAGCGACAGCGGTTGGCTACTGTCTTGAAAAAAAAAAAAAAGCTATAATATGCACGTTTAGGTAAAGCATTAAAAAATATGAATTACTTAGAAAGGATCTTCGCTGCGCACCATGTTTCACCCATTTCGATTCCTCTTCACATTTCCGTGCCTGTTATACGCCGTCACACACCCTTCCCACCACTGTGCATCAAATATAAAGCTCCCGCGAACTACTGAAGCCTCACACTTCAAACCGACCGCGTTGCTTGTAGGCTTTTAAGCTATTCATACCGCACCAGGTACCGCACAGTATTAAAATAAAAAAAAATTCGATTTGTGCCGGTGAGTAGCGCTGTACGGTGGTATGTCTGAGTGACTGGTTCTTTGGGACCTATTCTAGGCTCTACCAGATCCCCTTCGTTTGCCCTAAAAGTTTGTTGTTTGTTCAGTTTGTCTCGACGGCTGAACTGCGCTGAAAGGTCATAAATATCCTCTATTTGAATAGTGGGGCGTCGGAAGTGCCCGGAAATATACCAAATCACCGATAATCAAAGGAGCCTGAAAGTAGCCAAGTCATAACACTGAACTTTTCGTCGCCACGAGTCTCAAAAAGTCGCCAGTATGGCGACAAATTGCCAGACCTATCAACCATGGCTTCCACTCATTGGCTTAATGACGGGCTGCATAGTCTGTCATAGGCGGGAAATGGCATTCCCTTAACTTAAACGACGAGATGTTCTGAAGTTTTGTCTTGTTGCCGTTTTTGGAATTTGCTGACTTATTTTCTGTGAAGGACGACTTGCCTTGCATTTGAGACAGTCTTCCCGCGCCAGCAAAAGAGAGAATACGGATTGATTAATGCCCTGTTTAATGCAAACGCATTAAGCTGCGCACAAAGAAGCGCAACACGAAGAAAACACAAAGAAACATGCGTCCCAGACATAAAACAAAGAAGAGCACGCCCCTCAGAAAAATAGCATAAACCACCCCACCGATACGCCCAGTGGTGCATCAGTCACCAGTGAGCCAAATAAGGCACTGCGGGGCGCACTGCCGCTTCTGCTATTCTCGGCGGCGAAGTCGCAGGAGCACCTAATCGCGCTAACGGTTTCACGTTCACTACATCACAAATGCTTACATGTCCTCGTAGTTATTTCTTTATTCAGCTCTACAATTATGCCGAATAGCAACTGCTGGTTAAAACTGAAAGGTTATTCGTTATCTATTTAGTGCACACCTTCCAAAAGCCTCGTATAACCGTACGCCTAATTTGACTGCGAAGGCAGGCGGGAAGAGCTCCAGGGGGCTACCAGATGTGTCAGCCAAATTAATCTCGGCGCGGCGCTTTCGCAATTACGGACACGGAAGATTGCACGTGAAGGGGCACTCACCAGAACAGTGTGCAGCAGCCGGAGTCGAGACAACCTCTGCCGTGCATGGTTTTGATGAAGACGCCACCATTGTCCACTCCGCCCAGTGCGTCCGAAGCCATCCTGACGGCGCGCGCAACGGAAGCTGCGTTTCCTACCTGTTCTAGCAGCTCAAATGTCGCAGACGTTCGAGTCACTGATAAGGACGCCACAAGAAGCGTCGTGAGCGCCGATGCACAGATGTTGCGGATGGAGCAGCGATGTGAAGTTGAGACGTGCGAGACACCACAAACGCGAGCCATGCCTGCACCTGAAGCACAAGCCATCCATTAACTATTGCACCATCGTAGCAACGCTATGTTGCACATCCAGTTGAAAATATTAAATGACGTTTCTTGCTAAAAAAGTCTCAACGGGGAGATTATCCCAAAATTATAACGGCAGGTTCTACATTCCATACGACGTGAAAAACAGCAACTCCAGTTCGGCCGTTCCGCGTAGAAATTTGTAAACAGTCAAACAAAAGCAGTCGTGAACAACGAAGAGTGTGGGATGGTTATATCATGAGAGTGGTTTACCTGGAGTGCGTCGAAAAACGTGACTGCAATCCGGCGAAGGCAGGCGAACTTTGCTGGCTATGTAGAAGTGCCAGTGGCGCATCGGATAGTGTTCAGTGGAAAATATATTTCATCGGCTGTCGACGATAGTGTGCCGGAGCTCGCACCCTCGTGCGCTCTCGTACGTCATTCGTGATCTTATCAATAACCGTACGAAGTGGATCGCCCTTTCACATCGGCTATGACGATGTATTGCATGTGATTCGTGTGCAAATTTATGAGCCTTTTTACAAAGTTTACTGTAGGTGGAAACCGAGCAGATATAACCCGCTGCCGGTTTTGCCGATATGATCTTAAAGCACCCCTTAAAGTCCATTTTTTCAACCCTTTTCAGTATCTAAAGCACTTTCCGAAGACGGTCGATACGCGCGTTCCTTGCTTCGATTCCGCGGCCATGGAGTAACTGAGCTAAATATTACTGCTCTACGCACATACGATAATTCGGAAATTGGTTAAAAGATTAGTCCCCCTCTTCCCCCTTTCTTATACTTCAGCATTTCTTCGTGTGTTTACGTGACGCCACACAAGCAATGACGTCGTTATTCGCCGGCTTCCTTGCAGCTGAGGCAGTAAAAACATTAGGTGGCCTCTTCATAGAACTTCAAAAATAGCACCGAAAACAAATCACATGCTAGGAATAGTGCCAGCTGTGGGGAGCAAATCATGGAGTGCCATTCTGTGCCGGTGATAGCTGCAGCTGTCGCAGTGCTTTCAGGCACGATGAAAAAAAATGCTTTATAGGATCTCCCCTTTAGGGCCGGTTAAATATTATAAAAAAGACTAAGAAACCGCCAGTTTACATTGACATAACGTTTCTAAATGCTACGTTATGATTTATATATATTAGGGGGAAATGTCTGTGGTTAAACATTTGCCGAGGCAAAACGGCCTTGGTGTGATGATATGGGCAATGTCCCCCCTTCCTCAAAATATAAGCTCGAATGCAAAGAGGCCCGTAAGTTTCACTTGCCTTACACGAAGACTAGATCTTATCTCTGACCATTGCTGCGAATTTTTAAGGTGAAATCGCTAGATTTTAGGCGTTGTGTTATTTATTTGTTCTTTTTTTGCCTTAAAATGTGCTCTGCATCACTGTACCGTTGCTGAAAAGAATTGTGTGAGGGGACGCAGGCTTTGTCAAGATGCAAGTGTGCAGCTTCTCTTCGCAGTCCTACCTTCCTTCATTTCGAAGAATAAAATAAAACGTTTGATTGCTTGCTTGATTTAATTATCTAGGCTGAAAATCCGGGGTTCACGGCCCCCGGACGACATAGAAAACGGCCTACGGCTTGAAAGAATACAAAAAGGTGAGCGAATGCTTCAGCACGAAATATGTATAGGGTAAGGCCAATCCAAGCCAGAAAAAGTTACAGGCGTAGTTCATGTACGCCCACATCGCTCAGCGCAAAGGAAACCTGAGGCATATTTGAGGAAAACTTTAAGTACACAGCCGAGAGCTTCAGCTTTCGATTTTACTGGGAATACCAGTTGGACTCTTGCTTCTCTGCGGTCGGCCTGATGCACTGGGTGCATGTTTCGCGGTAGCACAGGTGCTGTAATGTGGCGCCTGATATCATGCGGGATGTCTGTGACTTGGGGTGTTGGGTGTTAAAGCGGAATCGATAGTCCAAGTCTCGAAAGGATGGATCTGCCGGTTTCTGTAGTGCCTAATCTTGCCCTCTGGTGAACCATCCTGCCGTGGCGTACACGGACGCGGCCCTCTATCCCGGAAGGCGGGCCTCAGTAGCAACAGTTATTATAGGCCAAGAGCACCGCACCAGCGTATCACTGGACCGAGCCAACCCTCTACTCGCCGAGGAAGCGGCCATTGCCTTGGCGCTTACCCAAACTCAGGTCGAGACCGTAATTACTGACTCTCAACAGGCTTGTCGCAACTTTTCCAGCGGGAGAATACATAAAACTGCACTTAAAATACTTCAACAGAAGCCACTAAGAAGACCTGCCAAGATAATCTGGGCGCCTGCGCACATTGGACTCTCAGGGAACGAGATTGCCCATCTCACAGCTCGAGAATTGACTGGCCGAGCACCTGAAGAAGAAGATCTGCGTCCGCTTCCTCTAGTCTCGTTTCATGAGGTTACCACGCACTATCGGATAAAAAGACAAACGTACGCCCCACCGCTCAAACAACTACCCAAGGGTCACGATAGAATACTTCGTGCCCTGCAAACTAATACTTACCCCCACCCTAGCAGAAACCACTACATAGCCCCCACCCTGTATCCCCGTTGGTGCTGCTTCCGCGGGGAGTTTGGAACACTTTTTCACATGGTTGGCGGCTGTACACAAAGCCCACTTGACCCGCCCAATCCCTTCCACACCTATGAGCTTTGGGAGAGCGCCTTGGCCAGCTCTTCCCTCGACGTCCAGCGCAAGTTGGTGGAGAGGGCAGAAGACGCGGCCCGTGCCAATGGACTCCTGGAATGAGGAGGCCACCCTAAGGACTCTTTAATAAGAAACAATAAACATGTTTAGTCTCTCTATCTCTCTACCAGTTGGATTTTTTTTACTACAGTAATTAAAATGAAGCGTGTAGAAAACGTTGCCGAAGAGAGGCCGTATAATGGCGAACACGAACACGCGAGATGCCGGTTCGAACTATTCCAAGCCCAAAAAATAAAAGATAAAGAACACGGCGCTCGCTGTGCCAACAGGTGGCGCACGAGCAGTGCGAACGCGGGAAAATGAAATTCAGCCGGATTAATTTGATTGCAAAAGCTTTGGCACACTCCATTATATGGGAAAATGGAAAGCGTAATAGGCGGTGGCTACATACTGAAGATAAAAAAGTGGCAGCGGGAAAAGGATGACGATTGCTGAGCACGAGGTCGCGGGTTCGATACCCGGCTGCGGCGGCCGCTTTTCTGATGGAGGCGAAAAGCAAAAACGCCCGTGTGTTAAAGATCGGCTCAGGTTAAAGATCTCCAGGTGGTCAAAATTAATCCGGGGCCCTCCACTACGGCGTGCATCATCACCTGCGTTGCGACGGCGCGTTACACCCTACAATCAATAAAAAAAGGATGACGATGATAATGAGAGGATGCCTTCGGCAATGGGATACTGATGTTTTCGTAATCACGGCACCAGGAGGAGTACTCTGGTATCCTTGTACTTTCTCGGAGTCTGTCAGTGAAATAAATAACTGAAAGAGATGTGAGTGACAGTGTGATAATTTTGTCATGTACTGCGTTTATAAATTACACCTGTGAACTGCCGGAAAGAATTCTGCGATTACGATTTTTATTTTCCTCACCTCTGAATTGCTGCTGAAGAGAAATATATAGCTCGTAAGGTGCAAATACTTACCAAATCTATGAGTGAAAGGGGCCCGAAAGAGTAAAAACGAGTGTGTCTGTATCAGTGGATTACTGTCCCTGAAACAAAAATATCGTACTCGAAGCAGTAGGGGTTCTTTATAAAGCCACCGGCCAGAAGGGGTCGTGAAATTTGGTGTCGGGATCCCGCACATTTCTTTTGCACTGCATTTACCGAGATCACACATGGCAAATTTGGAAACGGGTTTGACGGAGCTTGATTGATGGTTTTTGGGAAAAGAAAGTCGGTAAGTCAAGGGCATGTTTGTGGAAAATAAATTGATTTAGAAAATTATTCGCAGCACAGGTTGCTCAGGAGGCACAAACTTCGGCTAGGAAGAATTGAAAAACAGGGGCCATAGGCTGTTTCAGATTTGATTTTGGTTAACTGTTTGTCCATTATGTAGAAATGTAGAAGTTCCGTCGAATGATTGATGCGGGTGAATTCGAGGGCTTTCGGCCCAAGTCGCAACTTGCACTCGACACTATATATATATATATATATATATATATATATATATATATATATATATATATATATATATATATATATATATATATATATATATATATATATATGACAATACGGCCAAAGACACATTTGAGAGCAATCGGCTGCGTGGCCGGGCCGGCCCGCCAACGTTTACTGATCACCACTCTATCAAATAGTGGCCCGGGAGTGGTCGGCTGATGGGGTCTTGATCGCCACCCACTCAATCATTTTGTGCACTTCATGGCGACTATTTTACGCAGAAAAAGAGAAAGAGAAAAGGGAGGCCAAAATGAATGCTTGAATTATTCTTAAGCAAAGACGGCATCGTTTGATGCCGAACAAGAAAAAGAGGAAAAAGAGCTTTAATGTGGGTCCTTTCAGAAAGAATAACAGTTGCTCAGCCTTATTTTCGCGTTAAGTCCAACAGCCATCGAGAGAAAGAGCGCTTCGGCAGATGAAACACTGAAAAAAGGGAACACCCGATGAACGAGGGAGATAAAACACTACATGCTTGAGCCAACCGGCGTGATATAAAACCACTGAAACATGATTTGATGAAGATGGGAGGGATGGGGCACGAGTATGGGAATCACTTACTCCACTCCAGGGAAGGAAACGACGCGTGAACAGTTGTTACGCCGAAACACCTTGAAAAAAATATCGCTCTTGCACTGAAAACAAGTGCCTTTATTAAAGAAAGGAAAGCACGAGGGCCTTGGGGAGGGAATGGAAGGGATAAAATGTACAGGCGCACTACTCACAGTTGCGAAGGTTATGTCACAGATGCGTCAATCTCCATTTGAAATTGAAAAGAAGAACCGAAAGACACCATGCAAGGCAAATGTTTGGTACACAAGTATATTGGGCACACAAGTATACCCTTGAAAGTATAAGTTGGTCGCGGACCTATTACGATTAGCAAAAAGCAAAAATGCCCGTGTGTTGGCGATTTCGGCGCACCTTAAAGATCCCCAGGTGGTCAAAATTAATCCGCAGCCCTCCATTACGGCGTTTCTCATCACCTGTGTAGCCTCGGTGCGCTGAACCTCGTAATCGCCATCATCATCAACCTATTGCAATTTGGAAAGAGAAGTAGAGGCGCAAAAATATATGAGTTGAGTTTAAATAGCGATTTACTAAAAGAGAATGAGTGAGGCTATTGCTACAGATCAGCAGCTGTAGCACATCCGCAGACCGCCCTGCAGTCGGAAAAAGCTGTGAAATAAATTTATTTATTTGCATATTTCTTTATGGGTTACAGCAAAGGTAATTTCCCTTCAAAAGTATGTTGGAAAAATATTAAAAACATGTGTGAAAAATAAAATCACTGCCCTTCCACTTTGTGAAGAAGGATGAGCAGCGAAGCTGGGCGCAGAAGCAAAAAGCGTTTGTTTATAATGCCAACCTGCGCGTGCACGATCCCCCCCCCCCCCCCCCCCTCCCCCATCTCTTCCGACTGCGCTCATAAAATGGCAGAAGGGAGGGGGGTGGGGGGGTGAGGCAGGCGCCGCGCGTGGCGAGCAGTATTCACTACTCGGGATAGAGGCGGTGGGGGGGGGGGGGGGGGGGTGGAGTGGAATATGAGTCGTGCTTTAGCCATGCTCCCTCCGTTGATCGCCATTGTTCACTGCGCACCCCACAATATGGGACAGCCAGCTTACAAAAAACAAGCTTGAAGGAAAGTTTGACATCCACCTGAATGCAGCCAAACGGCTACAAAGGAAGCTGTATAGCTTTCCTTTGTAGCCGTTTGGCTGCATTCAGGTGGGTCTCAAACTTTCGTTCATAGAAACTTACTCCACCTTGGGAATTTCCCCTAAACCTGGTCGATTAAAAAACAAGCTCACACAGATCATATTAAAATGGACTTACTCTCTAAACACAAATGCATTGCTTGGAAGACATGTTTTCAGAGGCAATACCAGACATATCAAACTATGAGGTCCTGAGACCTCTGTTTTTAAGTGCGGACACTTTAAAGGCCCGGCTTGTCGTCGTAGCTCGTCCGACGTCACGGTATCTAGCCACCGCAGTCAATCGGCGTCGCGCAACCAAACCGAGGACTCGAAACGATCACCGCTTGGGGCCCTAGTCGGCATCGAACCTGCGTTCCTCGCGTTACGAAGCCGATGTCGGTCCCATTGGGCCACAAAGGCAGACGTTCCTCATATGCAAAGTTTTGGGGGTGATCTTTGCTCTGCGCCGTTGCCATGGAGGCTGACGTTACTAGGCCGCAAATAAGTACACAACATATAAAACAAAGAAAAAATCATCAATTACTAAACTAATCACCACACATTAATAAAAACTCAATCCAGTGTCTCTTTATAGGGCTTTTCAGGTGCTGCGGTGCCCCTCTTGACTACTTTCGGTATCAATGTCAGGCTGATAATGTAACCATAATGTAAGGGCGCTACACCTCCTCTGTCGAATCAGTGCTCCTCACTTGCCAGCTTTCCCGTTAAGTGGAACTGCTTTATTTTTTTATGGATTCTTCCCGCGGCTGAAGACAAGTCCCCGAGTTTTCGCTCCACACGCCGAGTTTTTGTTCCACAGGGGCGCAAGAACTGGGGTGACTAGATATACACAGCTTCGCTGTAAAAAAATGCGTCGCTAAGCGTACAAATTCATTCCATTCATGAATAATTTGTGTAAAGTGTGCATATTAGAAACATAGATTGTGAGTTCTGGGGCGTGCAGTCATGTTACAGTGCCGCCGTCCTGTAGCATAACTAATATAATAAGGGAAAATAGTTAAGTATAATTTAGTGACCTTTGATTAACTTTAAAGGGACAGACAAGCGACTTTTGTCGACTATATTTCCTTTATCCCAAATGAAAGTGCGTCGTTTAAAACACGTTAACCGAAACGGTTTTGCTGATAGCTCCCTAGAACTTTTGAAATCGTAATTTTTAGATCCACCAGCCATACGTGGCCCGCAAAAAGAAATGCTGCCAACCTTGAGAGTGAGCCATGTGGCAACATACTTTCAATTGCCCGTGAGATTAGAAGAGGTGTTCAAGAACTTTTCCCCGGCTAAAACAACAATAATGTGCAACATTTGCTCTTCTTACATGCAGTTTTTGAATCACGGGTTGAAACCATAGAGATAATATACTGACTCGTTGAAACCGACAATATTGTTTGGACGTGTAAGGTAGTGTCACGTTTAGACACTGCACGGCGCTTGCGGATGCCCCTGAAGGTGGCCCATTTCTTCTAAGAAAATAATTAATTAAAGTGGGGCCGTAGTTGTAAATAAATTTTCTTGATTTCTGCTTTTCCAAGATTAATATAGGTTTTCTGCTTGTTCATAGAGGTTGTGCTGAATAAAAATGCTACAAATTTGCTAAATATAGCGGGCGGACTTGACCCTGTGTCGTCGTATAGCTGATGTCAGCAAATCCTCGGAGGGGATATGAACGTATTCCAGGCAGCCCGGCAGCCCGGACATGGGCCGCTTTAAATAAAGTTTGATATCTCTCTCTCTCTCTCTCGGAGGGGATAGTGCGAGCGAAACGCCACCTTCGCCCTCACTTGTATCTATAAAAATGCGGTTAAGTCGTCCGGGAAAGCTCGGAAGATGGCCTACGCATTGCGTACTGTATACTGGTAAGGTAATTAGACAAAGCAATGTTTGCAAGCCGCTCAAGGTCCACATCGTGAAGGGCTCCCAAATGAGTACTGCATATTTGAAGGATGACCTTAATTTAGGGTGACCTGTAACATACCTCAACGAATGTCTTAAGTGACGCCTAGTTTTTTCAGTTGATTGGAATTTAAAATATTTAGTCTGCCTTATGAGTTTTTAATATGCTGTTACGACCATTTCCTTGATTAAAGTGCGTTTGAAAGAGCGTTTGCGTTGTGGCACTTCCCCGTAGATTTAGGGACGTTGGCAGTGACTAAATACCAGCAAGTTTCTAGAGGGAAATTACAGAAAATGAAGGGGTTTTAGCGCATATTTTTGTGTGAGCGCAAAGGAAAGGTTGGCATTACTCATGAGATATCTGAAGTTCTGAAAGATGGCGTAGCCGCAAACCACATTCAAAACGAGTGTTACGTCATTACGGTAGTTAGTGAGGAGACCGCGAAGGTTGCCAAAGTTTAGTCTTTCGAGGTTCACGAATGACTAAGGTCCTAGAATTGCACTCAGTAATTTCGGAAATGGTTACTCGAGTTGATTTCCCTAATGCAGCCCAAATAGCAGACCAACAAATGCAATTTATTTTACTTTGGGGAACAAAATTCACGCATCTCCACGAAGGGAATCACAACGAGTGGGCGAAGCACTAGGGATCGTTTTTACCGTAAATCACCCGTGACATTGCCCACTAGCGCGTGTAAATGAGTAAAAACACGCCCGTAGAGTATATACTCCGGGGTAGCTTGTTGTCGGCGTTGACGTTCAGCCGCTTCTTCCCAAACACTCAACTCCGGGTCAGCTTGGCGTTTTTGCCGTTTTTCCGCCGCTTCCCGAGCTGTCGCCTCCGGGGTAGCTTGTTGTCTGCGTAGACGTTGGGACGCCGCATGCCGCGCCTTACATTCGTTTTCATCCATGGCAGAAAGAGAATGTGTGGTCTGAAACGCGCTTATATAGCATTTGCACCGCAGCGCTCTCTTTCTCTCTCTCTCGCTGACCTGTTGTGAACCTCTTATTTTGTTCTGGTTAACCTTTTGTGAACCCTTTGTTCACAGATGTTTTGATTTACGCGGTGCTGTGCGTCTCTCTCTCTCTCTCTCTCTCTCTCTCTCTCTCTCTCTCTCTCTCTCTCTCTCTCTCTCTCTCTCTCTCTCTCTCTCTCTCTCTCTCTCTCTAACCTTTTATGAAGCTTTTATTTTGTTCTTGTTAACCTTTTGTGAACCTTTTGTTCACAGATGGATCGATTTACACGGTGTTGTGCCGTGAGCACAAACGCCGGACGGACGCCGATCGGACGAGCCTTGGCCCTAAGGTGCTTCGCCCCTAAAAGAATGGCTAGACAATGTTGCCATGCCCAGTGTGGTCTATGCGAAAGCTGTCGATCAACACCTGTATGATAAACGTATGTTCTATGGTGGGGTCCTCACCACTCCTTTCTGTCGGACTTCAGCCAAAGGGTCCATTATCCCCACCACTGCTGCGTCACCGCACTGCACTAACTTCACAGAAGTGATGCCATCATTTCCTGTGACGCCACTTTATGTTCTGTTGATTCCGCTGAAGTTGCTCCTGGTGACGTCACGCACGGTTGTTTTGCTCCGTCTAACTTTCGAGACTTTCTCCAGCCCCTTCGTCCATAATGAAAACGTTTCGAGCTAGTCACCTGGGATCATAACGAGGCGGAAAATGAAGCTACTTCGTATTTCATACCGAGCAGAAAATCAAGCGCTACTGAACGCAAAGAACGACGGAAGACAGAAGAGGAAATTCCTGTCTGCTGTCAATGCCTGTACTTCTAGGTGATCGGTGTGGTTAGCAAAAAAATTGGCCGCGTATCTGCTCCTTTCGTTGCAAATGTCGACAAAAGACGATAGTCTTTATCGACTTTTGCCAAGTGAATGCCTCCCTTCACTTTCGCGCTCACCTCTCATGTTGTTCCTCTTGCGTCGCGCTCCTCCCAAGGTAAAAATGCCAAAGGTTTGCTTAAATCATTTTAAATTTACCGCGTTCCACTGCTCCAGGCCGGGTGTCTCGATGCCAAGGCTGCCGTACGGCGGAGACGCGCGTGAATCGAGGCGCCCTACTTCAACTTTGATAGAACCACGTTGCCCTACTCCACGTGCGTTCCAAGCAGAACGTGGAACCTCTCTAGTGGAACCTTTCATAACTGTTGCTGGTTGATTTCTTAAAATGGCGCCAGAAGGTGTAGTGGCGCAGGCGACAGCAGGCGACGGTTGAGTGAATTTTTTTCTGCAGTTGATGAAGTATTTAATTCCGCAAAAATCAAACATGTATAATTTTTTATAAAGGAACACTGCAAATATCACTTCTGTTATAATTTGTTGTCTTATATTTGCGTAATGTCTTGTTCTTCTTCAACAATGTTGACAAGTATGAACATTACATCGGACTTAGACGGGTAGATTTACAGACAGACCAAAATTTCTGGGTTTAAGTAGCCCAAGAAAGACTATCGTCTTTAAAAAATTCAGGGAAGCTTGCACTCACGCGCAAGACCTGAATGGCGAAGTTGTTGTAGGAGAGCATTGCCGGACACTTGGTTAAGTTTCAGTATCATTGTTTATTTGCATTGTTGCGGTGCCAGTAATCGTCGTCATGTGCATCGAGGAGGTCGTCGTCTTCTTCGTGGCGAGTGGTGGATGTAAAGTCATTCTCAGCATTGTATACTTCCACCACCTATTCGTCATCGACTCGAGGCAGCGGTTACGGGATCTGCAAGTCGTCTCGGCGAGGAGTGGCATGCTCCTATAGCCATGTCTCCAACTATTCATAATGGCTTCTAGAGAATGCGGCGGCCGCCATGACTGTATTTTCAACTTTAGCTTTAGCGGTGGAGTCTTTTTTTTTTGTTACATGCGTGGTAGCGCTTGACGGCGGCGCTGGAGTTTGTGTTTTTTTTTTTTTTTTTGCGAGAGCCACTGCGCGTGGCGGAGATGATCAGCGGTCGCCGTGAAGCACGCGCTCGCGAGCGCTCGGCATTTTCTTGGGATTTTTTCCTGCAACACCGAACTTACGGCTTGTGCAACAGCTCCGCCGTTAAAACGGCTTTAACTCGTGTTTTATAGAAACTATTTAGAAATAAATTTTATGGATTTGGACTGCTCAAACCTCGACATAAGAGTGGAAGTTGGATCTCTGCAGGTAGCCGGGATAGCAGTGAGCCGCGCTTTGAATACAAATAGCATAAAGCTGTTGCTCTCAAGCCCACCCAGCCACATGAAAACGCCATCATGGAACGGACAGCTCCAAGTTCTTCAGAATAAAACTGCAATCCTTCAGAATTTCACGAAGCTAATTAATTAATAAGTATGATCAATAAAAAATAGAAACATTTCTATTTTTTAGACACTCGTTTAGGCTGCGCCCCGATCAATGCGCTAGTAAAAAAGTATTGTGCGATGGCATTTCAAAGCAAATTCCTTATTTTGAATATCATTTTGGTTGGAATTTTCACACCTTCTGTGTTTAATTGAGTGAGCAGTGCTGGGTGTCAATTATTTTTTTTTTCATTCATCATCAGACAAGGAATGGTACCTTTGTCGAAAAAATTGGTACAGGTACGTCTGTCGGTGTTTGGAGCTATACTTTTAAGCGGGATGGACCTTTCTGCGTCTTGCTTTTACCACGAGATCAAATCGACAGCCTGCAGAAAGATTTCGCTGATGTGGAAGATGCATTTAGCAGGAAACATTTAGAAAGTGGCATCGCTGCTCCTCATCTGCGCCTCATTACACTATGAATGTTATCGTATACTAATATTTTATAATAACAATATACTAAGAATAATATCGTACTAAGAACGTTCTTTCATGGACGAATAAAGAGGGACATTAACGTGTGCCTTATTTGTAGCCCCGCAGTCGTCGGAACTCCTTTCATCTGCAGATCGACCGTCCAATTTAGAGATGAGGTTGGCGCCAAATGTACGCTGCAGTGGCGTTACAATCAAGGGTAGCTGCGCTGGTATTTAAAGTTAGCGCGGTCCAGTAAGCGCTACTACGTAAAAAAAATCAGAGTAATCTTATGACCTGCTCTTGTTTCTGCTTTTCTCGCGCTGGCGTTAACTACACAACACCAGGAAATGTATGCTTCGGAGCTGGCACGGCATTTTCGGCTCTTTTACGCCCGCACTCCCGCCTCATTTTCGCCTTTCACTGCAACTTGCGTTGTTATGAGGTCCCGGTAATCACTTACGAGCAGATGCTCACCAACTTGCCGTAAAGCTAATAACTTGGGGCAGTTTTCATTCCCATTAGCAAGATTGGAAACGAACCTCTGGAGTTTTAGCCAGGGATGAGATAAGCCTGGCACGCCAGATACGGCATAGTCTCTAACGCGAAATGGCATCCTAAGAAAATATTCATGCACCAATGCGCTGCGCAGTTGAAAGGACGGCAACCAAGCGAATGAAGCAACGGAAGCACTTATGATAACGCTTCTGGTACCCAGTGCAGAAACTGCGATACGTCGGTTGAATAGGCAGATGCTTACAAAACAGAGCTAGCTTTGTTGAATTTTTGTCTGAAAAGGGTTTTTATTTATCTGTCCGTGAGACCACCTGGTTCCTCACTACTTTTTTTGTAGTACTTGCTGATGCGTTTTTTAAAGAGGCGCTTAATTTCGGCCGCGAAGAAAGTACCCGCGTACTAAATTCGCGAGGCTTCTTTATCGGCTCAGAAATTAAGGCATTCATTTGACAATATTTTTACCCAACCCATCAGAAAACCAGTCTTTGTGCGTTGTTTACGACATGAGAACTTAAATGACCACGGCATACCTTAAGCGTCAAAATTTTGAAAATGTTTTGAGTCTCTGCTGGCTTCCTTAATGAAATGCTTCAAGTAATTATTAGGAAGACAAATAATGTTTATTTAATTTTTCAAAGCCCAACTTCAATTTAAACAATGGAATTAAGGATAAAAAACTGCAGATTAGAGGTCCTTGCTATTCAATATACAGCGAAAAGTCTGTAGCTAACAACCTCCCAGCTGCTGAATAAAGGTTGACTTCTTTTCGCGTACATATTGCGACGAACGTTTTGCTTTACATTTTCGAGCAGAGGCGATTAGTCCTCCATAGCATAACGAGTGTCCGTTTTAAACGCGCATTCCGAGTTCGGGCTTGCAACTCGCTCCAAATTACCCCCGTAGCTGCCAAATGTCCTACTCAGCGCTTGCAATCGATCGATCGTTATCTGCTGCGTGTAAGTTTTGAATCGCTTGAGTGCACCAGCAGAGCTCAGGGTGCCCGAGTCTCTGTAAGGCAAGCAATTATTGCGTTTTAGAAAACGCGCTTTTCTTTTGTGTTGTGGTCGTTGCCAGTAGATGAGCTCCTAGCGGCGAATAAAGTAAGCGATGTGAGCTTAGAATCTGCCCTGAATTGCCGATGGCGAAGTTCAGACAGTTAGCCTCTGTTTAGTTTCCCCAAAGTTAACAAGGTTAGCCGCAAGGTGGGCGGGCTATTTCCGAATTTCTTTCTCATCCACAATCAAAATTTCTCTTGGCATCAATACTTCTGCTGCCCGTATGCTTTGCGTACCGGGGACGTGCCACGTGGAAGCATATCTGAGTGGAGGACTGAGGCGTAGTAGCTTTGTTTAAAGATAGCCACCAAGAGACAAAAAGTTTGAACAAAATAAAATAGCAGGCTAGCGGCATAAATTACCGTGTTACTACGACTGAAAAAATTATGAACAATGCGTCAGAATATAAAGACAGCTGTGACACGGGGGCAGATACAGTGCATGGAGTTTCGCCGAATGTAGAACGTGCAGAGGCCGACGGTATGACCAACAGGATGAAGTTAAGTAAATTGGTCAAGAATGACATTTCGGAACAGCATGTGCCGTACACGAAGTTCGAAGGGGTTCTCTAGGAATCTTCCTTTCTAACCCACTCTAAATTCAAGTAAAAAGTTAGCCAGGACAGATTTTGTATAGCTTTATTTGTGAACTGGCTGTGCCAAATATGGCTCTGGCATGCCGCTTTACAGCACCTATATGAACCCGCTGCATTCCTGTGTCTCCATATAGGACAAGTACGAGCTCTTGAAAGTCCTTTACGAAAGCAAAAGTTGAGGATGAAGATGCGGTCACTGACCAAGTCAAGGTGAAAACACAGAGGCGTTTCGGAACCCGTACGGGTTCCGAAACGTCTCTGTTTTCATCTTGACTTGGTCAGTGACCGCATCTTCGTCCTGATCATGATTCCTGACCAGACAAACGCTTGCCGAATTCTTGACTACGAGAACAAAAGTTCCTGTATTTCGCTATACAGGACTGGTAGCACGCTTGATAATTCCTTTATCGCTTATGCAGGAGTCATGATGGCAAGATATGGAATTCGGATGGTTCCGGTACTACCGGATCAGTATAGCCCCATACAAGTCCTATTTAATTAATACAGGACCGTTCTCTCGTGAATAATTTCGTACAGGACTGGTATGAAAATTTTTAGTTAAGGTGCTCACCAATACTTAACCTTAGGAATGACACTAAGTTTCAAGCAATGGAGGAAAAAGGCGGAATATGGCATGGCTACTCAATGAATAAACATTTATGTCTTCAGTCTTGCGTCGGAGAAATCCACGCAGTGTAATAAAACTCTTTGCATGCCCTTTATAGGTGACAAAAATGTCATTGATTGCGTACACACCACCCCAGGGAGAGATCCATTGACAGGATAGGTAGTACAGGAGACTCCCCGAACAATAAACCATCATTAGAAGGATAGAAAGTCTATAATTAGGAAAGGCGTTAAACAACGGGCACCATCTCACCGAAAATGTGTTAAGCTGTTCTGAAGAGTGAATTTGAGAAAATATTTTTCTGAAATTCCCTCAGATGTAGGAATTTACATGTACCTGCGTTATCATCAGAAACATGTTGCATCATGCTGTTCCTGGAGCACGTACAGCGCAAGAGAGTAAGCCCGATCCGCCCGGCTCTCCACTATGTGCTGTAGTGGTAGCGACTTCCGTGGGATTTTTATAAATTATGTATGTTTTGTATGAAAGACCAGCCCTGGACGGATACCATAACAGAGAATGGAAGAGAAAAAAAAATTTTATTTTTAATGTCCACGATGACACCATAACAACCAACGTGCGCCCAATTTAAAGTGTATAGTTCAGCGGAAAAGCGACAAAACTTTTGGGTTCAAGCTCAGATTAAAAGAAAGCGCTGTTTCAATTTTTGTGAAACTCTTCCAAGATAGTGACCGCAAAATTGGCTTTGGTTAGATGTAGATACACCATGCATCATATGGAAAATAGCGAAATACAGCGCCTCTTTCCTACAAAGGCGGAGCCACTGGTATGTACTCTGGAAATGCGGAAAGTTGTCAATAAACGAGAACGATGCTCTGCGTTTTTAGTAAATTTTAGAGCTTCCTCTGGATTTCTTGACGCACTGACAATCTTTCTCCTGATATGCTGTTCTGACTTACGGAGTTAATCCATATCGCCAGTACACTGCGCTGTATTTGCTCTATAACATCCAATATTTCACAATACGTGATGTCGCACACATTTTTTATTTTTAGTTCGCCCTTAATACCATGTGCTTTCCTCCACGTAGCGAGCCCTCTTTTGCTTAATTCCACTCTCGTCCACTTGTGAGGCACTCAGAGTGATTGGGGAGTGCAAATCGGGCGGCGCGGGAATACTTCCCAAATGATGAGATGGACTTCTCAATGCAAACGTAGACAAGACATCGCCTGGGTTGTGCGGGATGGCGAGGAAATTCTTGTGAAGAAACGCTTCAAGACAAAGTCAATTCCGGAAGAATTCGGCATGTACAAGCAAAACTATTTTTTCTACAGCACAGGGCTAACCAAATTTATTATCTTACTCTTTGCAACCGGGATAAGTCAAATGTAATCGACCGCAAGAAATGTACCCTTCCGCGTACCGTGCGAACTAGCACGTTTATGTTGCACTCACGGAAAATGCCAGGAACATAAGTATATATGCCAGTGAACTGAACTGTGCATTTATTTTCAGCGCGCCATAAAATCAATGCTATATGGGGGAATGTGACAATTGCAGAAAAGGCGATTCTTTAAAGACTGAATATATCTGTAGAATGTAGGGTTGGGGGGACGCTGGGACGGTGAATTGTAGTTATCACGTGGGAGTCGGGTGACGTTTTAGAGAATGCCCTTGACCGTAAGAGGACTCTCGATTTAATTTAGAGAGAATGCATGCGACGTAGTTGTAGGAATCTTCAAGCACCAAACTAAATTTTACAACGTAATAAAGAACTCAAGAATTTGAATTCATACGGCCAGAAAGAGTGCAACTGTTCTCTAAGAAAGTCAAGTGTGCGCAATTCTCATGCGTGGAGCGAAATGAAGTTTACAGCTATCGTGGCAGAAAAAAAATAATAATGATGACCAGCGCATGCGTTCCCCGGATGGTCCATAGAATGCCCAGAATTGAAGAATTCCTCGCTAACCCAAAGGCAATTGGCCGCCAGGAGTTATTGCGTAGACCTCACGTCCACGCCAGGACCCGGGCTGAGCCAGTCCTCCCAGGAAGCGAGGCGGGAACGGAGGTGGGGCGCTAGGTTTGGGCAATAACACTACCAGTAAACGTGTTGCACTGATGAGTAGGAAAGGCAGTTGGGTGTAGGGCAAATTGGACGCGAGAGGATTCCACGTATGTAGTGGATACGGGGTGGAGTGAGATGAGAGGAGGTTTGCGCATTCCGGACCACAGATGCGGCTTTACAGGAGAGGGTGGGGTTAGGGACTGGGAAACACTGTTTACTGGCACGCAGCGCGCGGAGATGATGTCGGCGCGCCGTATGTTCTCAAATCTTATGAGTGCCAGGGTGGTACACATTTGTCCACAACATGGACGGACCAGGGGAGATATCGCGGGTAAGCGCGTGAGCTTGAACACTGCCGTCCAAGTTGGCATTGCCGGGGACCTACAAGGGCGCAGTTTAGGGCGTCATACGTATACGAGGGTGTGTTGCATGACGAGAAATATTTCGTAGCGCCTCCTGTGAGTCACTAAACACAAAAATTTGGGTGCCAGGGGGTTCGACTTTGACAGCGTATTAGACGGCGGCGGCTATGGAGAATTCTTCCAGGGTTGTACAAGTTCGGGCGTTTTTGAAAGGGACGATGGTGTTTACGGACCGGGTAGGGCTATGGAGGGCGATATCCCCATCTTTAATAGTGGAGTCAAAACTGGCGTCCGTGAAGTAGGTTGCCGCTTCATTCGGTTTAAGCCAATTGGTGCGCTTGTTGAATGCTTCCGTGCGTTGTTGTCTGCGGACCAAGTTCTGAGCAGGGTACATGTGACGAGGAATACGTTCAATCAGGAGGTTTGGGAAAGAGGACGAGGGAGGAGGTATGTAAGCTCGGTGTTGCTTCAAGTCCAATAAGTTGAGACTGAAATAGGTTTTGAGAATACGTTATGAACAACGTATCCACGTTAGTTTATGCATAAAGAGTTTAGGTATTTGTACAAAAAAAAAACGTGGGAACGCAGTAATTAAGCAAGACTAGAAGACCAACAATGAGGCCGCGGCGGCCGCTTTTCTGATGGAGGCGAAAAGCAAAAACGCCCGTGTGTACGAGATTTCGGCGCACGATAAAGATCCCCAGGTGGTCAAAATTAATCCGGAGCCCTCCACTACGGCGCGCCTCATCGCCTGAGCTGCGTCGGCGCGTTAAACCCTACAATCAATCAATCAAGACCAACAATGAAGTAGGTAAGAACTCTAAAGAAGCAACGTGGCGCGAAGTTAATAAAACAATTATCAGCCCTTCCACCCTTCGAAGAAGGATGATCAGTGAAGCTGTTTTGTGCTGTTTAAGAAAGACAGAATTAGAATATATATTTATGACTAGCGAGAATGGGCACCCCGCCGTCGGGAAGCCGCTAAGGCCAAACGCGCGTCCGCAGATGAGCCTGGCCCGTAGCAGCAAGTACCGTATCTAAAATTGCACCACATGCAAGACACAGACGCTGCCTGGGTGCTGGCGCCGCGAACGCGGAGTGAACTTCGCAGTGAATGCGCGGAGTGCGGAGTGAAGCCAAAGTTCTGGGGAGCGATAGCTCGTTTTCCCCACCGACAGCGCACAGCGAATTAACGCGCACATTTTCTGAGGGAACACGCCGTTACTCAATGTCCCCATCCCTTCCTCCGCATGACCTCCGCCCCCTTAAACGAATGAGCAATTATACGCCTTCATTTTAACAACGGAGCTTTTAGCTTTAAGTTCCGCCGTGAAGAATTGCCACAAAACTATCACCATCGGCGAAGTGTAGAGGGTGAAAATGCTAAGCCAAGAAGTGTGAGGGAAAGTGGTGAGGCTAGAGATGACCAGGGAATTGAACCCGGGACCATTACGCAGTGAAACCGGAGAGCTAACCACTGGGCCACCCCAAAGGCCCTAAAGGTATGGGGTTAGCAGCGGCGGGGAACAATAACATGTGCAGCCAACTAGGAAGAAAAAAAAAGTTGTGTTAGCACCCCGTGCGCAACAACTACAAAAAAGGACAGATACTAATTTTTGCAAGTATTAGAGCCAAAATAGGTTAGTTTTGAAGCGGGGGAAAAAAATAAACCTAACAACGAATTTAGACGCCCATTGAGTACAAAAACCATTCCATCTCGCCTTTCTAAGGCGCCTCATTACGAGACGGGAAGGCAAATGCACACATGGGTTTGGAAGATTCGAAACAAAGAATAAGAGAACGAAAAAAGTAGTGCTAACCTAGAGCCCCAAATTAAGCACAAAAAACAATTAAAAGACCGCCTCCACACGGACAAAAACCGACAAACCAGGGGAAAAAACGCTTCCCGTTGTGGGAATCTAACCTGGGTGCCTCGTATTAGGAAACCCGCTTCTATGCGGTTGCGTTCGTGCCGTGATCTCTTGCGTGATGTTTTCCTCTCCAGTTCACGTGCGTTCGCACCGGAAGTGGGGAGCACAGACGCCGAGTTCGAGAAGCGGGTTGCCGCGGGTTTCTTGTGCGTGCTAACGCGGTCCACTTTGGGAGAGATGTGAAAGCCTGCAGACAAAATGATCAGGATCCGGGCCTGCCAGTCATGGAGAACTCTCAGCGGCAAGTTCGGAAATTCGTGTTTGGTGCAACCGCCGGGTCTCCGACGAAGGGAGAGGGGCCGCCAGCTGAGCTATTTCTCCAGCCTTGCACCACTAGTGCAGGCTGCGCCAATTTCTTTTTCTTTGTCGATGGGAGGGTGTACACGCGCGGACGAAGAAAGTTTGCCGGGGTAGCCAAATGCAGTTTTGCTGTAAAAAGAGGCAATGCAGACAGAAACGAACAAATGGAAATAAAAATTGAATCCATAAGGTCATTAGAGATGTTCAGGACATAACAATTTTGTAAGAGAAAGGAAAACCTTCACGATAATTATAAGGGCACTCCTTTGCTATATGAGGCTAGAGTGGCGAGAACAAGTTGCTTGAGAACAAAAAGCTGAGTGGGGAAGCATACCGTGAATGATGGGACATGTATACTCTGCGGAAAAGAAACACAAACGATTGGGATGTAACTGTATGACTGTACCTATACAAATCTGTATAAAAGAATTATTCGCCTTCCCGAAGCCCTAATGTGAGAAGCTAACGCGGAGAAAGGGCATTACCAGGCTATAGAGGGGACTATTAAACATCGGAATGCATGTGAAGGAAAAGTAGAGATGGTGATATAGCGTTGGGCAGCTGTCACCTATTACGGGAATTTGTTTTAACTTGAGCCTGCCGCTTACAGCAGTGCATGGACAACATAGATACATAAGCTTCTTCTGTGAGATGACACAGCGGATACCATAAACAATCATTCAGTCAGCCTTGACGAGGATGGTTCCCTCCCTGACGAATTTTTTAACGATAAAGCTTTACTTGGCTAGGTTGGGAAAAGAGAGCTTTCGACTGGCGTCCGCAAAAATCATCCACAGCACCATTAACCCTCGGCGCGGACACAATTGGACTTGACAGTGAGGCGTTTCGTAGTGGGTTAATGAGAAAAATAAAACGCAAAAGGACTGCGCTTTATACCTCGCCACCAGTCTCACTTGGCCTGCAGCTGCTGTGGAGGCCGTGTCAAAACGGCGCAGATAGTGATCCTGCAAAAAGTAGCTGTCGTCAGAGCGCGATGCAGAGGTTGTGTAGCGATCAGCGCACACGCAAAACTCCTGCGCAATGCTAGGGAACAAAATTTGGGCTGGACCGACCCCATCGGTAGATGAAAGGAGCGAGCGGTGCCATTTCCAAACAGTCATAATGAGCCAACGAAGCAGCGGAATCTGCATGCAACTGAGATACAGCAATGGGCTTTTCAGATCTCTTCACATAACGGGGGACCAAAAATCCACGCAATAAAAACAACCTCGGCAAGCCGGCAAGCGAGCAATGCGGAGGCGGAAGCAGCGTGCAACGTTGCGAAAATAATTGCGTATACGCTGAAAACCAGCGACGCGCCTTCCAAAGCTTCGCACATACCTATCAGCGGTACATTAGTTTACGACACCGGGGTGCCGTCACCGGAAGGCAAAGAAACACGGTAATGTAGGGCCTACAGAAGGGCAGCTTCGGAACGCTGAGAAGCGAGTGAGTCGGGCATATCGCTGAAACGTTGCAAAAAGCCGCGGAACTAACGACTCACAGCACAGCCAACCCAGTCTGAGCTCCGGCCGGCGTCAAGAGAGCCGCTAAACCATATAAAAACTGCTGATGCAACCAGTCATGCCTGCGACGTAATGTCACCACTGAGGAGAAAAAAAAATGAATGCCATGCGGAAGAACGCCGAAGGTGCGAGAAGAGTGTATGCATTGCTTTACACTAGTGTTGTGTGCCACGAAAAACCTATCCGCAAATATAGCATAAAGAAGCCTTCATAACGCCGCAATGCTCTTGAAACCATGAAATTGTCAGGTAGTAATGTTGTTGATTTATAAGAAAGTCCACAATGGCACAACAGTCAGACGCGGCCGGCTGCTTCAGCAAAACCTGCGTCGTTTTTGAAGCCACTCATCATTTCGGTGCGTAAGTTGCCCTCTGCGGGAATATTGCAGTTATAAATCAACATGATTAGAGGGGCCACTTTTGTCGGCTCTTCCTTCCTGAATTTTGAGTTTCTTTTCAATGTTTCATGATAGTTAAATTGTTATGGCGCAGGGCCAGCTGGGATAAACAGCGCCAAACAGCAGTGGTTTAAGAAAAAAATGGAAAAAGTAGGTACTAAAGCCTGCGAGCAAAAATAACAGTAAAATTATTTAAAGGCAATTGTCATGGCTGGTGTAGAGGGCCAATTTTTGATAATGCATGACAAGAAATGAGTTTTAAAATTTGAACTTCTCATAAGTACTCAAACACAGGCTTCGTGGACACCATGGGGCCGTCACCCAAGAACAACGATGGGTTGAATGGGATGGCTTGTCTGTAGAGCTGGAGAAAGCGTTTGTATTACACTGAATTAGAAATGGGAATTACGGATAGGCGTTATGCACATGTGCACCTGTCGCACAGGGGTCCCGAGGAGCTAGTGAGCAGGTCGGAGTGTGTCGCATGCGTGTGGCCTTTCCGTCATCTAGCTAAGGCAGCTTCTGTGAATCTGTTGTGTGAGTCATTTGTGTATCGTCCCAAGTGAGGTTTATTACGTGTGGTTTGTTGTCTGTCCGGTCGTTCCACTGTGCTTGCCATTTGTTACGAAGATGTTGTCTGATGTGCTGCTTAAGGCCAGTGTGTGGTAGTACTGTGGTGTCCACTGGTTCCTAAAAACAGCAGCAGGGGCCCTTTGATCAGCCAACTCGTTGCCAGTGATCCATCCCAGAAAGGCCTGGAACCCAGCACCGGATTAGTTGAAATTTGTTAGCATACATACACATCGTTGTATTAAAAAATAGATTGACAATGTGGATTTTTCCAGGTCTGTGGGGTGACAATGCACGCACAACCCTCAAAGAATCTGTATATATGACGGACTAAGAAATTTGTTTTTGAAGATTGTGCTGTTCGACGAGAAAAATGCCACATGCTTCTGCAGGAAAAAAAGTGGCGTGTACGCTCATTGTTCTGCACGCATTAAAGTTGCGTCCATGAGCGATGCAAGACACCATAGTTGAAGTTTTCGAGGCATCACTGTAAAGTTCTGCAAATTTATATTTATCGTGCAGGGACAAGAAGGGCTGCAAAATCGCCGTTCGCAGAACCCTGTTTATATCTGTTTTCATAAAAGATGACTCACATCATACAGGTTGAAGTTGCCATTGTGGTGACGTCTGTAAAGGATGATGCGTACACGTCTAAAAATGAAATGGTGAAACCCGACGCTGCCTCTCTCACTCTAAGCAAGAAAGGCAGCGAAACAGAGGGGCGATTTAGAAATAGCTGGGATAGGGATGTATCGTTAAGGACAGGTCTAAAACGGGTGATTAGTTATTGTGATATCTTAAAATCATATAGTAAATCCACGTATCTGTTGATATTATTGGAACTATTTCTTGCATTCGACGTACAGGCTCTGCGCTGGGCCAGTGCGGAAAACACCTGATGCAATGCGAAGCCCAAAGTGCAGCACTGAATCAAACATCTTCAGTGCTCTTTACCGAGCTGACCCATACATGACACTGCCGTAGGCCAGCCGAGACCCAACCAAGGCGGCATAGACACGCAGAATGAGTTCTTTGTGTGCACCATAGGACTGCTGTGGAGGACCTTCAGAATGTTTATTGTTTTTATGCATTTGTGTTTGAGTTGTTTGATGTGCAGAATGAATGCAAATTTTTCATCAGAGATACACGTAAGACCTGTGTTCCTTTTTTACAGAATCGAGTCACTATTCAGTTTGAGTTCAGGATAGGGGAAGATCCAGCACCACTTGGGGAATACAAGACGGGTCCTTTTTACAGGATTAACTTTAAAACCGTTTTTGTCTGCCCAGCCAGCAAGTCTGTTGACCTCAAGCTGGACTTATCGTTCACATATGGACATACTACACGATTTAAAATATACTTCCACATCGTGCACATACACTGAACCGTAGATTCATTTTGGCAATGCCTTCCGAAGCGAATTCGTCTTCATTATAAACATTAGATTACCGCGTGATTAGATTACCGTGATTAGATTACCGCCCACGGTGGTCGTTTCTTCAATAGATGTGATAAAAAAAAACACAAAAACGCCCATGTACCAAAAGTCCAACTCCCAGTACACTCTCCTGGTCGCCGAAATTAGTTTCAAGGTCTCCACTGTATCTTAGCTACGCTCTCGGCGCATAAATCCCCCATGTTAATGTTAATACTGCAATAACGTTTCCGTGCAAAAAGAGGAAGTGTACAACCGGCGGCAAAATAAGCCGCGGCACGCGAGCCGTGGCAAAATGCACCGCCGCGACATCTGACGCTGCACTTCTGGTGTCGAGACTCCGATGTGCGCGTGCGCGTCGAACCCCTGTATACTCGCCCCGTCTTTTCTTTCGCTTCAAGCAACAAAGCTGAAGCACTGAGCGCTTGCCGGTAGGGGTAACTTTTTATACTCAACACGTCTCGCTGGCACATGCTCCGGCGGTGAACGACGTGGGTGCAGCCTGCTTTGCTCTATATGCCTGGCTCTGGGGTGTAGGAACAAACGGTCCCGGAGCAAATGGTCCCGGAACAAATGGCCCTGGAACTTATGGTCCCGGAACTTATGGTCTCGGAACAAATGTTCCCAACTCGAAAGTAGGAACAAATGGTCCCGGAACTTATGGTCCTGGAACTTATGGCCCCAGAACAAATGGTCCCGGAACAAATGGTCCCAGGCACCTCTTCGGGTAAAATGATTCTATAAAACTCCAGGTGGGTTTTCTGTTTAAATTAGTTGTATCTTTTCGGAGTGCAGTTTATAATTTCATTAGTTTCTTTATTTTTGTTTCGGGCACGAGTTCCCGAATGCCGCACATTTTTGAAGGCGTTCCTTACTGCCAATTTAGGATCGCCGTGGCGGCCGCTAGTAGGACCAGTACTGGAATAGGTCCATTCCAGGCACGATCAGATGGCACACCTCCTACCCGTGAGTGATGAATGCGGTCGTGCTCCAGGCAAGGGTCACCCACGAGTAAAAAAGTGGCTGACAGGTAGAGTTCTCAGACATGCGAACGCCTTGTCGCGACGCGCGACGCTCGGGCAGTATCGGGTGGGCCCTGGCTCAGCCATGTTGGCGCGACAATCAGTACCATGACAAATATCTCCCAAAGAGGGCATTGAGGGCCAGGTCAATCAAAATAAATCTGCCACCCCACCTCGCCCGCCTCCTCCCCTCTTCCTTCCCTGTTTTGATCTTTGCGGAACTCGCGATGGGGCTACCCTGGTGGTGGTGGTGCACCCACTTGCATAGCAAACTTGAAAAAAAAAAAAACTGGTTCGTCGTATTTTAATTGAACTATGACCCGTGACTGTCTTCGGTTTTTACCGTTTCTCCGAACCTAAGGCCATCATGAAAACGCGCAAAAACATGTGCGCGTGCCTGAGCAAATAAACTGGAATATATTTTTTCTCAAATATAGTTCCGAACAATAATGTTTATTGTCGATAACGGCTGACCCGCTACGAGTATAGCTCACCTGCTTCCATCAGCCCGGGTTCACGATCCGCAACAAGACGGCAAAATGAACAAAGCGTGTTTCCCAGCAGTGTTGTAAACCTTCTAGAAAAACACCAGGCGTGATAATAGCTAAGTATTGCCTATTTTTGGACAAAAACAAAATTTTCGAAGCTGTAAACTGCAAAATTATCGAGGTCCACAATCTTAATTAGCGCAGCTTCGTTCGGTCCGAACTGCATGTACTGCAAAGTAAAGCTCTATGTCGACTGACAATCAGCGGTACGTACCAGCCCACTGACATTTTTGATACTTTACGTAACCTAAATAATACCGTCACTGGAAACAAGCTCACCGCACAGGCTGAAGTGATACTCGCTTCTCAGGGTTTCATATGTTTATATTTTTGCCAGTACTTCACGTCAGCCAGCTTAATTTAAATAACACCTGTGTTGCTCCGTTACATAACAAAACTGCTTTCATGAAGACAATTCTGACAGCCTTAAAACACTGGCCGAGGGCTGCTAAGTGCACGCAGATTTTGATTGAAATGTTTTGCACTGGCTTACCTGGTACTCGGAATAACAAAAAAAAAAGACGAGCAAAGGAAGCACGGGAGGACGTACATGTGCGGCGAAAAAATTGTATACAGCATTTACCGCAAGTAAATTCAGCGTTAGCAAATATATTATATATGAACAGATGAAAAAAAAAGATTGTGCCCAAACATGAAATTTAAATACACTGACACCACCCTCCTTCCCTCATACATGCGCTCATGCATAGGTGCAGTGTAGTGGGACCATTTCTTCCTACTTTGAAGTTGGGAGCATTTGTTCCGGGACCATTTGTTCTGGGACCATTTGTTCCGGGGCCATTTGTTCCGGGACCATTTTTTCCGCGACCGCTGGCTCTGATAAGGGATGCGCTGCAACGAGATTTCGATATCTTAGTTTTAAGGGCGATGGCGTTTGCTTGGCTGTCTAAACGCAAAACTTTTGGTCTGTGTTTGTGCCAATCAATTGAATGCGTTTTGCAACCTATTGCTATTTTTGTTCTTTTTTGCCAAAGCCACGGCCAGGCCGATCTCCGCTCGCGTTTTTTTTTCGCCAATACCTGCTTTAGAACTTGTGGGAGGTGACTTCTCATCACAGCTTATTCAAATGATCTATTTCTCGCCCCACTTTTTTCCGTGTTGGTCTGCTCATTTTTATTACCAACTAACTGCATGTTTTAGGCAAAAAATACGAAGACGCGATGGAATGTATCTGGCACAAAATCGCCAACGAGACGGGCAAGACATGTTATCTATTGGATCGGGGCAGAGCGAGCAACGCGATACGCAAACAAGGACAGCGTGTCGATAGGCTCGCGGGTCAAGTAGATAGGCTCGCGAGCCAGTTCCGGGCCCTCGATGCAAGAATGACCACCCTCGAAGATAGGGTGAACAAAGGCTTCGCCAGATTGGAACAGCTCATTGTAGAGAGATTAGGCGGCGCAAGCCCCGGGCAACAAGAAGAAACAATGTCTCCTCATAATGGCCCCTACGCATAATCTGGGCTCCATTAAGATATGGCACTGGAATGCAAATGGATACCGTAACAGACGGACGGCACTGCAATTACTGATACAATCGATGATTTCACCTCCAGATATCATCATGATACAGGAAACACACATGGAGGAATCTCCAAAATTGCTCGGTTATCGCGCTCACGCGGTACCCCCCAGCAAGAGACCGGCCGCCAAGGGCGCCGCGCAAGGCGTGTGCACTTTCATCAAGAAAGGCATCACCTTGGTCGAGGGCGGCGACCTCTTGGCCAAGGAATCAATCCTAGAATCGTGCACCACCGAGACCGTTGTCGGCAAGAAAAGAAAAGGCACCCTTCTCGTGGTAAACGCATACAGCAATCCGCAACACCGCAGCCAAAGATTCCGCACCATCTTCCAGAAAATACTCCAGAAGGCAGCGGGGTCGCCCGCGGTAGTGGCAGGGGACTTCAGTGCTCCTCATCAGGAGCTGGGGTACCCTCGCACTACGGCCAAGGGCAAATCACTCCTCGAAGAAGCAGAAGCAATGGGTTTCACCTTGCTCTCAAATCCGCAACAACCGTCAAGAATTGGCACATCCACCGCCAGAGATACCACCCCGGACCTGGCCTTTGTCCTCCTCCCGCAAGGCGGCAACGTCACCTGGGAGAACACCGGCACAAATCTCGGCAGTGACCATAACATCATTGAAATTATCGTGCCCCTGGGCATGCCGGTATCGAAGATCCCGCAGCGCAAACAGCGCCTTACTGACTGGAACGCCTTTCGATCGCAAGCGCTGGCGCCGGAAATCGAGACTTTGGACGAATGGACCAGCCAACTGGCGACAGCCGTGGCACGGGCCACTGAAGAGATTGAAGGAGATGAGGACCTCCCCAACATGGACCCCAAATTAGCACACCTCATAGTAGCCCGCCGCTCGCTGCAGCAGAGGTGGAGGAAACAAAGGCAGAACAGAACCCTGCGCAAGCGAGTGGCCCAGCTCGGTCGAGAAATCGATAAGTACAGCCGCCAGCAATGTGCGCAGCAGTGGCGTGCCGTCTGCAATGAGATGGACGGACAGCTTCACGTCAGCCGGACGTGGAAGTTGCTCCGACACCTCAGGGACGAAACGCAAAGCAAATCATACCAACAGCACCGGCTGTCGCAGATTATGCACGCCGCCATCAAAGAACACGGCGAGAGCGAGGTCTGCAGACGCCTCAACGACAACTATCTCCCGGCCACGGCTCAATACTGCCACCCCGAATATCAAGGACCCGACAATCTGGACCTGGACGCTGACATACAGGAGTGGGAAGTGAGGCAAGTGCTTCAGGACCTCAACTGTAAATCGGCAGCCGGACCAGACAAAATCAGTAATAAGGCGCTGCGAAACCTCAACGACACGGGGATCGCAGCGCTGACAAGGTATTACAACCGCTGCTGGAGAGAAGGATTCGTGCCCAAGCAATGGCGCACGGCCCTCACGGTTCTCATCCCCAAGCCGAACAAACCCCCGGGGATCGACAACCTCCGGCCAATCTCCCTCACCTCCTGTATAGGCAAAGTGCTGGAGCACGTACTGAACCGAAGATGGACAGAGTTCATGGAAACAAAGGAGCTATATCCCCCCACGATGCTGGGCTTCAGAGCGAAGCTCAGCACGCAGGACGCGATGCTCATGATCCACAAGGACTTGCTGGAAGCACCCAGCAAAGTGGATAACCGCGCCATCCTCGGATTAGATGTCAAGAGTGCTTTTGACAACGTCCTCCACTCAGCCATCCTCAAGCAAGTCGAAACGCTCGGTCTGGGCAAACGCACGTACGCTTACATAAGGGCCTTCCTAACTGACAGAACCGCGCGGCTACAAGTCGGCGAACTGCAGCTGGAAGAACGCAAGCTAGGCAGCATGGGCACACCACAGGGAGCGGTGATCTCGCCCTTCCTGTTCAACCTAGTAATGATTCCGGTGGCCCGCCGCCTCAGTCAACTAGAGCACGTCCGCCACACGATATACGCGGACGATGTGACGATGTGGGTCAAGGGAGGTCCGACCGGCCGCATCGAGGAGTGCCTCCAAGCTGCCGTAAGGCAGGTAGAAGAAGGTCTCCGAGGCACCGGCCTCCACTGCTCTCCCCAGAAGTCAGAACTACTGATCCTCCCCCCATCGGGACGCAACCGCAATTCGGCCGAAGTGGAAGCTGCGAAGATCAGCGTCCAAACGAGCGACGGCGCAGACATCCCCCGGGTATCCGAGATCCGGGTCCTAGGTATGCACATCAACACGGGCACGGGTAACCATGCTGCCCTGACCAAGGTAACCACGAAGATCGGAATCGCCTCCCGGCTAGTCAAACAAATCACCTCGAGGAGATCCGGGTTGAGGGAAGAGAACCTTCTCCGACTTCTTCAATCCTTCGTGGTCAGCCACGTTGCCTATGTGGGCGCCTTCCACAGATGGCAGCAACACGAAAAAGACAAGATCAACGCGGCCATCAGAAAAGCCTACAAGTCTGCCCTCGGCCTGCTGGGATGCACTAGAAATAGTGCCCTAGCCGGGCTGGGGGTGCACAACACCTTGGACGAGATCAGCGAGGCCCAGCGCATCTCTCAGCTCGTCCGCCTGGGCACTACAACGACGGGCCGGAGCATCCTCCAGGCTGCTGGCATGAACCCGCTAGGAACCGCGGAAGACGCAGACGGCCCCCCTCAAGGGAAGATCGACCGACAGCTCCTTCAGGGACTGGTCGTTCATCCCCTACCGAAGAACATGCACCCCACCCACGACGTGGAACGACGCACAGCCAGGGCCAAGGCGCTGGCACACACCTACGGAGACGACCGCCATGCTTACTTCGTGGACGTCGCTCGAGTTCCTCGCAGACGACAGACGTACGTGACTGCTGTCGTGCGGGCCAGCAGCGGACAGCTGGTTAATGCCTGCAGCGTGGAAGCAGATTCGCCGGAGCAAGCGGAAGAAGTCGCCATTGCTCTGGCCCTCAAGAGCGCAAACGGGATAGGGACGATCCTGAGCGACTCGAAATCGGC
The DNA here is from genome assembly GCF_048455015.1 of Haemaphysalis longicornis. Classification (NCBI taxonomy): domain Eukaryota; kingdom Metazoa; phylum Arthropoda; class Arachnida; order Ixodida; family Ixodidae; genus Haemaphysalis; species Haemaphysalis longicornis. The sequence continues at coordinate 345,039,182 of NW_027526203.1, read as the reverse complement.
AATCAAGAACTACGGAAGAGGGAGAGTGGGCCCGAAGGCGCTCAGACTTCTTCCCAGGGGACTACCAAGCCATGTGTACCTCCGCTGGTTCCCGGCCCATATGGGCCGTCTTCCCGGAGGAGTACCGAACCGGAACGAAGAAGCGGACGTCGCCGCCCGTGAGCTCGCACACCGAGTGGCGACACCCCCCGATCTTCAAGTACGGGACGGGCACCTCTCCCCCAATGACGAGGAAGATGCAGAAGAAGACCAAGACCCTGTGCTCAGCTACGGTGAACTATTGCGGTGGCACCGGGAACAGAGGAGGACCTTCCCCCCTCCGCACCCGAAGCTCACCAAGCAAGAAGAAGTGACGTTACGCCGGCTACAGACAGACTCCGTCGTTACCCCGGCCCTTGCGAGACACGTCGCTCCCGGGCTCTACAAGAGTGATCTGTGCAGTGTATGCAAGACGGTTCCCGCGACTCTCGGACATCTACTGAGTGAGTGTAGTGATAGTGACACTAGCAACAGCAGTGATGGCGTGAGGCCATGTGTGCCGGATGAAATCCCGGTGGACTTCATGGGCTTGCTCCGTTCGGGTAACCACGAACTGCAACGTGCAGCCATCCAGCGGCTCGAGAGGGCCTTGGCTAGGCAAGAGCGAACGGAGGAAACTCCTAGTAGTTCGAGCGCGGCCGGCATCTCTTGAGGTCTAGCAAGACAGGGACCCCCTGCCCTGCGCGGTTTTGGGGTGCTCCCGCACGCAGGAATTATGAATAAAGTCTTTTCTCTCTCTCTCGACGAAGGCGCGGTGCGTGTAGGCTTCCTATCCGTAGCGTGTGTGAGCAAGGCATGTTGGCGAAGACAGTGACCCTAGCAACCCTATGACCAAACATTGAAAGTGATCAGCTTGGCTGATTGAAGTGAAAGAAAAGACAGGGCAGCGAGCATGGCTGAACGCGCACGCGCACATGGATGTCTCGACACCAGAAGTGCAACGTCGATGTCGGGGCGATGCATTTTGCCACGCGCTCGCGTGCCTCGGCTTAATTTGCTGTCGGGTGTACGTGCTATTGAGTCTGCGTGGAAATGAGCACGTACGTGCAAGTGACTGCAGGCATGCGAAACATAGTAGGCATCACTCGCAGTGAGTTTGCGCCTTCCGCGCCTCCCGGAGAATGCGAGTGTGCCTGTCACGTGCGAGCGCATACACATTTTTGCAGTATGTGTGCGCCGCGCGTCTAGGTCTCTCTCTCTCTCTCTCTCTCTCTCTCTCTCTCTCTCTCTCTCTCTCTCTCTCTCTCTCTCTCTCTCTCTCTTTCTGTCTCTTTCTCTCTCTCTCTCTCACACACGCACACCCGCACACACACACGCACACACGCACAACACACACACACATCCGCTTTTCTGATGGAGGCGGAAAGCAAAAACGCCCGTGTGTACGAGATTTCGGCGCACGTTAAAGATCCCCAGGTGGTCAAAATTAATCCGGAGCCCTCCACTACGGCGCGCCTCATCGCCTGCGTTGCGTAGGCGCGTTAAACCCTACAATCAATCAACACACACACACATGCACACACACACGCGCACACACACACGCACACAACACACACACGCACACACACACACACGCACACACACACACGCGCGCACACGCACAACACACACACATGCACACACATACGCACACAACACACACACGCACACGTACACACACAACACACAACACACACACACGCACACACACAACACACACAACACACGCACACACACAAACACAACACACGCACACACAACAAACACACACGCACACGCACACACACAAACACAACACACGCACACACACACGCACACACGCACACACACGCACACACACGCACACACACACAACACACACACGCACACACACACGCAACACACGCACGCTCGCACGCACGCATGCGCGCACGCACGCACGCACGCGCGCGTGTGTATTTGGGTTTGTGTGTGAGTGTGAAGCAATAAAATCAATTTTATTGCTTCGCACCTATATTTTACAGTAGTGTGTCACACAGAAGGAGGTCCCATAGTCTCTGACTGCATTGGGAAGTCCTATACTAACAAATGTAAAGAATATTATACAAAACAAGGAATGTACGTTTGAACAGTGCAAAACAATAAATGCAGAAAACGGCAAAATCAAAACAGCAGAAGGCAACACTTGATACACCACAGACAGACTTATGCCAATACAATAAAATGTCTGTTCTTGTCTGACAGGATGTAACATCAACAAATTACGAAAAGAGCAGTTAAATACACCGATACCAGTGCCATCTCTTTCCCAATGTTGATGTTGTTGCAACGCGTTTATTCAGAAATGGCAGATTGGACGGGGGAGAACGTAGTTAAAAGCGGTGGGCGGCCATCCTTGCCCGGTAGGCCGCGGGCCGCCGCCTCCGACTTCGCCCAAGATATTGCCGCTTCTTGGTCTTCGAGCTGGCAACTGTGCCACCTCTCTCCCACCGCTCAATTGTAGGCGGAGAGGGTGGGGTGGAGAGGGGGGGGGTTGAGTGGGCATATCCAGACAAGGTGCGAGGTAGTGTTAGGAGTGTCGGTGGATAATTGGGTGTATAGTTGAGTCGGCACATAGTAAGTGCTTCAATAAACTTTATTGTGCCCAAAACTGGGGAGGATAGGGGCGGAATTGGTTGTTCCGCGTGTCCCTTCCCATCAGATGGTGGCCAGTAGCCCCTGGGCCCTAGCGGCATCCTCAGCCAGTTGGATGACTCGTAGTTGGGACTCCACGCCGGAGATGAGCAGTAGCGCTTCACACTGCTCTAAAATATTTGTGATAAATCTTGGTGATGTGGGTGTTGTACGAACGGGGGGATGTGGGCAGGTCCAAATGATATGATGGAGGTTAGCTTTCGCGGCGCACCACTGGCAGGAGTCTTTATAGTAGTCCGGATACAGGCGGTTGTAGGCGGCGGGGCTGGGGAATGTGTTAGACTGTAATAGCCTGCATGCCACAAATTGCCACCTTGTCACGGAGTGATGTGGCGCAGGGTATTTGAGGCGGCTTAAACCGCAGTGATTGGTTATTTTCTTATATGTATTGGGTGCATAGTAAGTGGGGGTGGAGGGCGACGTGGTTGTCGTAGGTGTGAGTTTGAAGTCTTCGACAGATACAAGCGCCGGAAACGAAGAGCGCAGGATGCGGAGGAGGATAGGTGCGTAGGTAGGCTCTGTAGTGGTACAGCATGCCGATGTAGGTTTGGGGGAGGGGGAGGTTGGTGGATCGGGGTCAAGGTTAAGTGGCCGGCCTTATAGGAAAGCCCGGGTAAGGAGATCACGGGCCATGGCGTGAGCCACTCGTTTCCAGGAAGGGACATGTGGCTGGGTGCCCCCACCGTGCGGACACCCAGCCAGCGATACAGATCTGTATACAACATCAACGAATACGGTAGAAGAAGCCGCTACAGCCCTCGCTATTATTCACGCTACGACTCCAACTCTCACGTTGCTCACGGACTCCCAAGCCGCCTGCCGCTGCTACACTCGAGGCAGAGTTTCCAGCCTCGCACTCCACATCCTATCCCAACGCTTCATCCTTTCCTTGACCCTTTACCTACGTCGTGAACACGAATAGAACGTTTATATTTTTGTTGTTGCTCACGGGGGGCGGGCGGGTGGGGATTACGGGGTTCATGTCGCACGAACAAGTAAGAAACCAAATGGCATTAACCCTGTTCTTTTCCACGGCGGATAGCCGAACCGTTTTGTCGTGAACCGGTGCCCGTTAATTTTTTCCCCTTTAGTAAGGTTAGGGTCGGAGCGCTGAAAATTTAGCGGGTAGCGTTAATTCTGGGAAATTACCAGTCTGAATGCGGTTCGACACCTTGTTTTCAATGTAACCAGATATTTCTAGGTCAATATTTGGTATTGTCATTTTCCTGTGAAATATTGCGGTAATGTAAATCTACTTATTCTCCTTGCTCAGCCAGAGTCAGTTGAAGGATACACCCCTGATACCTCTAGATAGAAAACCTGCTCAAAAAGATATTTCTCCTGTCTTGAGGAAGGAATACCTTGATTCTTCAGGTGAAAAACCTGCGCGAAGCTGTCCTCGATGTTATATTGGGTCTACTTGTGTTATAGCTATAGCGTCTTAAATTTTTGAATATACGGCTTGTTTACACTTTCGTAGAGTGATTGTTATTGTGAAATATCGTGAGGACGCTGTTCTTTGTGCTGCAGAAAAGTAAAAATTATGGACAACTTTATAAAGATTACACTTCATAGCTTTTGCGCTATTTCATGGTTATTAAGCCATGTGTACGAAACTTAAGCTCATGTTAAAAAAAGAAACCTCGGTGGTTACCGTTACCATGCGCCCCATGTTGCTTTGAGGCGCATGCAACAAACCAATGTAAAGACGATGGCCTTTCTTGGGCTACTTAAACCGGGGAATTTTGGTCGGTGTGGATGCCTGTCTCTCTGTTCCTCAATTAAGCCTTCCGGCCAAAAGTTAGGCGAATACTTGAACGAGTGGTTTAATAGGCAAAACATATGCGAACCACTAAATCTGTAAACACAGTTTATAATTAGTCAACATTAAAAAAAAATGAAGAACACATTAGGCATATCTGATGCAAAACATCAATTCATAGGTGGTATTTGCAGTGTTCTTTTATTGAATATACATGGCTGCTAAATTTTTCCGTTTGAAAGTAAGGGAATACGCGTTGAAAACAATGTCACACGCTATTTTGTATTCCTACCCAGAAATGCAAACAGCACGTGACGATCCTGGACCCCGCGGCGGCGTTTCAAGTTCAACAGTAACAAAAGGTCTTAATTAATGGTGTGCGAGCAATGGAACGTGCGAACATTGAATTGACCTTCGCAAATCTCCTCCGTGCTTATCGTGGGAATACCGGAACGTGAGGAGGAGAGCGTCGAATGAGAGAAGAGAGACATTTACGTAGCAGAGGCACCGGAAGACTATCGTCTTTCGACGACATTTGTAGCGAAGTGAGCACACACGCGGTCATTTTTTTTTTCAATTTCATCTATCGAGAGTACTGAATCGGCAATGTTAAAAGAAAATTCCCTCGCATTTTAAAGTGCTCTAACCATCTACCAATTAAAACGGAGAATGTGTTGTAGTATTTAGAAAAAAAATGACAACATTCAGTATGGATAAATCCAACTGTAAAATCACATTTTTATGGAGAGAGAAAAAAAAGCAAAAGCCGGTGGGCCGAGCTTTCGGTGCACATTACAGATAGAGCTTGTGGCCTCCAGTGATCCGTAATCCTCCACTACGGCCCACCTCACAGCTAAGGTGTACCTCAGGCACTTTAAACATCCACAGTTTTGAACAGAGATATAAAAAGTCCCGCTTCCTTGCAGCTAGAAAGGCCGGGAACATCCCGTTCCGATCGACAAGGCCGCCATCTTTCCGCCTTATAAGAAGACAATTTTCCCCTAAATTCAATCGTGCAACTCGAGGTGGCAGTACCGACTCTTTGAAGTAGCGAGCCGGTGTGATTGATTTTTAATGCCTGTTGTATGCACTCGAGGTACCCAGCATCCGATGCGGCTGTGCGAAAAAGTTGCTATTGTATGCTCCCTCTCGAAACTATAGCCACGGGCTACAACACGTAAACATAAGGATACTTACGATCAAGTGCCTTACAAACGGTGATCATGAGCTTTTCCGTTATCCTGTTTTTCCCCAGTGGCGCTCCTCATATCCACGGGGTCGTGAGTCCATCGCATCTGCCGTGTTCACTCAGTGAAAGCAACCCGAACACTGCGTATGAAATCTTCATACAACAATTGCACGTATGCTACGCCACCACTGTATTCCCACAACATGCTATAGCAGACGTAAAGTGTAAAAAGTCCGAACAACCGTGGATAGACCGAGGCTTGCAGAAGAAAATCGCTAAAACGAATGAGCTCTACCATTGCACGCGCAACCACATATATATTAACAGAATAGAATAAATATCAAAATACCCCTCAGCAATAAATTAAAGGCGCAAAAGCCAGCTACTATGAAGGCATGTGCGCAAGTATGAAAGATACACCGAGGAGAATTTGGGGCGTGGTAAACAAATTAACAAACAGAACAAAGCCGACATGCCTGCTGGAAGAGATAATCAAGGCGATGCAACACTTAGCGGCTCAGGCCTGGCGGACGCTATGAACGAACACTTTATAAACGCGGCAAAGTGCCCAACGGACAGTCGAGGTGTTTTAAATGATACTGTTCCAACACTAAACAGTTACCAACTGTTCCAACACTAAACTGTTCCAACACTAAACACTAAAACAAGAGCTACAGAAATATATCGTCTAATAAAAACATACACCATAGCACAGCTGCACGAATTGATGAGATCGCGAGAGAATCAATCAAATTTGTGGCTACGCTCGTTAGTGAAGTTGTAGCCCACTTAATAAAGCTACAATCAAGTACAAGTGTTTTTCCAAAAGGATTAACAGTCGTACGACTGACGCCAGTGTATGAAGGCGGGAATGGGGAAGAAAACAAGCTTACCAATTACGGGCCAATATAGGTTCTTCCCGTGCTCTCTAAACTATTTCAGGATGTCATCCATGATAGGTTGGCACCCCGACTCTTTTGGATGATTGATTGATTTTGATTATGAGGTTTAACGCGCCGACCGTACACAGGCGATGAGGCGCGCTGTAGCGGAGGGCTCCGGATTAATTTTGACCACCTCGGGATCTTTGACGTGAGCGAAATCTCAAACACACTGGTGTTTCGCTTTTCGCCTCCACCAGAAAAGCAACCGCCACAGCCAGGAATAGAACCCGCGTCCTTGGGTTCCGCAGCACAACGCCTTAGCCAATGAGCCACCACGGCGGGTCCTACTCTTTTGGGCTTCTATTAATGACATCACTTCCGTTCTGCATTGCCCCGAGCTAATAATGTATGCAGATGAGATTAAAGCCTTTTTCACATCAAAAAATGTCTTTGACCTTTCAAGAAACGTTAACCAGTATCTTTCATCGCTTTCCTTGTGGCTCTGGCAAGATGAACTGCAACTAAAATTTGGAAAGACAAAATATGTAATATTCAACCAATAAACAACCCAATGACAACAGAGCCAACAGTAACTTTTGAAGAGACCACAATCTACAGAAGAAGGGAGCAAACATTTGTAGGAGTATGGTTCAGCGAAAATTTCACTTGAAACGCTCACATTACCCAATTACGCAATGAACTAGCCCCAACTGCTGGACTGTTGTACCGAATCGCGCAACTCATTCCACTGTCGTTAAAAAAGAGAGCTACATACCACCCTTTTTTAATCCAAGTTATGCCATAGTGCACTTTTACGGGGAGCTACAACTGCTCAAAATTACAGAAAATTAATTACCTTGCAGAAAAGAGTGCCAACGCTTTACGTTATTCCCAAAGGCTACATTAGTGACCTGCGGAAGGCTCCACTATGCGGTCAATACTGCATGCTTCGAGCGGACCAGATTTAATAGTTTAGACTGCTGTAAATTATGCATAAAACTACGACCCAGCTCGTATGCAATGAACTCGACGGAACAGACTATTCCTTAAGGCTTTCAAATACTCCTATACTCCCAGAACCAGGAGCAATTATTTACAAACTATCAGAAGAGATCGTTTTTGTGTCTCCATTAGAAAATTTACCAGTCAAATAACAGATCTAGTCCTAAGAAAGAACATTCGCTTTTCATAAGTCCAAAATTACTTTTTATATCATGACGTTTTTCTATTTTCCTTTTGGTTTCTTCAATTTTTTAAATCCCAAAACTAAAATTCTGTAAATAAAACATGTGAGCAACCACTTCTCTGCGCATGCTATGTAAGTAAGTTGTCACCTGGATCATTTCGTATGCTTGTGATAGCTTTTATAGTGCAATCCCCGCTGCTTGTAACCCCTTTTGTAAACCTTGCGTCCTATTTCTGTGTTATTTTGGCGATCTTAGTCGCACAGTTTGTTGCGTGCCATAGCTACATTGTTCGTCTAACTGTAGTGTAGATGAGTGTATGTTGTAGTATAATTAATTGCTTTCTCATGTTTTCAATGCGCTGAGCACCTTCCAACGTGAGGGCGTGTGGCTCCGTCAAGCTGTTTTCCTCAGCTTTTTCCACAGGCCTCTAGCATCATAACCCTGTGATACGAAATAAACGATTCTATTCCATTCTATTCTATTCTATTCTATTCTATTCTATTCTATTTTACATAAATAAGTGTGCTGGTTGCAGTCCAGGCCATCGTTTTTCTAATTGGGCTGAACGAGTAAAATGACCGTGGATTCAGGTTTCGGTATATCTTTACATCCCCCTCCAGTTGGTTAAATAAATCCTTAGGCCTTCATTTCGGCGTGCCTAATAGCACAGTACAGTTTGGGTAGTTAGAACCTGCGATTTGAACATCGATACAAGGCCACAGTGGCCGCAAATAGCGTATTCGGGAAGCGTTCCACTGTCCTGCTGTCTTCTTGAAGGATCAATAGCCTGAGTATGCCTTTGTTATGTGTAGTCTTCTGTGTTTCACCACCACCTCATGTGCACGTTTATATTTTTTACGCCCCTTCCACAATTAACAGCGTTGCTTGCAATACAAGGTTACTGGGTTGTTTACAAATGCGGCAATTGTTTTTCCATTTCAACTTATAGACAAGTCAACAGCCTGCGCGTTCTGATATTGGGAAGTCGGTTAGAACTTGCCGATACCATTCTTGAGTAATTCTGTCGAGTGATGACGGTGTCCTCAAAAAAGAAAACGACCTTTCAATCGCCCCTCCAAGCTCGTAAAAATAACCTCCAACTGGCAGCCTATCGCAAAAGCGTTGTTTTGGAATGCCCTCTCATTCCACTTAAGAAACAATACATGCCACTATGGTATGTCAACTGAACAATACGTCACGACACCGAAAAAGGAACGCGGGCCGAAGGGAGCTAACGTGGACAGCTCTTTTCTCTGTCATCTTCCATCTTCCGTCATTTCTGTTTCCACGATGTAAACATTTCGTTTGATCGAGTACCAGCTAGCCCACACTTTCACGTTAATCAGGTACTTCAACGTTTACGTTACAACACAGAAGCGCCGATTCTGAAGTCTCATTTGTAACCTAATTCTGCTTAGGTGTCCGGGACGGATGGTTACGTGGGTGATAACTGCAACGAAATTATACCCTCATATTCTTAAACAGTGCTCTTTACTTGTTACTCAGTCGTGCAGCAAAATGCTAGGTCAGTTATGACTATGACCAGAGTGAATCTCACAGCCCACGAGATCCAGGACATGTACCTGTGAGTGTTGTAACTTGTCAGTTTACGGGGCAGAAATTGAGCATAGAGACTGCGCATGGCAGCTTACACCTCCCTAACCTTCTCCTCAAGGAGAATGTTAGGGAGGTGTGAGCGAGGTGTGTATATATACAAAAAAATAAATAAATAAATAAATAAATAAATAAATAAATAAATATATATATATATATATATATATATATATATATATATATATATATATATAGAAGTGAGAGTTGACAGTCAAGAAAACCTCGGAAATCAAAGGGGAGGATGTGGTAGGTCATTGAAACAGATAAAGAATTTGGAAAGAAAGAAAGTGGAGAAAAAATGCCCGCCAGGTGGGATCCGAACCAACGACCTCCAGAATTCCGGTCTGGTGAGATAACCACTACGCTACCAGCGGAGCGATTTTCCCCTCCACTTTCTGGGGTATTTATGTTTAGGTATTTTTGTTTCCTGTGCTTGGAGGTGGTAGCCAGCGCCACTCGGACTACTCGGGGTGAAGGAGACCTACTTTTTAACCCCGGGGCCGAGACTCGAGTGTCTACGGCATGTTGGGAGTAGTCGACCAGCGTTGAACCCTCTTAAGCTTCCTATGGCACCAAGACTGCCAGAACAGAGGCCCTCGCCATGCATGTAGCGAATCAGAATAGGAAATGAGGGGCTCATTGAAAATAACACAGAAATAACAGTTGGCTGCCAAGGAAACCTCGGAAAGCAAAGGGGAGGATGTGGTAGGTCATTAAAACAGATAAAGAATTCGCTACATGCATAGCGAGGGCCTGTGTTCTGGCAGTCTTGGTGCCATAGGAAGCTTAAGAGGTTTCAACGCTGGTCGACCGCTCTCGATATGCCGTAGAAACTCGAGTCTCGGCCCGGGGGTTAAAAAGAAGGTCCCCTTCACCCCGAGTAGTCCGGGTGGCGCTGGCTACCTCCCCCAAGCACAGGAAACAAAAATACCTGAACATAAATACCCCAGAAAGTGGAGGGGAAAATCGCCCCGCCGGTACCGTAGTGGTTATCGCACCAGAGTGGTATTCTGGAGGTCGTGGGTTCGGATCCCATCTGGCGGGCATTTTTTCTCCACTTTCTTTCTTTCTTTCCAAATTCTTTATCTGTTTGAATGACCTACCACATCCTCCCCTTTGCTTTCCGAGGTTTTCTTGACTGCCAACTCTTATTCCTGTGTTATCTTCAATGAGCCCCTCATTTCCTATTCTGATTCGCTACATGCATAGCGAGGGCCTCTGTTCTGGTAGCCTTGGTGCCATAGGAAGCTTAAGAGGGTTCAACGCTGGTCGACCACTCTCGACATGTCGTAGACACTCGAGTCTCGGCCCGGGGGTTAAAAAGAAGGTCCCCTTCACCCCGAGTAGTCCGAGTGGCGCTGGCTACCACCCCCAAGCAAAGGAAACAAAAATACCTAAACATAAATACCCCAGAAAGTGGAGGGAAAAATCGCCCCGCCGGTAGCGTAGTGGTTATCGCACCAGACCGGTATTCTGGAGATCATGGGTTCGGATCCCACCTGGCGGGCATTTTTTCTCCACTTTCTTTCTTTCTTTCCAAAATCTTTATCTGTTTCAATGACCTACCACATCCTCCCCTTTGCTTTCCGAGGTTTTCTTGACTGCCAACTCTTATTTCTGTGTTATTTTCAATGAGAACCTCATTTCCTATTCTGATTCGCTATATATATATATATATATACCATTATCTACCAATCAATCTGCAGTACTAATGATCACCTGTCCCTTCAAAATGACCTGAACGTAATTTCTAATTGGTGTAACACATGGTTAATGTCACTAAACATCTCAAAGTGCAATGTTGTCTCATTTACCCGTAAGCGTGCAAAATCAATTTTCAACTATCACATTAATAGCAGCCACCTTAACCACGTTTCATCCTGCAAATACTTAGGTGTTACATTCACAGAAGGCCTTTCCTGGAGTAACCACATCGACGTCATCTGCGCCAAGGCTTCCAGGTCATTAGGTTTCTTGCGTCGAAATTTGCGTCATGCTCCATCTGACATTCGCAAACTAGCTTACACAACATACGTTCGATCACAGCTCGAGTTTGCGTCAGCCATCTGGTCCCCATACCATCAATATCTGATTAACAAGATAGAAGCAATACAGAATAGAGCTGCAAGGTTTATTTCACGCAATTACAAATACCCCATCAAGTGTATCGGAGATTAAACTGAATCTTTCACTTCACCCGCTTGATCTTCGACGCAACATTTCTCTTTTATGCCTTTTTCACAAATATGTTTACAGTTCAGCTCACTCAAAGATACATCTTAAAGTTCCGACTAACATTTCACGTAGAGTAAATAACCAACATAGTTTTTCCCGCCAGTACGGTAAAACAGATGCATTTAACTTGTCCGCACTTCCCATGGCCATCAGGCTTTGGAACGGTCTTCCTGATAACATTGCGGCCGAATCTAAGGGCGACGCATTCCGTAACCTTCTTCATGCTCACTTTTTTTCGTAATACAGTACCAATCTGTTATCACTGTTTTATGTAAACTTTGTGTTTTTTTTTTTTGCATCAGGTATCTGTTTACCCATGCTTGCTTTTATTCTTGAATGTGCGGAATTTTAGTCTTAGTTCGTGCAAGATATAGCACACATTATCTTTGTATTTTCCGTTTCTCTAGATATGTATTTACGGCTAAGTTCTTGTATAATGTTTTCTTGGACTGTGGTTCTTTGTAGTGCCTTTTTGAAAATCTTGTTAATGTCGCACATTTCATATGTACCCCCCTTACTCAATGCGCTGTCAGGGGCCTGTAAGGTACTTTAAATAAATAAATAAATAAATATATATATATATATATATATATATATATATATATATATAGCGTATGAATAAAGTACAATGGGGCCGGTAGAAATGTGCAGTAAAAGAGAAGACTAAAGGGTAAGGAACGAACATGTATTAACGTTTCGGCTTGGGGCTGGCCTTCGTCAGATTCTGACGAAGGCTTGCCCCAAGCCGTAACGTTAATACATGTTCGTTCGTTACCCTTTAGTGTTCTCTTTTACTGTATATATATATATATATATATATATATATATATATATATATATATATATATATATATATATATATATATATATATATATATATATATATATATATATATATATATAACACAGAAATAAGGGTTGGCAGTCGAGAAAACCTCGGAAAGCAAAGGGGAGGATGTGGTAGATCATTGAAACAGATTAAGAATTTGGAAAGAAAGAAAGAAAGTGAAGAAAATATATATATATATATATATATATATATATATATATAAATTGTAGGTACCCACGAGGGGCATCTAACTGCGGTATTTTCAGCGACGAAATATATGCGTACTCATTTATTCTGACTGATAAAAAAAAACCGCGAAATATGAAATATACTACGTGATGGTGCTTCCGCGCGCATTGTAAAGCAGCGTCCCCAAATAAGCTGATTGAAAGCAACTGCTTCACCCGGCCGTCACCCGCCCGAAGAGACAGCGCATCACCCTGATAATGGCATGCATGGAAGGAGCAGCAACAGCAAGATTCGCGGGGCGCGTGTGCAGATAAGGCACAAACTCGGTCGCGATTTCTTCTATCTTTCTTTTGTTTATTTGATTCTGGCTAACTCAGAGGCAGCCTGTTTGAGGGCATTGCTTTACGATGCGCGCGGAGGCGCCGTCATGTGGTATTTTTCATATTTTGCGGGTTTCCTTTATCAGTCAGCATAAATGCGTACTCAATTAGTTCGTAGCTGAAAATACCGCAGTGATATGGCCCTCGGGGGTACCTACAAGTGCCACATTGACACTTTAGTGATTAGGACAGTACTTCTCGAGTTAGATAATTAATGACCATTAGTTAGGTAAGCCAAATAGTGCCCGCTTATATATATATATATATCTATATATATATATATATATATATATATATATATATATATATATATATATAATGTGTGTGTGGGTGTGTGTGCGCGCGCGCGCGTGTGTGTGTGTGAATCTTTGAGACTGAGACAGCGAGATCACATCACAACGAAAAGGATAGCTCGACGGCAGTGTCTTTTTGACCCACAAAGCTGGCTTGACATGAGCGCCATATGAAATTGGGAGCAGTAGGTTGCCTAAGCAGTTGTGCCGCAACGTGATGATTGGGGCTGTAAACATCCGATCGAAGTGAATATTCCTTCTAGTAACCGAGCAACACACCTGTGTAGCGAGGAATTTCCTGACCAATGACACGCATTAGTACGTCACAAACGGAAGTTTTTTTTTCTACATTGTCCTATAGCTCTAGATGTAGATTTGGCAGAGGTTATTGTTTATCCGTGCTCAAGTTTAAGGAAAGTAAAGTCTTTAAGCCAAGATGAGTTAGTCTTCCACTTCCGGGTTACAGAATGTTTCCTGAAACTTGTTTATGCAACCCTGTAAGCTATCTTATCGGCCAAGGAGTCGTAGTTGAGTGTTTACGACTTCATCTCCGATAGATAGCGGCATGATATTTTTTTCTATGGTGCGGGAAAGAGGTCCATATTTTTGAAATGCGGGCTAAAAGTAAGGACGCAGGGCACACGCGTGCGAAAATGTAGAAATACGGTTTGGGTAGTGCTAAAAACATTGCACGCCTAATAATACTGTACAAATATGTTCGGCGCCTAAAGGAAGTGTGTGTAATCTATGCAGACTGCATTCTAAACTGGCATCCATAGCGCGAATAATCGAACAAACAAAAGCACCGCACCAGTAACACGGGAAGAAAAATCATACGTGAAATATAAAACACGAAATTGTCAAAGCGCTGCCAAAGAACTGCTGCGAACAGCACCGGAAGGGCGTCCAATATTTGTGTTTATCGAATAGCTCCCCCTGCACGGCGGGCTATAAATCACACTTTTCCTGAAAAGCTGCATGGCGAATGTTTTCATCGAGATAGGCGTCAGGCTATAACTGGGCCTCTGCACGATGTATTTTAAATAGAAAATGCCGCTTTGTGCGTGCATTCTGTAGGCCCAATCGATGAAGCAGCAGTGTCTTTGTATGGCGAGGCAAGTCCGACGGGAGCCTGAAGTGTTCAGTCTGCCGTAAAGGTAGGGACTGCGAAAAGGAAATACATGGGCACGCATATCTGGATAATTGTTTGCGCAAAGGAAAACCATGGTGTCTATCAGAAAAACATCATTAGAAGAATGATAACCAAACTTCATTTTAGCCCTTTGCGTCACGGCGTGTACATTTCAATTGTACACGCGACTTTTCAGGGCATTTTTGTGAGTTACAATCGTCGTCATACGCATTTCAACCACTCAACCGGTAATCGAATTTTTCGCTATACGGCGGAAATGCGAATTCTGGCTGAGAGGTTCAAGTGGGGTTCAAGAATACCTACTGAGCGGTTCAAGAACGCCTACTTGACACGCCAAATGCTCGGCGCGTGAAGTAGGTGTTCTTTACGTTTTCTATCTAGTTAAAACGTTTATTAAAGCAAAACTGAACATGTTACCTTAATATATAAAGGCTACAGATCACAGTAATGTGTATACGTTTTCTATTGTAGCAATGGTTAGGAAGCGGTGGTCACGTATACAGTTGCGTGTTTAGGATTACGACACGACCTAATTTATGAAGTACTTATGAGATCGAGTTGTCTATGGTTTTTGAGTGAAAATTTGGTTGTCAGAAAAATACACAGGCAGATTCAATTTTTTGCGACGGCTACATCCTAATGCGTGTCGCAAAGGGTTAGGGGCGAAGCCCCTTAAAGGGCTCGGGCCGTCGGCGTCTAATGGCGACGTCGTAACCGCCGTCCCATGTAGTCATGGTACTAAAACACGGGGCACTCGATTACGCCTCGCGGTGGAACGCTTCATAACGCGTACTAAAAAAATTACACCATCTTCCGGTACGGGAACCCTGAGTAGTACGCGAAGCAGCCATGGGGTCGACTGAAGTTCCCATTAGTTTTCAATTCGTCGTTTCCGTTGACGTTCAGCTTCGCGTGCCTTCGTTGTATCTGTAGCTTCTTGACGTAGTTTGAATGAGTGAAGGACATAAGGCGCGTTCGTAGCACATGCTCCCGTCTCAGTTTGTAGCGCAGTGGGAAGAGCGCCATGCGCCTCCTAAGGCGGCCAGACAGTCGTGGGATCGAAACCGGGTGCCGCCCAACTATTTCTTTTTATAGTGGACTGCGCTGACGTCAGCCCAAACGCTGACGGGGCTGAAGAGACGCCAATGCGCAGTATAGTGCGGACGGCGGACAATGACAACGAGCGAGGGAGGGACACAGCCCCGACCAAGAGATGCTTCGCATCTAAAAAACACCGGGACACTTGTTCACGCCTGGCGCTAGAACGTTTCGTGCTTCAAAGGCGCGAGACTTTTGCAGCAAAGCTGTAGACTTCTACGCACCCCGAATGTTTAATTTCCGTTGGCAAAAACGCCGAGGCGTCAAGAATACAGTTATACACGGCATGCTTCGCCCCTCTCCAGGTTTCACGTAAGCGGAGTCGGCCCGGGATGTTTTAATGTTTCTGGCCGTCATTTGACTTTGATGGCGCAAAATCATAAAATCTCTACGTGCTGGGTTATATTTTCGCTTCTGTACCACAAATACCATGTATATATATATATATATATATATATATATATATATATATATATATATATATATATATATATATATATATATATATATATATATATAAGAAAACTTTGAACAAGGTAAAAGCACGATTGTTGCCAACGTTTCAGCAAAGAGACTTGCTTTCGTCAGGGCAATCTCTGGGAAGAGATTGCCCTGACGAAAGCAAGTCTCTTTGCTGAAACGTTGGCAACAATCGTGCTTTTGCCTTGTTCAAAGTTTTCTTTTCTTGTGTTCTCTACCATCTTCAAAAGTTCAACGTTCAACGGCTCCCTATATATATATAAATATATATATATATAAATATATATATATATAAATATATATATATATATATATATATATATATATATATATATATATATATATATATATATATATATATATATATATATATATATATATATATATATATATATATATATATATGGGGAAGTAAAGACGGAGACACAACAAGAAAAACATTAAAAAATAGTTTACTGACATTAGGAAGAGGGCTTCCTTTCTTCAGAGTATAGGGGAAGCTGAGTTCAGGCTAATATATACCAAATGTAGCAAGGGAGAGGGCAGGGCATGGGAAGGGCGCATGTACAGGCGGTCACAGAATAAACCGGACCAAGCGAGCGGTGCGCGAATACTATCGGTGCGACACCTTCCGGCCCAGCGCCTGCTGTCAAGATAGCGGAAGGCGCATGCGTGTCCCTCCCTAGAGTTTGTGCATGTCAGTTTCCTTGATTTCGGCTGCAGCACTTTGATCCTCTCCAATGCGACGCGCGGCGGCGCCTTGCGCGGCGCGCCTACCGACCGGGCGTGACGCACGTCAGCAGCCGGCAGCGTGCGCCATGCGCTGATGCCGCGTAACTGTGCGTTCATCTGAGAATGTTCGTTCGGCGCTCTTTTTATAATTTTATTCACTGAAACGCAAAGTGGCGTTGAAGAAAGGCTGCGATAAAGATTCACACATGACTGAACCAGAGCTGGTCGTTATGCGACAAACACACAGTTGATAGAACTAAAAACAGCGATGTTTTTTTCTTTAATTTCGAGTTTTTCCCGTGCGGCATATGAGAGGCGGTTTAAAGATGGGAGGAGGGAAGAAAGGAGGAAGGAAATAGTTTATTCGCTTCGGAAAAATAGACCGAAATACACAGCTGTCGGTGTGAGTGAATTGCTATCGAAAAGCAATGAGGCGTTTCCTTCCATGTCACCCATTGGACAGTGATAGCTATGAAGCGTATAAAGCACGTAACTCGTCCTGCATAGTCATATTCGTGGAGAATGCCTTCCCGCGTCCCCATCGAGCAACGGAGGCACATCGTGCGACTTTTCATCGAAGGGACTACTCAGTGGGAAAGTTGCCACCTCACCGGGAGGTCTAGGACTTCTGTAAGCCGCATTATTCAAGCTTACCGCGGTGATCAGGGCAGACTCATTGACGCAGAGCGCAGCGGGCGGCCTAAAGTCACCAGTGAGGAGCAGGAACTACTGATTGTCGCAGCCGCTGTGGCATATCCCCTCCTGTCTGCAAAAGAAATTCGACAGGAGCTGTCATTGAATGTCTCTTGCGAGACAATTCGAAGTCGACTGAAGGAGGCGGGACTCGGGAGTTGCGTGGCAGCGCAGAAACCGTGCGTGACGGACCGCCAGAGGCTGGAAAGGCTGGTGTTCGCCCGGGCAGTGGAGCGGTGGACAACGGACGAGTGGAAGGAAGTTATATTCACAGACGAATCGACTTTCTCCACTCGCTGGGATCAACAGCGGCGTGTTTGGCGTCCGATGAGCTGCAGGTACGAAACTAAACTGTGAAACGTAGCTGGTAATGTGCATTCTAGATGATATATAAACTACTACAGTCATCATCATCATCATCATTAGCCTATCTACGCTCACTGGAGGGCAAAGACATCTCTCATTATTCTCCAATTACCTCGGTCCTGTGCCAACTGCGACCAAGTTATCCCGGCAAACTTCTTGACCTCATCTGCCCATCTAACTTTCTGCCGCACCCTGCAACGCTTGCCTTCTCTAGGGATCCACTCTGTTACCCTTAATGACCAGCGGTTATCTTGCCTTCGCTTTACATGCCCTGCCCACGTCCATTTCTTTTTCTTAATCTCTACTAATATGTCTCTACTAATATGTCCTAAACATGTGTTTGTTCCCTGACCCACTCCGCTCTCTTCTTGTCCCTGAATGTTACACCTGTCATTTTCCGCTCCATTGCACGCTGAGTCGTTCTCAATTAAATATGTAAGAGGTGAAATCGGGAGCACGGTTTAATGTGAGAATTGCTGAGCATTCCTTCGGGGGTCCCGAGTGCAACGCTAATCGTAATTGTTAAGTTTAGCAATGCATAACTACCTGTTAATAACTATATTTCGGAGCAACCGATATACAATGTCCCTGTAAATTTTATTCAGCTGGGTTCATTTGAAACGTTTTAATCGTAGTTTTATAAGCACCGTTTGTTAAGCGTTTCTTGTCGCTGTTTTTTTACGAAACACTTCAGGTAACCCGCATCGGATAACGGGGCTTTTGTAATTCCCGATGTGGAAAGAGGATGGAATTGATGCATAGTTTTATACTGGATACTGTTCGCCTACCTGGCAGTGGGGGTGCAGCCTCCCGCTAAAAATATGTGCCAGTAATTTCAATCGATGTAAACTATCAAACATGGCGAATGTCTTTTCATTGATTTATCTAGTATACCCTCCGAACATCTTCGAAGATCTCTTTCCTCGGAGATATCTTTCCTGAATGTATTTCTGTATTTAGCCCGATGGTATTTAGATACCAGCCCGGCTACATCCAAAGCGTCCTTTCCAGTGGGAGGTGCTCCGTCAGCGTATGGGGCGCAATGAGTGCGGACGGCCTAGGACCCCTCGTCAGAATTTCTGGGCCATTCAATGCTTCCCAGTACTGTAACATCATTTCGACAAGTCTGCTCCCCTACGTCCTGGACGGGTGCTTCATTCTGCAACAGGACCGAACCCCTGTCTTCACAGCCCGAGCCGTGAGCTCACTGCTCGAGGACCACGCGGTGCGACAGCTGCGGTGGCCTCCATGCGGGGCAGACCTAAATCCGATGGAAAATGTGTGGGGGATTATGAAGATGAATCTTGGCAAACGAAATGACTGCGGTCGCACGGCGGACGAGTTGTGGCATGCAGTGGAAGATAAATGGGGACGTCTGCGCCCCCGTCCAGAAATCATAAAGTCGCTTTATGAGTCGCTCCCCCGACGCATTCGTGAAGTTATCAAAAACGACGGAAACTTCACACACAATTAATAAGGGGAACCACTAGGACAATCACCGATGTTCTTTTTTTTTTGTTCCCAACCGAATAAACCTTCGCTGTATTCAGTTGTTGCTATCAACTGTGTTCGTCGCATAACGACCAGCACTGTTTTAGTCATGTGTGAATATTTATGGCAGCCTTTCTTCAACGCCAGTTTGCGTTCCAGTCATTAAAATGATAAAAAGACCGCCGAACAAACATTCTCAGATGAACGCGCAGTTACGCGGCATCAGCGCATGGCGCACGCTGCCGGCTGCTGACAAGCATCACGCCCGCTCGGTAGGCGAGCCGCGCCAGGCGCCGCCGCGCGTCGCATTCGAAAGGAACGGAGTGCTGCAGCCGCAGTCAAGGAAACTGACATGCACAAACTATAGGGAGGGACACGCATGCGCCCTCCGCTATCTCGACAGCAGGCGCTGGGCCGGAAGGTGTCGCACCGATAGCTATCGCGCGCCGCTCGCTTGGTCCGGTTTATTCTGTGGATGCCTGTACATACGGTCAGATCATGGGTGGATGGCAGCAAAAAATATGAGAAGTGGAAGAGTAAAAAAATCAATATCACGTGGTTCAAACAATAAAAAGGTGAAGTGGAAGAACAAAAATTTACTCAAATATTAATTACTCGTTTCAGCGTCCGGTGGCAGTAAGAGACGTACCAGAGGAATAGTGCCGGCCACGGGCTGCGGCACCTTAGGTATATGACTTGCTATCACGTCAACTAAAAGGGAATGATGTCTGTATCCTTATACCGAAACAATCAACAAACACTTGCAGAGCTTCCACTAGCGGTGGAAGGCTGCAGAAGCAGCAGAACTGGAGGCCCTTCTTCCTTGGTGGGAGACCCGGCTGTTGCATCATCATCATCATCATCACCAACAACCACCCACTAGGTCCACTGCAGGATGAACGCCTCTCCCATCGACCTCCGACCACTCCCGCTCCGCTCCGCATGAGTTCATTCTTTGCTTCCGAATTTCCTCATTTCTTCTCTCCATCGAGTAATTAGGCTTCATATTTTTCTATACTTGCCTATCAGTGTTCACTGTTTCACCCTGTAATGTGCACCGGTTTTCATTTACCCTAATTACATGGCTAGCCCAAGTTTATTTGTTTTTCTTTATTTGAACTATGATATTTTCTAGTCTAGTTTGTTCTCTGATCCAGGAAGCTCGTTTCTTGTCTCTAAGTATTACTCCGATCATTATTGGTTCCACGGCCCGTTGAGCCGACCTAAGTTTGCTTTGAAATTGCTTTGAAATTAACATTTATTAACCTACGTGGCAGCTTACCGAGCAAAGCTCGTGAAATATTCATCCTTTGCCTGTCTTTTCCTGAATCACTGAACAAAACGTTGGCACCCGCAATGCTCAAATGGCTCAAATGGCATCACATAACATGGATTTCCGAACTTGCCGATGGAAGTTGTGTATGACTTGCAGGCCCGGATCGTTTCGTCCTCAGGCTTTCACATCTCTCGCAAAGTGAACCGCGTTTGCATGCGCTAGATCCCGCGGCCAAGTACAAAGCCCACGCCGCCGCTACGAACCCAAAGGTAATTCTGTTTGCCTTAATGCGGTGATACCTCAATCGGATAGACGCCGGTTTCATAGCGTGAGGGACCCTGGTCCGATTCCCACCGCGAGAAGCGCTTTCTGATTTGAATCGGCTGCACAAGTTGTTCCCCGCCGCTTCTAACCCCGTACCCCTCGAGCCTTTGTGTTGGCCCAGTGGTTAGGTTGCCTGTTTAGCGGAACGCACTACAGGGCGTTTCGTAGCGATGGGAAGAGCTGCTTTTCCTGTACAAGAGACTGTAGTAGGAAAGGCTGCAGTGATAATCAGTGAATTTGAACTTCTAGTGACCAATGCTGGGCACACCTCTTAAAATATCGAATTGCCGCGTGTCTTCTGTTCTGTTACACCAGACTGCTTGAAGAATGCTTCCCAGCCCTTAGTAATAATAGGCATGCCTTTCGTCTCGTGGCTTCGATCGACATGAACAACTTGTCGGAAATTACCCGCCGCGGTGGCTCAGTGGCTAAGGCGTTGCGCTGCTGAGCACGAGGTCGCGGGTTCGATTCCCGGCCGCGGCGGCCGCTTTTCTGATGGAGGCGAAAAGCAAAAACGCCCGTGTGTACGAGATTTCGGCGCACGATAAAGATCCCCAGGTGGTCAAAATTAATCCGGAGCCCTCCACTACGGCGCGCCTCATCGCCTTCGTTGCGTCGGCGCGTTAAACCCCACAATCAATCAATCATCAATCAACTTGTCGAAAATTGCTATATTCATCGACCCCTTCTGGCATTTCATTGGTCCAGCAGATAGGGGCGCTTTTTGCACGTGTATTTAACAGTATTTTCGACTAATTTACATTTATTAACCTACGTGGCCGCTTACCGAGCAAAGCTCCTGAAATATTCATCCTTTGCGTGTCTTTTCCTGTTCCTGAATCACTGAACAAAACGTTGGCATCCGTAATGCTCAAATGCATTAATATTATTTGTGTACTCGTAGCGCGGACTTCTTCCAAACACTCTTTATAAATTAACCCTCTAGAAAGGCTTAACACAATTTCAGTGAGATGGTGTGCCGTTGTCTAATGCCTTTCCTAATGAGGGGCTTCCTATACATGGAGTGAAGGGTGTCTTTCTACGCCCTGTTCTCTCAATGATTCCCTAATTTCGGCAGTGTGTACTTCATCAGGGCACTTGTGTAACCTATGAATTCCACGTAGATAGGTTTAAAACGTAACGCTGAGTTCTACAATACCAGGCTGATAACTAATTGTGCTCCATTGTTGAGTATCGTTTCCTAACTCCTGGCTGTCTCCACGGTTGCTCGAAATCGAGGGTGTCACTTTTGCAGTTAGCTAATATATTGGTAAACAAATGGCGCCCAAGACCAACTAGGCTGACAGGTCGGTAATTGCTCAGCTAAGATATCTGGCAGTGGTGTAGACAAATATTTTTTGGGGAATGTTGCACCCCGCCGATAAAACACAAAAAGGAAAAAGAGCCTGAGCCAAAACAATATCTTGGTCATTTTTTCTGCTTTAATGAAGCCGAAGGGTTAATAGTTTGCTTCGCTGTAATATCTATATAAAAATAGGAAAGCACACATCACTCTAAGGCTTGAGTCGTAAAGAACATCCATTTTATCTCTCTCGCTCTCACGCACGCCCGCCCGCACACACACACACACACGCACACGCACACACACTCCAGCACGCACACACACACACGCAGACACCCACCCACACGCACACGCACACGCACACACGCACACGCACACTCACACGCACGCTCACGCACGCGCACACACAAGAACACGCACACACACACACACGCACATGCACAACACATGCACACACATACGCACACGCACGCACACGTACTTGGACGCAGGCACACGCATGCATGTACACATGCACACGCGCGCACACACACACACACACACACGCACGCGCACAACCCACGCACACACACACACACGCAGGCACACGCCCGCACGCACACACACACACGCACACGCACACACACGCACACGCACACACGCACGCACACACACACACACACGCACGTACTCACGCATCCACACACACACGCACACACGCGCACGCACGCGCACACGCATATGCACACACATGCACGCACGCGCACGCACGCACACACGCACACGCACACACACAGGCACACGCACATACACATGGACTCACACACGCACGCACACACCCACACGCACACGCACACACCCACCCACCCACACACACACACACACACACACACACACACACACACACACACACACACACACACACACACACACACACACACACACACACAAAGAAACTCTTACAAGAGAAAGAATGCAAATGTTACAGAATATTCCTGCATAATTAATGAAACACAGAAACAAAGGGCACTCTGAAATTCAACAAGGAACTGTCGGGTGAGAAGAAAGTGCGCTATTAAGAAATATGGTCGCGGCAATATAAGAAGCTACTGCGCGTGCCTGTAGAAGCTGAAGATTAGGGAAAGTAGGCCGTAAACCTATGCATCCTAATGCACAAAAGGAAAGAAAGGAGGTTCCCTGTACACTTCCAGTCTATAATCCAACTGAAGCCACCGCTGGTTGACGGAAAGATGCGAGAGGACAGTTTATGCACTGTCCTCCCGTCCGGGCCTCCCTTTCCGTAGAAAGGCGGAAAAGGGGGGATGAGGGGAGTGAAGTGCTCAGAAAATTTCGGGGCGGTTGTCACACCGAAACAACCGCCCTGGCTACGCCCCTGCTCTAGGGTTTGCTGATTAGAAATATGTTTGCATTTAAAACAGTGGTGCCTTTAAGGCCGTGAGACATTCTTCCATTATTTTTTCAGCTTTCCAGTAAAATATCATGACCATCCATTAGTAGACAAGCGTTTAGTCCGCCGTCACCTCCGCCTTTGCCTATCTTTATTCTCTTGAATGTATTTTCCGCCTCACCTTGTGTTACGGCAGGAACGTCGTGAGCCAAGCTGGTCCGTTCAGTACTGCTTTGTTGTTTAACGTTCGTGGGGTATAGATCTTGATATAATTTCCTCGCTGCTTCGCTGCTTTTTTTACTAATACATGTAGTTCGTTATGTGCCAGTAAAGTCTCTCGGTGAGTACGTTCAATCACTGTCAATAGTCTTTTAACGTTTATTGAAATAAAGAAAAAACACTCGGGGGTCTCTTGCTAGTGCATCACACTCCCTTAGGGGTAGAGTTAAGGGCCACGACGGGTATGGGTGGGAAATAGTAAGGGAAAAATAGTGGGTTGGGATATGAAATGCAGGAAAGTGTCCCACACTGCCTTCGCTAAATCAGGTGGGTAGAAGGGACGCAGGAGATCATTTAAAAAATTTGCTCGTAAGTTAGCGGTAAGGGTGTCTAGGAGAATGTGTCTTTCAGTTTGAAATCGAGGGCATGTCGAAATAATGTGTTCAGTGGTGTCCGGAGTTTCACAGGGGATACACATGCCTTGAGTAGGTGACGAATAAAAAAACGGTTGTCGTTTTGCAGGGGAAAGGTTCGTAAGTGTCATTAGCTGTCTTAGGCGGTCTTGTTGAGAGCGAGAATACGACTTGTGAATGGGAGTGTGGTTTACCAGGGAGGCGAGAAAGTCTTTCCATTGCTGTTTGATGGCGGTCCGGTGCTCGTCAGGGTCATAATCGCAGTTCGAAGGCGTCCAGCTGGCTTTGGGGGACGGTTGTGAACGATGCACGTGCCACCAAATGGGCTGCCTCATTTCAGGGGATTCCGGCATGGCCGGGCACCCACGTGATGGTGACGTCGATGCTGTTGATTTCTTGGATCTTCTTCACTTGTAGACTGAATGACAGTTGATTACGACATTTCAGGAAAGCTTCCCGACTATCTGTGTGAATGTGTATGAGTTTGTACATGGAAAAAGATGATATGTTATGAACAATTTGACGAAGTGAGAGGATGATACTTTCTAGTTCTGCCCCTTTGAAGGAGGTATCTGGTGACAATGAATAAACGCTATTGACGTTAAATGCCGGTCTCTTGCCACTCTAATACACTCAGCATCTACCCTGACGCATCTAAAACAGAATCCAGCACTGTCAATAGGCAGCTTATTTGTTTCTTTTAAGTTCCCGCCTTTGATGAATGTTTTTCATTTCATTGCCCTGTTGTAAAAACCATGGCTTTATTCTGGTATGTAATTATTTTTTTAGAGGTCGACCAGTTTAATGCGGTTTTTCACTGACGACACGTTCCTGTAGAGAAAGTAGGCATAGGAGAGAAATTAAGCATTTGAGGGACACGATACCTGTTCTAGAAGGTCGTCTACGTAGAGTATCTTACACCTATAATAGGAATATTAGGTTTTTTGTTACAATGGTACATTTTCTTTGCTGTTTGTGTAAAAAACGTGAACAGTTTTGAGGTATCAACGTCATACAGCAATTTTCTTCTTTAACATTGCGTCTGGGTCTTGCTGCAGGCGGCGAATAACAATAAAAAGGCTTTCAGAAGAAGGATGAGGTCGTCAAGGATAGCTACAAGCAAGAAAAAAAAAGTAGTATCTTGTGGGTAGCGCAGACTTGAAAATATTACGGAAAAAAGCCAGGTTGAATTTGCCGAGCAGGAAACTCTTATATATAGCAACCCCGTTAAATTTAATAGGTCCACCTTAGCGAATGCGGTTTGCGAATACACAGCGCGCACGCTTACGGCGGGAAAGCAACTTGCTGGAGAGCTTAGTAGCGTTCCCAGGCCAGACTGAAGATTGAGCCGAAAAAGAGTAAGTGCAAAAATAAAGCGCAGGAATGCTTCAAAATGCTGACAGCTGGTGGCTCGATGTTTCCATAACGGGAACTAAAAGTGCAACGCTCTGCAGAGAAATTGTTCAATTACGCCAGTACACTTCCTAAATTGATTGCGGCACTCTCGTTGCATCGCTATTGAATGCAAGCGTCAGCAGTAACAAAAGAAAACGTCCGCTACTCACCTTGTGTTAGACTTACTTGTTGATTGCTATTCGCTGTAGTAAAGTAAACGCGATTCTTTTTTCGGGAAAATATTCAGCCTCTTATCCTTAGCGAACACAACCCGTGGATGCTCATTCTTCAGCACCGGCCTGTGCGGCTTTCTTGGGAGGGTTTCCAACGTCGATCCATTTGCGCGATGAAGCCACCACATGAAAAGGTTGTGTAGCATCACTGAAGTTCACCCTGCTGGCTTCAAAAATAGACTTTGTAGCCTGGCGGAAACTGAAGTACAATTTTTGCACTGACATTTGTCTGAGTACGCTAAAGAAATTATATGCACCGGGATTGGGCACCTGCGTCTTATGTTATTATTAACATTGGGAGTATTGCCGTGGGAAGCGGTGAAAGTAAAGTAAACCGTAATAATACCTTGGCAAGCCCTCTGCCCCGCGTCGGCTGCAGCGACTGCGCAACACGTATATCAAAATATATGTAACACAACCATTCCCCGTGCACGTACAATAAATACTACGTATAAAATAATTTTCATGCACATATACATCCCTTATGTACAGCAGGGGCATTCGTCGCAGCCATCATTATCCTACTTATGCCAACTACAGTAATAAAGGTCTCCGCATAAACATTCAGCCGCTCTCGTCTTGTGCTATACGAATCACTTCTTTACCTGGGAATTTTCTCACATCCCTAGATCTAGTTATCTTTCTTAACCTTTCTTCTAAACCCGTCTATAAAGGCGGTCGTGATCGTTAGACGCCTCCAATAAGCCACGGCACCAGAGAAGAGACAATCCATTGGAAATTATTTACAGCTTCTATTGTGGAAGTGTGATTGGAAGGGGTTAGGAATGGGAGGGAATGGTGCATGTTAAAAACATCTGAGATTTGAGGGTAACATTGTCTCGTTCAGTGAGTCCAGAGCTGACCCGCAAAGCATGCAACTGGAACTGTACCCTGACATCTTTTTCGTAAGTTGGGTATTCTTACTGAGTTATTACTTCTGAATATAGGCTATATTTCTTTATCTTTCCCACACGCAGTACGTTAAGCGTTAAGTAGTTTTAATGGTTGCATTGGAAGGTCGAATGGGAAGCGAGGGATAATGATGATCGTTCTTGTACATAACCTGCTTAGTTTTGACTTATTGTGGAGGGGGGGTGCCCTAGAGCAGCACACAGTACTTTAAAACCTCATGAACACCGGAAACATATTGCTTCGAAGGACACATTTTCCGCGTGCATGAAATCTACCAAACATTCGTCCCCGTTCTGACGATATTAGATTTCATTGTTCTACCACAGCATGTCCTTTCTCGAAATCCTTCTGAGAGTTCGTACTTTTTTACGAGTTATACATTTGGACTAGTTCACGTAAGTCTTGGAAACGATGAAACCGGTCTGCCTTCAGTGGCTGCCTTCATTTTTCTCGCATTAATTTTGAAGCTATTTTGAGATGTACAGTTGGGGATTTTCAATAATACATGAGCCCTTCTTTGTACGCAGAGCCCCGCATGAGACCCAATTATCTATGCAGCGGTATCCCGTGGGAGCCGCGGAAACTCGGGCACAGCGGCGCAGCAGTCGTGGTGCTCATGGCTACGGAAGTTCAATTGAAGGTTTTTCGTGACAAAAAAAAGTTACTAGCATCACCTGCGTATATAGCACATATGGCCAGGCCGCCGATACCTATCCTAGCATCCAAATATACGTTAAGACTAGGTTGTTCCCCACTGCCCTGAAGTATTATTTTTTTGAGTCTGCAAAACAGCTGCTAAATACTTATTGTAGTTAATTCACTGAAATTGGTGGGAACATATGAGCTGAATAATTTAAGGGCTTCCGCTTAATCCCCGAAATATCCGTCCATTAAATGGTGGCTCATTCTGTGTTAGCAACTGTGTTAAGGAACCGAAGTGAACAACTATTCCCAAAACGAATTTTTTGGTTGCCTTGGTTTTTGAGTACATATTCTTATCTTCAAGAGATGTCATTTGTGTGTATCAAGGGGAACTATAACTACAAATTCTGCCTCATATTGTCCTCGTTTTTTGGTGAGGACGGTAAGCCGAGCATAAATAACTTATTCTACATTAAAAAAAAAACACTTGCCAAAAATCAGGCAAAGATAAACATGCGTGTTAATAATGCGACTTTGATAGTAATTACTCGTTACTCTTTTTGCTTTGTGGGCATTGCGCGTAAGGAGGGTTTGTGTTCCTTTGAAACTAAGAAAGTAGTGTACACGTCTTCAACAGAGGCTACGTCGGGAAATGCACTATTTAGTTGATTATCATGTTTCACTGTGTATGTTTGCGGACAAGTTGACGGTATCGAGAAGTTAGCGAAATGTTTGTGAAATGCATTTGACAAATGTTCACCTGCGGTTATTTATTTATTAGGTATTATTTCATCGATCGGCTTCACTGGTGTTGAATGGCGTTTCGAATACTCTAGTGACTTTTTAAATGCTGCCTACCTGTAAACTCGATGCGAAAAGCGTTTTTTGTTTGTTTTGAATGATCTGAAGAGAACGCAGGCCTTCAAAAAGCTATCTGAACTTTAGATGTTTGAACCGAACTACTATAGGGAAAAAAGTGAACTACAAATTACAGATAACCAATCTGTAACCAATCTGTAACAACAGATAACAATCAGGTGTACCTTATGCGCAACACCGGGCACTTGTTGCTCTATATATCAGTTGAACAAGTTTGCTACCTTGATAAGCATCTACACCCTCATTCTATGGTTCAAATCGAGATCATAAACCTACAAGCTTGCATTGCTATCATTTGTAATAACACCGAAATTGAACAATTTCGCTTACCCGTCTTAAGCCCATCGAGCCGCCGGGTAAGAAAGTCTGCATTTTTTACTGCACAAAATAACCGCAAAGCGCGGGAGCAAAAGTTATGATGAGGTTGTACGGGGCAGCTTTTTTAAGTGATTTCAACTTGCCTGGGCTCATGCTTCAGTACGTGCTGCTTCATCAACTTTTCATCCCGCCCGTAACTGTTTACAGCTCTTCTCTTTATGCTACATTTTTTGGGGGGTTCCAGGGGTCATGATCAGGGGCCGTGGTGGGCACAGTAAAACGATCCTATTGGCTGAGTATTTCAGCCCTCCGGACGCACCAGTCTAGAGCTCGGTGGCTGATAAACGCAGCAAAGCCATGCCCCCGTGTTGACGTCACTCAGAGCTGTACACGTCACACGTACGCTGCGCTTTATCACAGCCGGGCTAGAGCGAAAGGCTAAAGCTAGAGCCCGGCCGTGGCTTTATCTTGTCTCGAACGGTAAGTAGTGCGGCGTACGTGTGGTCTTTATCGATCTTTATCAAAAGCTATCAGTATGTTTTGCCAACAATCTATGAACATCACAAAAAATAAATTGATAATTACACGACATATACTCAGGGCATGAAAGCAATCCTCAACAGAGGGGCCAGAAGCGTCGGCAATAGTTCCGTTTACTTTTGTTCTCCCTTTTTCAGCCTCTTTTCTTATCTCGCTCAGAAACGTTGCAAAGCACACACACGCAAGAAAGGAAACGTAGATTACTGTGGACTTAGAGTATAAGTCCGGGACGTAAACGGGGCCTTTCGGCGCGAAGCAATCGGCACGGAGAAAATGTGGCAGGGGCTTTTGAAAACGGGGCATTAAGAGGGGGGCGCCGGAGCGGGGCAATTGAGACAAGGCTTTTAAAATCATGGGGCTTCGTGCGCCACCCTTACGAGCTCACCCCTCACGCTCTTCCTCTGCCCCCTCGTACCTCTCATGATGAATTGAACGAAGCTTTGTTCAATAATGCAGTTCAATCTTCCCGCTGTCGCACTGGTCCCGCGCCATCTGCTGGGGTAGCGGCAATCTTTTTATCTTTTATGTCGTGTTTGGTTGGAACAAAATGGACGCGCGGGTTCTGTTCTCTTTCTTCTTCGTTTTACCTTGAAAGAGCTAGAACTTATACACGCCATTTTTAACGCGTTATTCACTTCATCATAATCAGCCTGTCCGCGCCCGCTGCAGGAACAATGCCTCTCCCGTAGGTCTCGAATTATCCCGGTCCTGTGATAACTGCGACTAATTTATCCTCGAAAACTTCTTGATCTCATCTGCCCACCTAACTTTCTGCGTCCCCTTGCCACGCTTGCCTTTTCTAGGGATCCACTCTGTTACCCGTAATGACCAACGGTTATCTTACCTTCGCATTACATGCCCTGCCCACGTCCATTTCTTGTTCTTAATTTCTACTAATATGTCCTTAACACGAGTTTGTTCCCTGACCCACTCCGCTCTCTTCTAGTCCCTTAATATTACACCTATCATCTTCCGTTCTATTGTTCGCTGAGTCGTCCTCAATTTAAGTTGAACTTTCTTAGTGAGCCTCTAAGTACCGGTAAGATGCAGCTGTGATACACTTTCTGATTCAGGGACAATGGTAGGCTGCCATTCATTATCTGAGAATGCCTGCCGAATGCACTCCAACCCATCCTTATCCGTCTAATTATCTCTGCCTCATGCTTGGGATCCGGGGTCACTACTTGGGCAAAGTAGATATATTCGCTTACCACTTCCACTGCCCCACAACCTATGTCACACCGCTGTGCTCTCCCGAGGCTATTGAGCATTACTTTAGTTTTCCGCGTGTTAATTTTCAGGCCGACGATTCTGCAGTGCTCTGCTTGTCCAGTGTGGTAATCATGCTTTGCAATTCATCCCCCGAGTTACTGAGCAACGAAACGTCATCAGCAAATCCGAGGTTACTGAGGTATTCTCCATTAACCCGCACACCTACCTGTTCCAAATCCAATGTTCTGAATACCTCTTGTAAACATGCTGTGAATAACACTGGAGAAATTGTGTCTCCTTGTCTGACGCCCTTCCTTCTAGGCATTTGACTGCTCTCCGTTTGGAGGGCTATCGTAGCTGTGTACTACCCAGTGTAGATATCCTCTAGTATTCTTACGTAATGCCCGTCTACGCCCTCATTTCGCAATGTCTGCATGTTTGTTGAGGTTTCGACCGAGTCAAATGCTTTCTCATAATCTATGAAGGATACATATAGGGGTTGAGTATAAACCGCGCATTTCCCTATCACCTGCTTGATCGTGCGAATATGGTCTATTGCTGAATAGCCTTTGAGAAACCCTGCTTGTTCATTAGGTTGACTGAATTTTAAGGGAGCAGAAGTTCTGTTCGCGATTACCTTTGTATATACCTTGTAGACGACCTACAATAAGCTTACCGGCCTGTAATTTTTCAAGTCCTTCATGTCACCTATACTTACGGATTATTATGATGTTCGCGTTCTTCCAAGATTCGGTTACACTAGCGGTCATTAGTCATTGCGTATACAGGTTTGCCAGTTTTTCAAGTACAATTTACCCGCAATCCTTCTTTTCACTTCAAGCTACCGTCAAAATAACCCAGCGTGTATTATTTACTAAAATAACGCAGGAGCTCGGGGTTTCTGTACTTCCATTGTGCCTCAAATGTGCCGGAGGTTTTGCTTGCGCTAATAAATGATGACATGTATGACTTAATCCGGCAGTGCCAGTAGTTGGGGGTGGTTCTGCTTATATATACTTCATTTTGACGCATTGTTTCAAGTTTTGGGCGGAAATCTGAATCGAGGAACAGTCGATTCGTTGGTGGGTCGGTTGGTAGGACGACGGACGGACGGACGGACGGATGGACGGACGGAAAGACAGACAGACAGACAGACAGACAGACAGACGGACGGACGGATGGACGGACGGACGGACGGACGGACAGACAGACCAACAGACAGACAGACAGACAGAGAGACAGACAGACACACAGCTTTTCGCGTTTTCCTTAAAAATTATTTCACTACAACTCGATTACACAGCGGTGTCAAACACGTGATAAGTACACACAAATAAAAAATCCTATCATGTGCAGTGGACTCGAGTGATGCCTCAAGCTGCGTTGAGGGGGTTTTCATCGCCTAGGTTCGGTTAAGCCCGCCAAGGTGACGTTCAACTGCTCACATATGGAAAAGAAAAGCGAGAAGCAGGCGCTCGCTTCTCGCATGAGCTTTGAAGCAAGTGGCGGCAATGTCTCCAGCCCCTGCTGCTAATTACAACGCCGCATCTTTCGACGGTTTCCCTCACTTATCCCCGCTGCACCTCATTCTACGGTTTGGTATTTGTCCGCGCATCCTCCTTGGCCGGGTCCAGAGGTTCCCCTATGTAAGTTTAGGCGCGTGAAAATGAAATGGTGGTAGTCCTGTGCAGTTTTGTTTATTAACAATGGCTAACGATCACTGACCGTCGCATCTTTACCCTATGAGGGTGTATATCTTCTCCGCTTTCACTGAGCACCCATCGGAATACCATGTTCTAAATGTATATGTGAAGCCCATCTTGGTACACTCCGACGTGTATTTTATGCTCGAGCACAATCGATAAATACCTTATTTGAGTTTTTCATGACAGGAGCCAGAGGGGAGGAGGTGGGGGGCCGATCGAAAGATGGATGGTCATGCCCTTCCTTCTCGAGTGGGGACCCCCTCGGTGATCCGAGAAGCAGTGGCGTATCCGAGGACAGGGAAGTCGATGTCCAGTGGCCGCAGACTTTTTAGCGCGCATAAAGTATGGCATCGTAACACTGAGAGGGCGGCGGTTTACTTCGGTGTGCCCATACAAAACCGTCCACCACGCCGTCGCTGCTCCGTCTCCGGTGGCGCCTCGGCGGGCTGCTCGCATTCGCATTAAAAAGTCAAGCCCAAATGACCAACCAACATAGAATCTACAAAACACAAACCAGATGATACCGAATCCCAACTAAGAACAAATGTACTCTCAACCCGCACGGACTGCTCGTTCTTGCAATCGGCCCTTCCGGAAATCACGTCACTTAGCTACCCCTCGCCCATCGCGACGCTGTCACGGGAGGGGAACAAGCGACCACCCACAGCACGCGACCGCGCCGCCACGGCCGGTATCTTGGTGAATGGCAGTCATGGGCACGTTACCAGTAAAAAGTAACAGTGCTACAGTTACAGTCACCTAAGCCAAAAAAGTAACTCTGTTACAGTTACAGTATTTCCAAAAGTAACTTGTTACAGTTACAGTTAGCACGGAATACCAGAACCGGAACTGTATATAAATAACCACCCGGTCCGGAATGTCCTCCACCTTCGGACATTTTGCCTCATAATGCCTAAAGGC
Organism: Haemaphysalis longicornis; assembly: GCF_048455015.1. Lineage (NCBI taxonomy): Eukaryota > Metazoa > Arthropoda > Arachnida > Ixodida > Ixodidae > Haemaphysalis > Haemaphysalis longicornis. Next base: position 345,006,236 of record NW_027526203.1, on the reverse strand, counting down.
GGTGCTCCTTCACACTGGGCCGTTACTCAAGAAGGAGGACAGCACCACGATGGATCCACCTCAAAGCCAGCACCACTTCACACATACACCGAAATCTTAGCCCACCACAAAAATGACCGCCGTCACTTTCCAGCACCTCCTTCATAACTAACACGCGAAGGAGAAACCACTTTCCGGCGCCTACAAAGCAATTCATATCCCCATAACACTCAACTAAACGCTATGCACCCCAACCAATACCCTGCCACCTGTAACTTCTGCCCTGCTGTTGGCACCCCCTATACCACGGGGTATGGGAGTCCCAATGGACCCCTACTCTTAACCCAAATTCCAACCCTGCCTATGAGCAGTGGGTGGAGCTGCTAACACGCTCCGAGCTCTAGAACCAGCACCGCTTCTTCAGAACATCACCATATGACACAGACAGCCAGCGGAAACTAGTACCAACAAAAATCAGAAGCCCTTACCAGATGCCACACTCTTCCAACGACAAATTTTATCTTTTGTGAACTGCCTACCCTGTTCTTCAAAAAATGTGACTGCCGAGTGATCAGCTGCTCGGTGAAGTCAAAAATCAAAAGGAAAGTGAACGCGCAGCTTGCCGTGTGAGTATTGAAACGTTGATTCCTTGATTTCATTCCGCATTCGGAAACAACGATAGTTTAGCGTTCCGCTCCCCCCTCCCCAACTCTTTCGGAATAGCAGTGCATTTTGCATCTAGTTTAGTCTGGTGAGTCCGACTTGGCGTAAGTTTAGATGAACGTGTTTAGCATTTACGAATCTGCAATGGATTTTTTCATTTCCGTTCGAGCTATTCTGTTTATTCCAGTCTTGCAGACCATTTATTATTCCGTGGTTTCATTAACTTTCCTTGGTTCTCATATAAGGCGCGAGTGTGCACATATTTAACAACGCAGAGCCTTGCACTATTGGTAATATTTTCGCGTTGCTTATATTCCATTAAAAGGCACAAGCGGTTGTCCGGCATTGGTATAATCACTTCCCAGAGACAGCTTTCTTTACGACGTATATATTTCTGAAACGAAGCCGCATTCGTTCTGCGCTCTGCAAGTGGAAACCAACCTCTTACTTCGGCAGTATCATATATACACGAGACGACAAGAGAATTCTCTTGTGCCTGACGTGTTCCGATGTGACAGTCATGATATGCTGCTGCCGTCGCTGACGCCCGTAAGAGCGGCCAGGAAGCGCGCAGAACCGCGTCCCCGGATAGCTTTTGTTGGCGTTCGAGCAGTCTACCAAGCCGCTGCTGTTTTAAATGCAGAGCATTTCAGTAACTCACGATGTCTCCCGCTTTGACGTCCGTAGTCCGCACCTCTCCCTACTATATATAAAAAAAATACTATCCGGCGCCCGGTTTCGATCCCTCGACCCTGCGGGCGGAACGCAATGTACATGGTGCTCTACCCACTGCGCCACAAAGCCGACACAGAATGGGACGCTACGAACGCGCCTTATATCGTTGACTCATTCAAATTACTGCTGACGAGCGCTCTCTCGTCAGCAGTTGCCACAAGTGCAACAACATTAACGTAACGCAAACTACTTAACGTCGTGCGCCCCCGGAAATGCTCTGCATTTGATCATGCCCCTCGCGAGGGGGATGTTTCACTGCGTCTTCTCTCGGTCGCGGGACCCGTGGCGCCATCTGGCGGAGGCGCGGCACAACTCGTAGCACTTTGAAAAGATGCGGCGCCAGCCAGCTGTGTGTGTGCGTGCCGCACTTGTACAAATGGCGAGTGCATTGGCTGTCCACAGAGCAAAGCATTCGTGCAAGTAAGCCGTTGCAGTCAGTAAGTCAGTCAATCAGTCAGTCAGTCAGTCAGTTAGTTAGTTAGTTAGTTAGTTAGTTAACAACTCCGCAAGCATTTGTGTTTCTTTTTTTTTGAAGTGTCCTAAATGTACAATATGCTTAGTGACATGACCATAACAAGTTGTGTAGGGCGCGGAAAGGCAAAAAAATTCCCCCGCATTTCCCCGAGGGGGAGAATGTGAAAGTGCGAATGCACGGTTGTCGGCCCGCTTGCGGCGCTTGCGCTCGGCCCCCGCAGCCCACCGCCTCGCCGCCTTCTCTTCCATCTCTTCCATCGGGTTTGTAGTATCACGTGTACACCACGCAGTTATCAAGCCGCTATAACGCCGCTGAGTCGCCAACGCACGCCGCTGACGACGTAGTTTGAATGCGTTAAAGATATAAAGCGCGTCACTAACACTGATATCAGCGTCGCGTCCGTGGCTTGGTCGGTAGAGCGTCGCGCTGCGGCCGCAAAGTCCTCGGATCGAAACCTGGCGCCGGATGCTGTTTCTTTTTAAATATAGAGGAGCACTGCGGACGCCGACGCCACCGCCGCCGCCGACGCCGGCGGTGGATGGTTTGGGGTCGCTTATAAAGTGCATTCGCACTTAAAAGAAGCGAGAGAGAACCTAAACATTCCCTGAGCCCTTATTAGCTTCCCAGCGCTCCTCCCGACGCCGCGGAAAAGCGGCGGAAGGCGGCGCAGCCATCGCGAAGCTTGAGGCGTATAGAAGAAATGAAAGTCGTAAAAGAGGAAAGCGCGAATTGCACGTAGAATTTGAACGAGTGGTGCGGCTGGATAATTTGTTTTATAAAAAAGGAAGTAACTTAACGGTATTTTCTATTACAGTGACTGCGTAAAAACGTCCCGGTTTTACACTTACAAGTTACCGAAAAGAGTAACTAGTAACCGTTAACGCGTTACTAGTAACAAGTTACGGCCCAAGACTGGTGACTGGGGACAGCAAGCGCAGACACAAGCGAGCAGCCACTCGGAGTAGCGGCCACGAACACCTGCCGTGGGCGCTGTCGAACGACGTCTCCAGTAGATCTCCCACAAAGGTGAACCCTCCTCAATCGCTGACGACGGAAGGCCCCGGTGCGTCATGGCACGCGTGTAAGTGATCAGAATTCCCCGCTTCTCGACGCCGTCTTCAGTCGGCAACCAGAAACAAAGAGTAAACAAAGCGTCCCGGTTGCCACCAGCTTCAGGTGCCGGACAAAAAGCATGGTCAATTTTCTTCTCAAAAAGCCTCAGTCCGAAGAAAAGTGGGAAGTAGCGGGCAATGACCCTTCGACAACGTTTGTAGGACAGCAGGCAAGAACATTGATTGTGGTGTATTTCTAAACTGCACTGCCCACGAGGCGGCACAGGAGTGTTTGAACTTTACGCCTTTACTGGTTCCCCTTTCAGCCTCCTCACCCCCTCCTCCAGCCCTCTTACTTCTCCGACTAAAGAAAAGTAAAAGACAACGCTACGAAGAGGTTACACCCCCAGGGTATCTTGCTAACGTTGTCTCCTGCAGCGGATCCGAGGAAGTCTTCATCAACAAGCTGTGCGCAGATGCGGCCTACACTCCTCACATTACCCAGAAATGGGAAAAATTCCCCCAACACACATTCGCGATGCCCCTACTGCAATACTGACGCCAAATCAGATATCCACCACCTAAGGTGGACGTGCCCACACTTATCCAAACGCCGCCAGAAAGCTCAACAATGATCTCAACACCCTACAACATGAAGCACATACTGGATTAGATGGATCTTTATTACGAACAATTGCCCCTTTTGCAGTTAAGCGTGGTCTGGCGCGAGTAGTCTAACTAGGCCGACCCCGGTGAAGACTTTCAGGCCCCCATAACCAGAATCCCCTCTTTGAATACGGTCCTTGATTAGTAATCCCCTTCCTTCTATCCCTCTCCCCACCGTTCAGCACACGCCCACCTGGATCCAATAAAAGAATCAGTCAGTCAGCCAATCAATCAATTAGAACTACAGGCACTTCAGTTTCCTGGACAAGGCGAACTAGTCTCTTGTTCAGTGCCTAGTTATACCTAAGAAGTTGTTAATGACCATGTATTGTCATATGCTAGTATGATGCAAGAAGTTGCGAATAAAGTAGTGGGTGCTAGCTCGTGCTTGAGACTTTGCGAAGCACATTGAAAGGAACCTTGGGTCGGCACAACGGGCCATGGAAAGAAGAATGCCAGAGGTAACACTTGGAGGTACGAAAACATCAGCGTGAATGGGGGAATAAACTCGGGTGGAAGATATTCTGGTTCTAATTAAGTGTTATAAGTGCGGCTGGGCACGTAATGTACTGCTGTGAACCAATGGACTGTTCGTTTAACGCAATAGCTTCCAAGGAACGGTAAACGAAACAAGGGAACACCAAGGACTCGATGAAGGGATGAACTGAGAAAATTGGGAATGTACTCGGCAAACTCACAATGGAAGTGACTGTAAATCTTCGGGAGAGGCCTTTCTCTCGTAGTGGGCACACACAGGCGAATGATGACGATGACGATGAGCTCGTACTAAGAATCTAATTATTCGATTCTTAAGGGAAATGCCCGCGAGCATTGCTGTGTTCAATACCAAAGCGGTTCTTGCCCTCCGCTTCAATACATCTAGGCTTAAAATTGCCAGCCGTTTAGTCGCTTGCTGTGTAGATGGCGAGAGTCAGTTTCTCAGCGGTATTTTTTCTGCCAACATTTTACTGTTTGCCCACCTTGCCTAAGGCTGTTTTTTTTTTATCCAGCCTACTGCTTAGCTGGCGTGAAATCATCAAAGTGTATCCGAGCACGGCAGGTGATCAGTTTCCTCATGGTACTTTTTCGTCTACTACAAGCCCTCCTCCGCCCTAGGATATTTCATAAGCCCCTTTTCGACCTCCGTGCCACAGAGTGACAAGAAATTCCGGCGCTCGAGCTCATCCGGACAGGTCCTGCAAATGAATGAAGTAAAGCAAGACGAGGAGTTTTTTTTTTATTTGCTCAATACCACAGACCTGCCATCCTTCTAGTTGAAGCGTGCTTTTTTTCTTTTCTCACTGAACGCCGCTGCGAAGCTTGCGCGCGCCGGCGTGACCCTGAACCTAATTTTGCCAAGCACATGCGCACGACTTTCGATTGAGCCGAATGTCCCCGGGCGGAACAGCGGAAGGAGTTTAGTGTTCGCAAGTTCGCGTTACGCCTGAGAGCTTTTGCGCTAACATGACAAACTCGGCTGAATGTGGGGCAACACCTGCGCGCGCCGACGCTTAGCGTCTCCAGTTCGTTTGCTCACGGAGCCCTCATTCACCGGTACTGTTCATGCCTGAGGAGATTGTGAAACAACACAAAAGATAAGACCATTCAAAAGGGCTGAGAAAAGGAAAGCGAGAAGGCAGTTTGGAAGGCAGCCACCCCTCCCTCCCTCCCCGTTCCCTCAATATAAAGCGCAGGCGCGAAAGATGTGAAGAGAGGTGGGCTGGGAGAATAATATCCTGAGGCTGTTGCTCGCCTTTGCCAGACTAAATAATAACATTTTCGTACCTCTCCACAAATGACTGGACATTTATGCCTTCGAGCACAAAGTGGTAATGAAGGGTTTTTGTTCTCCCTTTGCCAATGAAAGGCGCGCTTCCCTCGGTTTCAGCGCGCGCTATAATGAAGACGTTCTACACTTCGGGGCTCACGCTGCGTAAACAGGCGGAATCATCTGGGAGATTGTCTGGCGTACTTTTTGCAGCAACTAGTTCATGCGTAAAGCGAAAGTAAGTCGTACCGCCCTGCCGTTAGAAAGACGAGGAATCAACCCAGCAACGGTACGGAAGCCAGAGTTGCTCAACAGCGCGAAAATAGCATGTGCGCAAAAATACAGCCGTTAGTTCGCAAACAGAGGAGTGCGGTACTCATGTTAGGTTCAACTCGTACTTCTGTTACAGAAAAAACGTCGGAACTTGGGAGCTCTAACAGTGCTATAAAAACAGTAAGAGAGACCTAACGCCTTCAAAAACTGGAAAGTTAGCGGTAACACAATTTGAAACGTTCAGGGACGCTATGGGACCTGTGTATATCATGTGGAAGGGCTTAATTGGAAGCTTTAAAGTTTAATGCACCAGACCACTTTAATTTGGACAATTCGTGGAATCCGATTTTCGCTTTAAAGAGCCAAGGCAGAAGAGCTGTTCTGGTCTGGGCGAGGGACCTCTAGGACGCGCATTCTTTGGCAGACTAATTCAAAAACGGTGGCAGTTGACGGCAGTTGTCCTTTCTAGGCTGTCTTTACCAGTTGCAGCTGTGCCCAGCCCGTGTGCATGGGGTAGCGGCAGACTTTCACTCCTCTCGCCCCCGGAGTACTTTGGTGTCTTCGCTTCCTCGGCTGGCCTCACTGCGCGTTCCAGTCTCTGCACCCGGGCAGATCAGTTGGCAGAACATCTGCAGTTTTCACTAACCTAAGAAATACAGCAATGGACGGATTATAAGTTCGCTGTCACAATACCGACCAGCCGCGGCGCCTGTTCAGGTGACCGTAGGTGCATGTGGCTCATGAACATCCGCTTTCATACCGGGGTTGTGTAGATACAATTTAGAGAAAGGATGTGTCTCATCAGGCCATTGGAAGCGCCAAGCAGTAGAACAAACATTGACCCTACAGCCACTCGTAACCACTGTAAATTGAAGAAGAGCTCTTGAATCCAATTATGCACAAAACCTCACAATGATGCGCAAAGAATAGACTACGCCCAAAGGTCATTGCACTCCCGAGTAGTCAAGAAAAGTACACGGACAGAACCGCAATTCGAAACCATTCTGGGAACTGTTCCTTAAAGGAGTACTGACACGAAATTTCTCGCTTTCAGTTTTTATGCTGTAAAGAATACCTATTGGCCCAGTAATTACGAAAATCGAACCGAAAGCCGTCAGCCGCAAACACATAATTAATTATAGCACGTTTATTGCAACCAGTTTCAAATTTGGTCGCCGCGCGGGAAAATGGCCGTTCGAAGGCCAGCCTGCAAGCGGGCCAGCCTTACGTCACGGTCTCACCCGTGACGTCAGGGACGTTCGCCGCATCGTCTGCTACGATTGCACATGGTCCGCACTCGCTCGCGCAGTCGACATGTCGTCTGAATCGTCAGACTCGGATGAGTCGCTGCCACCCGACAGACAGAACAACTTTATTTGGCCAGGCGATTAGGCCGGCGATGTCTTCGCCGTCGTCCGTTTTTTAATATCACTGCGGCTCGAACCCGCGCAGACCGTGACAGCAACAGCTTGTCGCCACTCTTCTAATCAATCTGATCGCGAAAAAGAAGTTCCTCATGCGAGAAAGTAGATGTTAGTGTGTTGAAAAATTGTGCTAGGGGTTGTTATCAGCGCTGAATTTAAAAGCGGCGTTCAGATATTTGCCGCGATGGTAAGCCTACGCAGACCGGCAGCGGAGGTTTGGCGCTCCGACCCAGCACTGCCGGCACCGCGGTGCGGCGAGCGGCCGAAGGATGGCAGCACTTGCGCGCTAGAATCAAAACAGGCCACGGCAGATCTCTTTGTCACCGATCGCTGAAACGGAAATTATCGCCAAAATAAAGCTCAGTATGCGAAAAAGGGGATGATAGTGTGGTGAAAAGTTGTGTAAGGGATGGCCATTCGCAGTTGTACAGATACCGGCGATCAAATATTCGTCACGATACTAAGCCTGAAGTTCCCAACACCCAAGCTGACCGAGCAACGCCGAGCCCGCTGGCTTGGGCGAAAGTTCTTGCGGCCGCCGCCGCGCACGAACTCAGTCCACGTTTAGCGCTGCATGTCGTCGCGTGGAAAATAATGCATCTTGGCGTCGTCGTCGATTTGTTCGGACAGACTTCCACGAGCAGTACTTCGCATTCCGCGAGCTTGCCATAGCACAACTTGGTCGAGCTCGGTGACGCGCTTGCGCGTCGACATGGCGCACCGCACGGTGCCGGCACCGCGCAGTTTTCAGCACCAGTGGAAGGGAACACCATGCGCCGGCCACGAACGGAAGAGCAAAGACGTCGAACACGCAAAGTGCGCAAAGTTTACAACTATTGCTCACACAGCTACACCCGTACGTTTCCTGCCCAAGCGAATCCCACCGACAACAGCAGCGCAGGATATCGTTTCCGGTTCCGAAAACGACTATATGACGTCACCCTGAACCGGCCAGACACGCAGGCCGATGTTTCGTCACGCCGAAAGCGATTTCGCTAGTGCTACCGATTTGTGGAAGCTCGCGGCCGGGACAATCAAAATAGATTTTAGATGTGATTCCGGCCTCGGATCGCTGCAAAAATTTCTGTGAGGCATCTGTACAAACTACTGAAGCCAATTATATCATTTTTTAGGCATCAAAATTTGGTGTCAGTACTCCTTTAAAGCAAAGGTGTGCGAAAACTAGCAGGAGTATGTTTTCAGCAAGACTCGCGCTTGGGAATGTGCTCAAACCAGGAAGTGCATAACTATGCAGCGGCTGACCCAGCAATGGGGCGCCCCAAGAGTGCAAAGGGAACGCAGGTGTGCGCATGGTTGCAAAAAATGCTCATAACTGTCTCTAAAATGGCTGATTCCCCCTACGCTTGAAAAAAAAAAACTGAAACTGCGGCACTTGCAATCCATTGAAACTGCTGTCACAAGGTATACGTTCAAGCGAAGCGCTCGGCCTAAAAAGCACACGTTACTTACACACTGCTGTTACATTTTGTAACACCCTATAGGGCATCTGCTGGTGCCGGCCTTTTTTTGTGCATAGGTTGTTTATTTGTTTATTTATTTATTCGAATTACTAATAACTACTACTAAACTAATAACCCCCTACAATAATGCCCATCAGATGATGTAGGTATTTGGAATAAAATAAATGAAAACAGGTTGGGAAATCCTGGGGTAGTAGCTTTGCATGTTGGATTCATCCGATTGCCGATAAAATCACTGCTATAGTTGGGAGAGTGGGGCTTCGGCTCCCATGCTCCCATGCCGTCACTCAAGCAAGAGGTGCAAAGCGTCCGGTTACAGCAACATTTTGTAAATTTCCACAATTTTCCCGACCACACGGTAATCCAACTCATGCGTATGCACTTTTCTCGTTGAAATAATCGCATACAGGTAACACGCTGCTCATGGTAATGCGCAAGACGTTGCAATAGAAACCTAAATTTGAAATGAATCGTCTTAGACGCGTCCGACGAGTTGGAGTAGCTTTTAGTACAGTTTACAGCAAAATACGTCTCCCTAGACTTCGTTTCACCCGACATGCACAACAATATGTAAAAAATAGGTGCACCGAAGCAAACTCCACAAAACCAACGATAGGCTACGCGCTCCAATGCGACGGCCCATATAAGTAAAGAGGAGAGTGCCGAGTGGCGGCTCCCCTCCCTATAGGGTGACAGCGAGAGTGTCACTACAAAAGTCACCGAGTTGTGAACTTTCACCGTAATTTCTGCGTAGGGAATTGCAGTGACCGAAACCCTGAACCTACTTATTGGGATAACCAAAAAAATTGGCCATGTACCTACTTGCTCACTTCGCTGAAAATGTCGTCGGAAGACGATAGTTTTATGCAACCTCTGCCACGTAAACGCCTCTCTTTTCTCCCCCGCCCACCTGTCGAGCTCTTGCCCTCCAGTCTTGCTCCTCCCACGACAAGCCCAGAGGAGGTCCACTAAAGTCAAATAAGATTTCCCCCCTTCCGCTTCTCGCGCCTTCTACTGGAACCTTTATTACTGTTGAACTTGGAACACGTAGAACACCGCCAGGACGTCCAAGCTTGCGCTTGTTGTTTTAGCGCCAGAGGTGTTTAAGATTTTAGTTCTGCCGTCCAGCGTTACCAAAAAAATACCAAGGAAGATACTGAGCGCACTTGAGCGAGCGCCTCGTGAGGCGCGTTCGGCGTTGGCCAGCTGGACCTTCGTGAGCACACTGCCCAGCGCTGGTGGCGTGATCTCTCGCGTACTGTATTTCTCGCCAGTTCGCGTGCATTCGCGCCTGAAGGTCGAGTTCGAGTTCACGCTACAGACGCTGAGTTCGCGAAGCCGGTTGCCGCAGGATATGGCGCGTGCTAACGCGGTCCACTTCGGGGAGATGTGAAAGCCTGCGGAGAAAACGATTCGGGCATGCAGTCATGGACAACTTTCAACGGTAAGCTCGGAAATCCATCTGAGCTGTGACAGCCGGGTCTCCGACGAACATAGTGGGACCGCCAGCTCAGCTATTTCTCCAGCCTTGCACCACTAGTGCATGCTGTAGCATTTTTTGTGTATTTTTGGGTCAGAATGTGGTCTTCAACAATAATTTTTATTTGCTCTCACACATATTAAGCACTCATTTATTTTAAATTAAAAGGTCAGGGCGAGTACCAGTTGTGCATAGATATTTCACCTTAAATAGCCCTAATGTTTTCTTTTTGCTCAAAAATGTTGACAAGTATGAAGTTTACAGATTCAGTTGTTCGGAAAGGGTTTGCCTATATAAGCGTCCCGTTCAAGAATTCTGTTAACTTTTGGCCGGCTGGCTCAATCGAGGGACAGACAAACAGAAAGCAAGACAGACAGACCAAATTTTTCTGCTTTCAGTAGCCCAAGACTATCGTCCGTAAAAAGTTCACAGCACGCTACAGATGAGGACGGTGATAAAAACCGAACATGAAAGCAAGAACAGAGGACGAGAAGGAAACACCAGTGCTTGCACGTGCTGTTCCGCTCTTCAATCTGTCTTCGTCTGTACTGGGCTGTAATTATTTGTTGCAAATTACCAACAAGCTTAACAAATTCTTAAAGAACAGCCAGGGTGCCGACATACAGGACTTCAGACATTTTGCTGGACAGGAACGGAAATCTTCTCTGACTTCGACGCCTCGATGATGACCTAGTGAAGTGTATTGCAGCGAAGGATAGAAAATATTATCTACAAACTGATATTTTTACGCAGTAGATGACTTTTAATTCCAACTAGACAAAATATTCTTGCCCCCCGAAAATAGTTCTCAGGCACACCTTGGAAATTTCTTGGCTAAACAAAAACATGCAATTTGTACCTTCACGCCTTGAATCAATCACTAAGCTGTATGGAACTCCCTTTATAGGTACGTATAGCTAACTTAAAGAGATTATTGCTCCACTTCAACTGGGAACGCAGCCTCACTCGCCGACATTCCAGGATTTTGTTGAGGAGATATACATCATCCAAAGACGCCATTCGACCTGTAGGCCTCGTATACAGCAGCATAGCCCCGTAGACAAACGGGACCCTCTTGGTGTAGAGCATTTTAAAATTACAGCGACCCTGATGGTTGATAAGGAGGCTGCAATTAGGTACCATGTTTCGTGATATATTTAATGAGGAACGCTGACTTTTTCGTAGTGGTTTCCGCGCGACAGACTAAATGCCGACGTGGGTTGCTTGAGAAAGTGAGAGGAAAAATAAAAGGTGCGAGAAAACAAATGTACCTGTGAAAAAATTGGCCGCATATCTGCTCACTTAGCTACAAATGTCGTCAAAAGTCTTCTGCCACCCCCGCCACGTAAACGCCTATTTCCTCTACCCCGCCCATCTCTCACACTTTTTTCACTCCAGTCTCGCTCCTCCAACGAGAAACGCGAAGGAGGTTTCGTAAAGTCAATTCAATTTTGCTGCGTTCCACTGCTCACGCGCACCTATTCGAACCTTTCGTTATTGTTGGGCTTGGATTGCCGCCACGAGGTCTAGGCTCGGGCGCTAGCCCGTTTTGTCTTTTTGTGTCACAACATTATTATCAACGCATATACTTTTTTGTTACCGCAAAAATGAGACCTTCATCTTTTTACAGAAAAATAACACTGCTAGAAACAACTATGTGTTGATATTTTGCTTCAAATATGCCTGTTTTCTTTTTGGTGAACAATTTGGCAAGTATGCAGTTTTGAATCAAATTGAGTGGTTTGGTAAGGTTTTGCCTTTATAAACTTCAAGTTTCAGAATTATTATAGCATTTGCTTGGCGGCTGAATCGAGGAACAGACGGACGGACGGACACAACGACAGACCAAAATTCTCAGGTTTGAGGGACCAAGAAAGTATCTCGTCTTTAAATATTCACTTCACGGAGTGTCATACAAGGAAGGACAAAAAAAAAGTGAGTCCATCCGAAAAATCGTCTGTGGTGTCCTTTTTTGCTAGAGAACGTTAAGAATTTTAAATATGACTCTGCTGGAGCTCTCGAAGTTGCCTTTAATTCTAATAAACGTATCTGCCTGCCCAAGGCCTTTGATATATTCTCAGTGGCTGCATTCGGCCGCGTAGGTACGGCAGCAAAGGGGGTAGGCATGTGGGTACCAATTTTATCAAAGACTACTAATCTTCTGCACTCATTTAGCCATACCAGTGACATTAAAAAAAGTGTTTTCCTTCTTAGTTAGACGGGTTGCTGGCTTGCAAGGGCATCGACCAGTAGAAATTGTTTCGTCTTGCGGGCAACGTGGCTTATATGTCTAGTTGATTAGATGTAACCAGCTGTATGACGTGTAAAAGAATAGAGACCAGTAGTGGACTGTGCCTTCCACATTGATTTATTTTCCTTTGCCCTTTTATCCTCTCAAGGAAGAGCAGATTCTCCGGATGAACGAAGTAGACCGAAGGGCAAGCTGCTTAACGCTTGCCGTAGCCCCCGTAATGGCCGTGTCCGCCGTAGTGACCGTATCCCCCATAGTGACCGTGGCCGTACCCTCCGTAGTGGCCGTGACCATACCCGCCATGCCCGTAGCCGTGGCCGTGTCCATAGTGGTGGTGGTGGTAGTAGCCCGCCGACACAATGGCAGCCAGAAGGACGATGACCAGGACAGCGAACTACAAAAAAGTTGTCATTGATACGCATTAGGCTTACATGTCCGCTCAACGTGTGTGCAGTTGGAGCCTGTTCTGATTAACTCGAGAAGGCATGGTTCTACACCTACGATTTTGCAATACGAGGTGTTCGTGGGAGCGCTCCCTAGATTTTGGTCCCGTAGTTGTTAACGTCTACTGGGTAAAAAAATAAAATCATAAGTCGTCCACAACTTGGTGTCCAACCGAGAACTCACTGTTTCCGATGCGCTAATCTTATACCATCACCTAAGTGTTGCATCGTCCATGTCCCGACGCACCTCCGGGATTGGATGCACAACTTTACTGGGTGAAAAACCGATGTTAAATGTGCCGTTCCTGTGTTTCCACAGGGGAGTCAGCTCAGGTCTCCCAGTTTTTGAAAGGGGAGTCATTTCACTAGGCCCTGTGGTCCCTCTTTAGTTCGCAGAGCACGTGCACTCTCGGTGCCATGAATTCACAATTGTCAAAGGGGGCAGTGCTGGCCAATTTCACGTCGATTGACCGACTGTGGGCGAGTACAGACAAACTCTGTTCGGTGCAGCTACTATGCAAAGCGGTGATTTCGTCTTGAAGAGACAAGCTATCACTGTACTTTACATAAGGCGTGTTAACAGTAGTTTGTCTGAAGTATTTACTTATTCATTGTAACGAAAAAAGGAACATATGCACTATAAAGTATGAGTACGCTTCAACGATTAGAAGCTTCATGTGTTAATAAGAGTTGTAGCAGAGCGGAGAACCGGTACCGGTACGGTACCCTGTGGGTGACCGGCGCCACTGCACGTGAGCAGAGAGAAACTGGTTGTGCGCATGGGCAAGTGTACCGGGTGCCTTACCAGGACCGGTTCTCCGCTGTGTTATAACTCTTTAATATGGCCAGTTCGCTGGGCCTTAATAAATTTTTCTGAAGGATTAGGGATTTGTTCTGAAGTTGAGAATAACTGGCACCTGTGCCATCTGTGCTGTTCATGGTGCACCGAGGGGTATGTTCGCGGATGAATTTCCCTCTACGTGTCATATTTAAGGAAAAAGTCTTGAACTTTCAGTTCTTCGTTTTGCAACAGATTAGAGGGACCATGAAAACAAAATACAAGTTTGTTTTATTCGAAAGATTAGGTGTTTTATAATGCCCCCAGCGCTGGTCCGGCAGCAAACGATGCTTTATTTACTGAGAAATTACCCAATTTAAGCCAAAAACTCAATTCTTTCGCTCTAACGTGTGTTTCGTGACGTCTGCGATGACGTATCCAGGGCAGGTATTTGAAACGAATGTTAAGTATGGTCCTAGAGCTGCAGCAGACGACAAAACGTCTTTCGTTGCTTCTTTTACCGTCCGTTCTCTAGGTGGCGCCACAATACCGCTCACGCCCGCTGTCAACACTCGCTTTGTTTTTGAGCGGACTTGCACCTGGCTTATTTTTGTTACGGCTTATAGTAACCGTGTCGTGAAACATTGGGTATGCGGGACAAACAGGGTTACGTAAGACAATGACGCTTATGTCAATTGGCCGGTGTTGTGTGAGACAACCCCAAAGCGCAGGACTGCTCTGTAGCTATAACAAGCATAGTGCACGCAGTACGCACAGGGGCTACTATGTTTACGTATGTGTTCGTAACTTACATTGTTTACCCCATCATTTTAATTGCTATAAAATAATATGCATTAAATTTAAGAAATACAGCTCGCTCTGCGGGCTTATAAGCCCTGCCTAACTTGCGCTTACTTTTGCCGGCCTCAGCCAGAGGCACAGCTGCCCATAATAGGTCATAGGTACTAGAGCAGGAAATGAGCTAGTGGGTCGCATGGCCATTCTATTCTTTCCTAATTATATAGGTTATTTGAGCGAAGTTTGCTTTGAAAGTGGTGTCAGTGTTATTACGCCTTTGTCTGGAGTGACGAAAAGCGAGAGAGGGTGCCTTTAGACACAAAAAACGGCGAAACACGAATGCGACCAAAAACGCGCAGCAGTGCGCAGGACAAAAATAACCTTGCTTAACCTAAACGCACGAATTATTCGGAACAAAATACAGACACTCTAAAATACATTGCTCCTTTATGAACCAGATATTGTGGCTATTACTGAGACTTGGCTATAGCCATCTGTGTACAATCATGAAATATACCCCCCCCCCCCCTTCCCCAAACTATGTCGTTGTTCGAAAAGATAGGCCATCCCATGGTGGAGGCGTGGCACTACTGATACGACGCACTATATCGTATACCCTTCTTCCGCCAGTACGAAACGCTGAGGCAAGCTCCTGCAAAATCATTTGTAACGGCATTACAGTAGTAGTCGGTGGTGTTTATCGAAGCCCCTCTTCTGAGGAGTGTATAACAAACATTCACGACTTCCTTCGACATCATGTTGATAGCCCCCGTATCGTTCTTATGGCTGACTTTAACCTTCAAGATATAAATTGGACTAACATGCGCCACACATCCCCCGGTTCAAGTGCTCTCACTAATTTAATGGTGAATTTTAACCTCCATCAAGTTGTACAGCAACCAACGCGTGTGCAAGGCACAGCATGAAGCATCCTAGACTTAAATTTTCTTAGCCATCAGTTTGAACTATACCAGTACCATGTTAACGTTGTAGATGGTATCTCAGACCACAAAATGCCAATCTGTCGACTTACACCCGACCATCACTTACGCATTCGATCTACCAGAACACTGGTAGCTAATTTCATTCAAGCGGATGATGGTTGCATATTAACATACCTTGCGCACGAATTCCCAAAGTTGTCAGAATTGGCTGGAAAGCCCGACACACGCGTCAATAGAATTTGGCTTCAGTTTAAAAATATTGTGTCACACTGTGTGCATGACTTCATTCCCCTGAGATTAACACGGCTTTGCAAAAACAATCCGTGGATCGAGAAGTTATACATGCCAAAATAAAGGTCAAGAGATTGCGTAAATCTTTGAAGAAAAACAAAATGAGCTCTCCTAATGCACCTAACCTGAAAGGCGCAATCGCAAACTTTAAGTCCAAATTAAAACAAGCAAAGGATAACTACTTCCAAATAACGTTGTCTTCATTCCTAAAAGATAACCCGTGTAGATTCTAAAGCTATTATTGTAAAAAAGCTAAAGCTAATTTTTACAATAATTTTTTTCACTCTGTTTTCACAAAAGATAAGAGAAAAACCCCAGACCTTCCTTTCGCCGATACTGTTTTAATTGATCCCTTGGTTATATCTGATGAGGGAATTTTTAAGCTCTTGCTGAACATCGATCCCAAAAAAGCATGCGGGCCCGATGAAATCCCCAACAATTTTCTCAGACGTTACACGGAATAGTGCAGCCGGTATCTAGGATTAGTCTTTCGTAAGTCTATATCTTCTTCAAAGCTTCCTGGTGATTGGAAAAAAAGCAAAAGTCGCACCGATACCTAAAACAGCCAACAGCGAAGATCCATCTGATTTCAGACCATCTCACTTACTAGCACATCATGTAAATTATTTGAACACATCATTCTGAAGCACATAACTCTATTCCTAGAGACCAAAGGCACCTTATCACCTTACCAGCATGGATTTCGAAAAGGGTTATCCACAACAACGCAGTTAACTGAAGTTGTACATTGCCTTGATTTTTCTATTAATAACCGCTCGCAGACAGACTTGATACTGCTAGCTTTTTCTAAAGCATTTGATTCAGTACGTCATAAAAAAATAACTGCAAAACTCAAAAGCATACTCGGAACCGGAAACCTAACAAATTGGATCGGAGACTTTTTATATGACCACTCGCAATTTCTAATCTTTGAAAACGTACAATCAGATAGCCTGCCCGTAACATCCGCAGTACCGAGGGCTCAGTTCTTGGCCCGCTCCTTTTTCTTATATTTATAAATGATATAACGACAATTATTTCACGTAAAATAAAACTTTTCGCTGACGATTGCGTTATATATCCCGAAATCAATAGTTCCAAAGACCAGGTTGCGCTACAGGAATCCCTAAACCAGCTTGACAACTGGTGCGCAAAGGGGCAAATCAAGATTAACCTCAGAAAAATAGTGTGCATGACCATAAAAAGAAAGAAAGAACCAATGAACTACCCTTACAATATTAACGGCACGCGTCTGGCGAAAGTACATGAACATAAATATGTAGGCGTAATTTTAACATCCAACCTTAAATGGGACTCCCATATCGTTCACATTACATCCGCTGCCTTGCGCAAGTTATTTTATATTAGAAGGTGTCTGATGCCCACACCAAAATCAACAAAGCTTTTACCCTACACAACATATATCAGACTAGTATTAGAATACTCCAGCACAATATGGTTCCCGTATAGTGTCACTAACATGAAAAAAACTGAAAAAGGTACAGGGACAAGCCGTAAGATTTATCTGCAACAAATATAAACGTACTGACTCGCCAACTAATATGCTATTGGACTGTGGACTTAATACACTGCAGTTTAGAGCTAAACAAGCCCGTCTAAAATATATGTTTCAATTACTACACAACCATTATAAAATCGACGCATACAAGTTCATCCACCCTTCAGAATCCCGGCAAACAAGGCACAAACACGCACACACCTTGACTGAATATTCTTGCAACAATGATGCCTTCAAATATTCTTATTTTCCCGCTCGCCATCAGAGGATGGAACCGCTTGGACCGATCCGTAACTAACATGGATTCATTGACTGATTTCTTGTCCAGAATCTCTAACAATACTAATTAACAGGAAAGTAAAACATGCAATTCTAATGTTTATGAAGTGTGGATTTGAAAGTTATGTATGCTGTACACCGCACAGTGAACAACCCTTAAGTTGCGCCGGTATAACGTACAGCATCGTGTTCAGCGTCTACGAATTTAGAATGTACTTACTTTTTCTTAATAATGTATTTTTCCTGTGAATTGAATATGTATGACGTGCTTCACCAATGTGCTTCATCTTTGGTTTTCTTTGTTTGATGTAAATACTATATACCGACCTGTGCAACTTGCCGCAGTGTGATCACTTGCTGACTAATGGTTTTGTTACTTTTTTTGCTGTTCCGTTCCTGCGCGGTCTGAATTGTTCGTTGTAGTTTTCGCACGTATATATGTTTAGTCGCTATGTCAATTCCTACGACAAGTTGTTTTTTCTAGCTTACTTGAGTACACTTCCCCTGTTGGCATCCTTTATAAAATGTTGAACATCAATTATTATGTTTATATTATGCATTTAAGCAACCCCTGAACTTGTTTCACTTCTTTAGTATCCTTTATGGATATTTGGAACCTGAAAAATCATTCTTACATTATGAGTTACTACACCCTTATTCGTGTTACGACTTTTTGCTTTTATTACTGTTATATTACCTACCGAACTAGTACTCTTGTAATTATATGCATATCCTCCTGAATTCCCACCTGCCTTGGTCTCAAAGGAGACTGGCAGTATTTTAAATAAATAAATAAATAAGGTAATCTCTTGAATTAACCAAATTTACAGGTTGTCTTCATGGCCCGTTTAAGCATTGCCTCCTTCCTAATGGTTCAGACGGGGTGAACACGAGAATGTGCTGGTAGAGGAAAAAAGAAAGGCACGCAAACAGGCTCAAGTTGTCAGATGCAATGGCATATACGTTTAGTGCTTTCTTTACGGCCTTCGCGATACATCTGGACACTGGCTGGCGATTTGCCTTCTCTAAATTTTATGCATGCTCCTTATTCATTCTAGCGGCCCGAAAAATTGAAGCACCTATGTGTGATACGCACTTATATAGGGCGGCTTACCCAGAATACTTTGATTCCCTCGTAATCTATACCCTTATTGCGAAAGGGCGATGCCAGCAAGAATGGATGTTTCTTTATAAATTTATATATGTTTCTCTTTTCAGCGCCCTTGGCTTTTTTTTTCGTGTTTGTGTGGCCAACATATATGAAATGTGTAGAAAATGAGAAGTTCTTTTCTTTTATTTTCTAGCTAATATCATTAGCTAGAAAAGAAAACAAGTTCTTTTCTTTTCTAGCTAATATCATTAGCCGGTTTGTTCGGCGCAGAATTCGCCTTTGTGCAGATTACTACGGGGCATTGGCCGATATGACATAACTTTTTTCTCGCGTTGCGAGCATTCTGTGTGAACTAATAAATTTTCCGTTTTCACAAACTCTTTTCTCAACGCTAGCTTTAATGAGGTGTGTGATACGGCCGTCGAAGCTTTGGTGCTCGCTAAAACAGACTGAAGTCGAAGCTTTGGTGCTCGCTAAAACAGACTGAATTGGGAGGCGTTGGCGTCCACGTATGAGACGGTATTTCATAGCTTTTAAGTACGCCTCCTGCCTATTAGGGACTGATCGCGAGTATTTTTGACTCATGAAGTAGTGTTCCCCTGAGAGAGCTCTTATAGGTCACCGTTGTGCGCCCTGATTACTAAAGGCGCGATGAGAATTTCTTGGACTACGCAATTCAAAAGGTGCGCTGCTAAGCTCAATATGCTAAAAAAAAACAAAATAAAGAACGTTGTGCTGATGAAAGAAATATTAAAACAAATTTACAGACCTTTTCAAAGTGCGGATATAAGGGGCACGAACGAAAATAATTCCTAAAAGAAAGCAGCACCAAAGACCGGTCAAAAAAAAAGCAACCTTACTACATATATGTGTGTTTTGAGGTTACTTTTTTTTCTTTTTGTCTTACTTTCTCTTGAGCTGTTTCCCTCAAGTACAATTTACCTATACTAGTCGATCAGCGAACACTTCAGAAAATAAATCCATAAAAGAAAATAACGGCACACTTCGTTAAATCAGACGCGATGGGCCAATTCATCAGCCCTTGGTGAAAAGAAACGCGTGTTTCCGTAAACATATGTGTATAAAATTTGTGTCGCGTGCAGAAGCATGCAAACAATACGCATTCAGATAATTTTAAACATGTGCTGCTCACAAAAAACGTAAATTCGAGCTTTTCTTCTGCGCAGCTCACTTGACCAACAGAAGTCTCAACTTTTTCGTCATCCCCTCAGCGTGAATCCTAAACTTATAGAAAAACGCAGCAGCCTTACAATCCGCAGTGTTAGAAACAATCCCTTCGGCAGTACTCACAATAGCCTTCATGGTGAGTTCTTGAAATCTTATACAAGACAGGAACAAAACTGCAAACGCGGTGATGGCGTCAGCGGGGGCAAAATCTGCTGTGAAGTGCGCTCAGCAGCGCACCTTTTTATAAGGGCGCCCAAATATTGGTCAAGTCTACGCTCGAGGGAAGTGGCGTGAAAGCAAGCGTGAAATTGTCGTGTGGCTACCTATCAGTTTCCCGGCTTTTGGACGAGCGTTCTCCTTCTTCATGTAGCCTAGCTCAGTGACCGAAGCTTTGATTGTTTCCAACGGGAGAATTGGGGCACTTCATTAATTCTCTCTTTGCCGGCCCTGACCACTCTGTTGTAAGCCACTGGATATATTGTGAAGTGCGGGTCGCAGTTGATTCTAAGCAGAGCAGCTTCATGTAGGTTGTCGCGCGCCTTAAGCGGAACTGTACTCAGGGCAACAAACCAAGCGTGACCCCGCCATCGCGTCCTGGTATTTTCGGCGCTGCCTATGAAAGGCGTGCCCGGGGACACATCTCATTACACTTCATTCTTAGCATCGACGTAAGAAATGAGAACCAACTGTTTCGTCACTGATGATTGCGCGTACCGCCCGTAGGATAATCCTCAGTTGTACTCAAGGACGGAATTTTTGGTGCGTCCAGGACAGGACAATCAATTTCTGGCTCGTTTCACGCCTAAGCGAACCCTACAGAGGAAAGCTCCAATAGCGGCTCGCACTTTCTACGTACTTGTTCCAGCTTTTCTTGTGATTTCTTTGGCGTTTGCTGGAAGTGCGGATGGATGTATTTGTTGTTTAAGCAGCGTGAACTGGAGTACAGATGGTTTGTGTGCCAGGGCTACATTTGTAGGTGCATGATTGACTGCGCAATTGCAATGCCTTTAAATGATGTTTACGGCCTCCGTAGTACGCGTATGCGCAACTAGTGATTGTTATAGTGTATAATGGCCCGGAAATAAGACCAGCGAGAAGTTATTCACTGATATGTTTGCCAGAGCGAAGAAAATAGCCGCTTATAAATAATTTTCTGCTTCTTAAGAGAGCATGATTAGGCAATTACATAATGAAACATTAAGCAAAAGGAGGAGAGGGGCACTGAACAGAGCATTAACCCCAGCATAACTACATGACAATCAGTCATGTAACCAAATTCATCGAATCAAAGTCCCGAAGTCCACAGTGAGCAGTTTATGCATGATTCGTTCATTTTGCGTATTTGGAAGCATTTTATCACGAGAAAAGTGCATTGAAAAGCACCCTTCCCCTCGTACCGTACTCCTCAGCGATCTGGAAACGTTGTTTGTGAATACAGACTGGTAAGGCCGCAGGGCGGAATTTAACGGATTGGAATATGTTTGTCCTATATACGCTGTCTGTGAGCAAGAAAAACGATAGTATTAGCCAATACATGGTTGACCACGAGCATTTTGAAAACTGAGATAGCCTTAGGCCACACGCCAGAAAAGTGGGGCACATTTGCGATGGTTTTAAGGCGGACTCGAATTTCGCGTGCCGTTTTCCCTCCTCTCAAGAATCAGGCGTAACAAAGGATCCAGAATTCCACTGATTACAGAAATGCATGCTTGCACACCCAATGCAACCAGAAACAAAAGTGACACGAATCTACCTCAGGGTCTGTTTAAGTGAAGCAGCGAAGAAATACGTTGGACGAAGTTTATATTTCCAGCATACACCGATTTCGGAGGTGAATTTGCAGAGTGACTCTGCAAAAAATAATGAAAGCTTGCATAGAAACGTGGCAGCATAAATAGGCATATGTGGAAATATAAAACAATAACAAACACCAGCAAAGTTAGAGAATCTTTCGTCAATTTAAAACTGCAAAAAGTTGCGTATTGGAGTAAAAACACAGTGCTTATATGTACGGCTAAAAACAAGTGAAATATGCACATTTGATGTTGTCCTGTTAGACCACGGTGGAACAGCTTTTTCAAACCAAAACCGGCTCAGCTTTGAAACCAGAACCGGTTCAGTTTGCAGGCTCTAGTTCACCGGACAGCTAAGAAAAAAAAAGAATTGCGCGCACCTTAGTTTTATCGCATTAAAAACGGCAAGAGACATATACCCTCGATGTGATTACGCGAAGGTGTGGTGATATATGAAAAAGTAATTACTTGAACAAGAACAGCGGGTTATCTTGAAAGAGCCGTTTCCTTACCTTTTCCTTGTTACCTACTCCAAGATAGAAACTTGTACGGCTTTCAGCTTTGACCCGACGCACCCAATTACGTCGCACCCGAAGATGCCGACGCACCCGAAGATACGTCGCATAGGTTTTTATATCTTATGTTTGGGAAGTAGTACATGTAAATGGTGTTTAGCAACTCTCGTCTATTTACGAATGCACACAAAACGCTTCATATGTGTTTTGATGCATGTTTACCCTCTCTTTTCCTTCAGTTTCTCGTTGCATGTGCTGCTGTTGATTATTTCGCGCTATTAATCCCCGTTTATCGGTGGCACGTTTCATTGACACGTTTGGTCTCTTCAGGTGCGGTTGAAAAAGCCATTATCACCTTCTCCCCTCGTCGACGTGTGCCCAGCTACAACCCAGAGCGTTAATGAGGGTATTT
Organism: Haemaphysalis longicornis; assembly: GCF_048455015.1. Classification (NCBI taxonomy): domain Eukaryota; kingdom Metazoa; phylum Arthropoda; class Arachnida; order Ixodida; family Ixodidae; genus Haemaphysalis; species Haemaphysalis longicornis. The sequence goes on along the minus strand of NW_027526203.1, from coordinate 344,983,918 downwards.
ATTCCGACAAATGTGCAAGTCACCTTGATGCAAGACGTAATTTGGTGTTTATTAACTCGAAAATGGCAGCGGTGAGGAAGCGAAAGCAAGAATATTTAACCCCAGCGGCGCTGTACTTTCTGCCCATTAATCCTGATTACAGGTCATCAGCGGCAGTGAACGTGGAGTTTAGCGTTCGCGGAAGCAGTCCAAATGCACACGTGGTTTGGCGAACGCGCTGCTGCCGCATAATTATTCGTCGGGAGAAGAGGACAAAATTATTATCAATTACGCGTTCCTCCCCTTGTAGCAACGTCGAGAGCGCATTTTTGTGTCTCTTTTTCTAAGACGCACGCAAACTAATTGCTCCACCGGGCTTCCTATATATGGTTACTTTTTATCTGTTTGAACTGGACACTGAGACGTTATACAGAGACTCTATAAGACACTCTGCTTGTTGCTGGGAGGCCAAAACACCTGCCGCTATCTGATACACGTTAGTTTCGGCTACTAAGCCTATGTTAAGCATCTCGAGCAAGACATAAGTGAGAAAGTTCATAAATCATCGCCGGTCCAAGGGAAATAGGTACCCAAGGTTGCTCTGCTTCCTTATTCGTGTGGAGGTGATATTTTCACATGATGGCGCACGCCTAGCCGCTAATTGAGAGTGATTTAAGCCCAAATTAGCGCGGCTGCTGAGTGAGCCAGCCCCAAGCCTTCGTGTATTTATTTTTAGAGCTCGCTGGTTACAGATGCGCTGCGCAATCAAACCACAGCAAAGCGGTTGTGGTCGGCTAACCATTGGAGGTGCTAATTAGGGACAGTTTTTTGGAAGGCTGGCTGGAAGGCTACGCTTACCTTCGTGTGAGCGTAGCGACTTTGCCATTAAAGCGAGTTTCGGGGAAGTATATGTTAGCTTGCTCCTCCGTAGTCGGTAAACAGGTAATTTGGACATTTTCCTCCTTAACCAAAGAACATTATCACTGGAGAGCAGGCGAAATCATCAGCTTGGTTTCATCCGTCCGACGCTCTTCATGTCTCTTCAAGGTAGAATAAAAACAAACACGAGTCTTCCTATGAGAAGCGGCTGGTAAAGCGGAATAAAATTGGAAGATAGAGGACACGTCAGGTTCTCCCCGTAGATCGAACACAGCTCGACAGGCCTGAGTAAAAGCTACAAGTGGGCGTAATTAGTAGTGAAAGGGAGCTATCATAAGTATACCATGGTGACCAAAGGCCACAAGTTAGATATATTATAGCTAGCATGAGAGAGAAGTACTGTCTTCGTTTGAGAGACTAGAAACGCATCCCGTCGAAACTAATGCTGGAACGGATGCCATGCAACAAACAGGAACACACGTAGAGCCAGGCAGGGTGACCTCCCAGGAGCCGAAACGCCTGGTTTCTTTTTTTATCAATAACTGTCAATCGAACAAATGATGAGCACCGCAAATTACGGCTACAGCTCACGGGTAAATGGCCGGCACCCGGCACTTCCGGTTCACGGATCTCTTCCGCCCCGCAAGCTACAGCTTGTCACGGTCTGTCACCGTCGTAAACTCGATGCTCATCTCACATAATGATCTTCGCCATCTATCGCATGAGAAAAATGAGTGGATTAATCGGCGCGTTCTCTAAAAAGGAAGACACCTGCCAACGTATCAGTAAAGGACATTAACAGCTCAGCGCAGACAACTGGAGCGCTACAGCCATCGCGCTTGAACTTTAAATGCGCAATTATTTTTATAAGGACTCAACGAGTAAACGGGTCTGTTGGTCTGTAACGATAAGTCACACTTTCGGCTCATAACAATGTTCTAATAATAAAAAGAATGAGGGCCGCGTTATTTTGATGTAAGAGCGCATAATAATGCTCTTAAATTTTTTTTCTCCGCAATAGATTAGTGTATAGTGGTAAAGCCGACTTTAAACTGTCGGCATCTATAGCGTCTTTTAGGGGTAACTGGGGTGTTGTGACGGAACTTAATAAAATTTGCTACGTCGTTCAAACTTTGATCTTAAGCTACTTACATTGGCTCTTAAATGTCCTTAGAGTAATGCTTATGCGTATAGTAGCGAAGCCGACTTTGAAGTGAAGCTGAGTAGTGGAGCTTCGAGGAACCGGAGAAACTCGACACGCAAGAGCTTGGAACGCCCGCGAAGGCAGGGTGGAGCCTAAGTAGACTTGGCCGACGCCGGTCGCACAGCGGCAAGCCTTTAAGAGACCTTCATCATCTACCTGAGGCACTACTGATATCGAAAATGGTGCCCATTGATAAGTATTCTAGTCAAAATTCACATCGGAATGACGAGACTGCTAAGGTTGAGTTTTAAATTATTTTTTATTCTTGGCAATGGGGCATATTTTTAACTAATGTAGTCAAAATGCATAGCCAAATGATGAGACGTATAGGCTTGAGGGCCAAATCAGTGTTTTGACCGGCGTGCGATTTCGATGGTGACCGCGGGTGTTGCGACCGGGCGGGGGCACCCGATCCTTTCTCCGTGGCCTCCAACATACGATGGGTAGCGTGTATGGTGCGAGCGGCCAGCCGGTGTTGCAGCCGTGAAGAGAAGTCCAGAGCAGTAGGATAACGTAACTGTTTACTTCATGGCGAGAGGTGAGCCGAAGCAAAAAAAACATACAATGCCCTGACGGGCGAGGTTACAATACAGGACACGAGCAGAGCGACCGCATGGATTCGCTGCTCAGACAGGAATGATTTTCAACGTTTGTGCTGCTTCTATTTATACCCAAAAAACGCCCCCAAAGAGTAACACGCCACGAAATCACAGACACACACCCTCTGTCCATAGTTCGTGAGTCATTCATGGGTTCGTCCCACATGGCGTCCGAGAGGGGGGGGGGGGGGAGAGAGTGTCCTTGAAAGGTGCTGGGGTCGCCCTATCAACTGCTGATCGCGCCGATAGCGAAACGTCTGAGCCGGGGAGGTCAAGGCGACGCGCAGGTGCCTGAAGGGTGTGGCGAACGTAGTGGCTTTGCACGTGGAAGCTGACAGCCGCCGGAGGTGTGTAGCAAAGCGAGGTGACTGACCCGGCATGTCGAGACACGAAAGTACGATTCACCGACACGCGGGCGCACATGGGCGATTCCCACGTGGTCGCTGATGCGGGAAAACACGTGGCGCTGGCCGATTCGTAACAGCTTCTCCGCCGGGGGTCCGAGATCCCTATGGATAAGGGTCTTCAACCGTTGTCCGGAGGGATGCTTTCGCAGTGAAGTGCTCAGCAGACGCTCGACTCCAGGCCTGGGCTGTACGACACCGTGCTGGAGCTTCACATGGCCGATCACTGGACGAGTAGTGGCTCCCCAAGAACGTCTCTGGATTGGTCAGGCAAGCAACAGAACAACACAGCAAGACACAACCGCATCGCCGGCAAGTGCGAAGACAAATCCACACTGAAGATCTTCCAGGCTTTTTGTTGCGAAAAAAATACGCTAACTACACTAGTTATATTTTAGCCCAGCAGTACTTTAGACAAGTGCACAAACCTGAAAGGTGACATTTCGCGTGATTGGAAATGTCCCACACACACACAAAAAAAAACGTAATCGTAAAGGGCGAAACCTGCTTCAGGAAAAACAAAGAAATTGAGAAAGTCAGGCGTCAACAGGCCCCTTCTCGCGCCGAGAGCTGCGATTGGAGCTCTCGTCAATACCCTGAGTTTTTCCCTTTCTGTACCGCACTTTAGTTGCAGCCGTTCTCTCAACGCTGCTGTGACCGTGTGAGATGACACCGGTCGTTTTGTTCGACAAAGGTCGAGCGCGCGGAGGAGCGAGCGGGATTTTCCCCCGTTCATACGTTAGGCGTGCACTGCTTCTAGGCGGCGTTCCCTCGACGCGATGCGAGCTCACAGCTTTGCTCGCACTGAAACCCGCGCCACAATTACGCGCTGAAGTTTTTGCTACCTCCTCGTTGCTCGCCTTTTTACGAATGCGTTCGGCAAGCAAACGCCGGAACGCGTTTGCGTTCTCTCCTCTAGGCTGGTCGGTTCCCGACTTCGGTTCAGCCACAGGCGACACCGGAACCTCAACTAGCTCAGCCGATGGTGGCCTATCGACGGGAGCATCAGCTGGGAGTGAAACGGGCACGACGAGCCCATTAGACACCTTGCAGTTCCCAACAGTCACTACCTCGTCGTCCCTCGCGCTTTCAGCGACAACCTCGGCACGCGAAGACCGAAGCGTGTTTCCGTTTTCCTTCTTTCCTGCCAGAACCACACTACACCTAGGCTGCCCTGTCTCAAAAGACGGCTCAGTTGCCCGCGAACTGCGCGCGTTCGGGTCGACAACCGTTTTAAAGGATTCCAGTGATCTAGCGCACTTCGAACATGGCGACGAAACATCTCCGCTCAGCGTAGGGGCCTTACACACAGTGTACTTACGCTGCCCTCCGTCTTGAGCCTCTGGAAATACCCAATCATCGCTTTCTGTCTGAGTTTCGCAATTCCTCACAGAGGTGGCGACCCTTTCGTTACTTGAGCTCTTCGCAGCGAGCCCCCCTGGTTCTTTCCTCGGCAGTTTCTCAAAATTGTACCCCTTTTCCCTTAACAGCTGATCCGACCTGTTCGAGAATAGGTACCTGTACTCCGGAAGAAGTTGTGGGGATACTGCTGCGTCACAAGTTCACCAAACGGACCTCCGATGCTGACCTTAGCAATCGGCAGACGAACGTTTCGTGCACCTACGGCTGGCTTCACCCAAACACACTGCCCTGTTAGCTGATCCGGTTCAACGTACGAAGGGTGGACCATGTCTACCGTCGCCGCGGAGTCATGAAGAACTCGGCACGGTTTACCATTGACGACTAGCTCCCGTACGTACGGCTCTAGAAACTGCCTGCTGTCCTCACTCTGATCTAGTATACGTGAAAGACTAGTTTTCCCTTCTTACAACTGGCAGCAAAATGTCCCGTCTCGCCGCAGTTGTAACATGCAACCTGTCGGCGCGCCTCGAAAGCTTTCTTTCTGCGCTGGTCCTCAGCGTCTGCTGCTCTCTCTTTGTTATCGTCGCCAGTTTCTCTATCCACGAGAACGACTTCGCTTGCCCCACCGTCTTCCCGGGGAGCTCTGCCTTTCGGCCCTGACTTATCAGGCCTCGGCCTGAACTCTTTTTGGCCGTCTGTCGGCCCCTGGGCACCTCGACGTGCGACGAACTCGTCGGCTAGCTGAGCTGCCTGATCCACAGTTTTTACCCCTGGCCTATCTTGCACCCAGAGTCTTAGGTTCTCTGGTAGACGGCGGTAAAACTGCTCAAGACCGAAGCACTCAACTACCTTGTCGTGCTCTCCGAAAGCCTCTGCCTCTTTGAGCCACTCTTCCATATTTGCCTTCAGCTTGTAGGCGAACTCCGAGTACGACTCGCCCCTAGCTTTCTCGGCTTCACGGAACTTCTGGCGAAACGCCTCTGCTGACAGCCTGTACTTACGCAGGAGGCTCGACTTGACTTTTTGGTAGTCCTCCGCCTCCTCCTTTGGCAAGCGGGCCATCACGTCGGATGCCTCACCTGGCAAAAGCGTAAGCAGCTTCTGTGGCCATGAGTCTCGGCTAAACTGGGCCCTCTCACACGTACGCTCGAAGTTGACCAAAAAAAGACCGATGTCTTCTCCTACCTTGTAGGGTCGCATTAGGTCACACATTCGCAACGTAGGTCGCTCAGTCGCCGCAGACTGCACGCTGCTGCCACTCTGACGTCTAGGTCGAGACGCCTCGACGTCTAGACGCTTCATTTCTAGCTCATGCTGTCGCTCCCGTTCCTTCTCCTCGCGTTCTTCACGCTGGCGCTCAGCCTCTGCAGCCTGACGCTTAGCGGCCTCCCTGTCGTTGATAAGCTCAATGCACTCCGACAGCTCGTCATCGTCAGCCCCAACAGCGAGTATAGCCTCTATCAGCTCTGGCTTTCTCAGCGCGTACGTAACATCCACGCGCAACTCTTTTGCAAGCTCCAACAGCTGCGGTTTTTTCAACGCTTTCAAATTCATGGCCGGTCTAGAGTACTGCTTTCCCACTGCTCCCAAAAATGTTTTGCGCGAATAACCCACGCGACAAAAACAGACGCCCTACCAGCTATCCTCAGAAACCTGGTAAAACTCAGTGAAGAAAAGTCCCGCACTCACCCTTGACCGCCGTGAATTCTGCGAAGTCCGAAGCCGCCTTGACGTCCGTGGTGTTGGGTCTCGCACCGCTGGCTCCAGGTGTCACGAAGTTGTCATCCGACCGCTGCCAACCAGTTGTTGCGACCGGGCGGGGGCACCCGATCCTTTCTCCGTGGCCTCCAACATACGATGGGTAGCGTGTATGGTGCGAGCGGCCAGCCGGTGTTGCAGCCGTGAAGAGAAGTCCAGAGCAGTAGGATAACGTAACTGTTTACTTCATGGCGAGAGGTGAGCCGAAGCCAAAAAAAACATACAATGCCCTGACGGGCGAGGTTACAATACAGGACACGAGCAGAGCGACCGCATGGATTCGCTGCTCAGACAGGAATGATTTTCAACGTTTGTGCTGCTTCTATTTATACCCAAAAAACGCCCCCAAGAGTAACACGCCACGAAATCACAGACACACACCCTCTGTCCATAGTTCGTGAGTCATTCATGGGTTCGTCCCACATGGCGTCCGAGAGGGGGGGGGGGAGAGAGTGTCCTTGAAAGGGTTCCCAGACAGTTTATCGAACGCCGTTTTATCGAAAAAATGCCCGTTTTATCGAACGCCGTTTTATCGAATGCCGTTTTATCGACGCACCTACGTCCGTTTTATCGAAAGTGCGGTTTTGCGGCTTGCATTGTAATTTTCGGGGTTTATTTTGTTTAACTGGCCATCGCATTAACCTAACCTGCAGTAACCTTCCTCCTACATTGTCTCTGCTGTGCATTACATAAAAAACCTATCTATATATGTTGACGCGCCTTTACAGTGCTTTCGATAACCTTTGTTTTATTAAATTATTTTTATTTTTTGAGTCTTTATTGATTTCACTCAAGCATGTATGACCCCCTTGTTTATATTACAGAATTTGCCCCTATAGTACCAACCCGAACCCCGTGCGCAATATTCCTTAGATGTGTATCGGCGTGTTTAGGTTAGTGTTGAAAAATATATCCCTTGCGCCATGGTTCATCATTACGTGATCCAGAGTCTTGTACCCCACAATTGTTCTAGTCACGTGGTTTACCCGCGACTCCTACTCGGACCTTGGGGTCACACTGTTTGCATCTGGAGAAATGTTGGGCCAAGAACTTCTGAAAGATTAGTGCTATGTGACTGGAACAGGGGGGTTCCGACAGTGATAGTGAGACCCCAACAGAGGTGGTGGAGTCTAGGAGAATCGTCACAAGGGAACCTGTCACAGCCAACTCGTCATAGGTGAACTCGTCAAGTAGGACAAGTCGTCAGAGGTCATCTCGCACTAGGGAAACTCGTAAGCTAGTACAGCTGGACAATTGCCCATCCCACCACAATTTACGTTTTTTGTTAATCATGCTCAAATAAAAAAATACAGGATTTCGTATAATTTTCTACTTTTGCGTCAACACTCTTAGCCCCTCTTTTGATTCACCAACCTTACGTTTTCGTGGTGGCCTTGGAGGAACCCGCCCGACCAGGCAGCGCATTTTGTTGGTTTTTTGTGTGCCTTGTTCAGGTATAATCGCACGGGCCATAGTATTGCTCGTTCTCATTTTTTTAATTTTTCCATTTTTTTAGAGGTAATCGGGTCACGACGCTGTATTTTGAGTAGACCTTCATGATTTCTCCATTTTCGGTGTTTACTATTTTGATCTTACTGTTTTTATGCCTTATGATAAAAAGGCAAGAGCATGCACCCCAGCAGACATGCTGGGGTGCATGAAAACGAACCAACCTGCAGTACGTGACAATTTTGTACCTAACGTTTTTCTCGTTAGTTCATGCAAGGCAACGAGAACAGTAGTACAAGGCTTGGTAACCTCTTAGCAACTGAACTCAGATCCCATTAAGAATTAGGAATGCAGAAATCGGGAGAGACTTTTGCTAGCGTTCCAATTAGGTTTTTGACATTGGACCCTCAAGCGCCAAGAAGTGCTTTACTTATGTACAACATACGCGGCGAAATAATTAGATTATGTGTCGACACAAAAGCGGTTTATACAAAAAGGTACGAAGCATATCGAGGCATTTTAATCAATACGCCACAATGCCGTGATATGCTTCGGATCAGAGGGGATAGAGACACAAGGAGATTCGTTATGGCAGTACCAGTTGCGCAAGGAACACAGCAAAAAATTCTGGTGACATATTTCGCGCATCACAAAAACAAACAAAAAAACACGCAGGAAATAAAAGTCAACTAGAAGACAGACTATAAATGTTTTTAAATAGGCCTGCTGTGGAGACAAGATTTGCAAATTACATAGCGAGGAGGAAATTAAAAAAACGTACCGCAAATTCTGTTACTCGAAAAGGCCGAGAAAAACACTTTCGATAAAACGGCTTCGATAAAACGTCCGTCGATAAAACGGCGTTCGATAAAACGACTTCGATAAAATGGCGTTCGATAAAACGGTGTTCGATAAACTGTCCGGATCCCCTCCAAGATATGGTGCAACAATTGGACATTAGAGTATAATAGCTTTTAAACTAACACCGAAGATTTTCTGGAACAACTTTAAAAATTAAAATAAACAAATCACCAGCGGTGTGTCCCACTCCCTGCGAATGGATGTATGCGGGTGTGGAAGCGCGGCGGATTTCACGGCACACTGCGTGCATACGCGGTCCCAATGTTGGGAAACCCTGTTAAGTAACATGCACCCGTATTGATTTCGAAAAGGATTGAAACCAACTTCCGCCACTTCCGCCACGAAATGTTTTTCAGCGGACTCAACGAGCCCACGCCCTGCACAACAAGTACAAAAACGACCCACTGGTCCTGTACGCAGACGCTGCGGAATATAGACGCTACGAGGCCTTCACCGCAATCGCTGTTTGCAACTACCTCAACACCAACACCCTCGATTCTATTACAGTCTGGGCGCCCATGCCAGAACCGGCGGAACAGGCGGCGATAGCGCTGGCCTTCTCGCTCAACCCTACCCCCGCAACAATCATTACAGATTCTAAAACCGCTCTCCAACATTTTGCCGCTGAACGCATATTAATAACGGCTCTCAAAAATTTACGCAGGAACTCCCCGCAAATTCCCTGTGCAACTGATCTGGACCCCCGCGCAGTACGGACTCGAGGGAAACGAGGCGGCCCATTAAGTAGCCCGAGGCTTACTATTCGGGCTGGGCCGAGCACGTATCGCTACTACGGAGCCTGGTCCGCGCGAGACCGTCTGATCGGTTACCACGATATTACTATTACCTTATCGCCTGCCGGATCTACCGAAGATAAATCCCTCACATTAGAGCAAAGTCACGCCTGGCCCCAACTCCAAACGGAAGTCTTCCCAATCAGGCCATTATGACCGGTATCCACCCCAGCCTTTAAACAGCATCGGCGTGTCCCTTATGTGGTGCCCATGCCCATCTGGCCCAATCGTCCGGGAACGCCCCAGGACGCTTTCCCCGAAATTTCTTTTGAGTAGAGGCTAGAGGCCTCGGTTTGCAGCCCCCCAGACCTACAGGTATGCCTGGTGGAGATTTCGAAATAGGTCGCCGAGAGGCACCGGGCTACGGTCACCACGAGCTCGCCCACTTAAAGGGACCCTGCAACACTTGCCATCGACTACTAGTAATGTATTTTGGGATAAAGTCTATTGTCCCAGAAATCTCCTCCCTCAAGAATTATGAAAATCCGTTCACAATTAACGAAACTACGCGCGATGAGAAATCGCGCATAATCGTTCCCTCTGCGCGACGAAAGCTGCGCGCTCTCTCCCGGAGAGGAGGGCGGCTCGCGGCGTTCTCCTCGGCAACCTTCGATATATCACATGCCGGGTAGTTTTCTCCTTTTCTCCGCAACGCGGAGGGGCCTATTTCCGGTCTGGTGCCACAAAAAAGCAGGCATGGGTGCCTGCTCGCAAGTGCGCGCTCGGGCTGGTAGGGCGTTTTTGAAGCAATAAACGTTTGTAGTCGAGTGGTCGCGTTGAAAGGGAAGTATTGAGCTCATCACTCAAACTCCGAGCGCACTCAAAACACAAAAGAAACGGCAAAACTGTGCCTACAGGTTCAGGCATAGAAGAGGTTCGTACGCAGCGATGACGACGACGGAAATGGGAGAATCTAGCAGCGAAGTTGACCAGTGACAGCCGATCGGGCAGCCGTGGCCTATGTGACGTCCCTTAGGCCATGCATAATGAGGACAACTGAAGAGAGAGCGGTTGGTTTTTCCGCGTCTTTCACATCGATTTGCGCGCTCACCGCTTCACGTGCACGTGTAATATTTGGCTCAGGTATTCCCGGCAGTGTAATTAAACGTCGCGCAGGTTTACTTGCACTGCTCAAAGAGTGTTGCAGGGTCCCTTTAAATCAAGGAGAAGACGTCCTGGACAGGCGGACCTTCATCCCTTGCCCGCCCCCCTACATCAGGACTTAAATTCTCCTTGACCCATATCCCCAGTCAGTAAAGGTTGCTCTCTATCTCTCTTCAGTAGAAACCATGCACCAATCACAGGGTGACCGCAGTGATGGCTTGACCGCAGCGAAGTATACAGCACTCGCCTCGTATAAGAAAGGTACCGAGTTCGAATCCGCGCACCCCAAGACACCCTCCGGGTGTCTTTAATTGGTACACGTGTCCCTAGTCGAGTGAGGGCACTTGAAAGGGGATTTACTCCTGAAAAATTTCCTTTACCCTTGCTAGGGGTTCCTGGTCCTTGGCTATCTGGCGAGGCCACCTGGCTATCCCCGACATCGCATTGCCGGCGGGTGAAAGAGCCCGTCGGCTGCCCTGCCACAAGCGGTTACCGAGTTGGGCGTACACCGGGGATGTGGAGGTAACCGTGTGCGTCCCTGGGCTTCGGTGGTACCGAGCTCCTATTGGTGCAAATGATTCCCGGCCTAGTAGCACTCGGCCCTTGTGCGCCACTGAAACGCTCGGAAAGCTCACCCGACTTGTACTACGGCCCGCCTCATCGCCTGCGTTGCGTCGGCGTGTGAAACCCTACAATCAATCAATCAATCAATCAATCAATCAATCAATCAATCAATCAATCAATCAATCAATCAATCAATCAATCAATCTGTGTTAAAAAATGCCCCTATAGAATGGTGCGGCTGGAAAATGCAACACCTTTTTTGTTTGTTTGGCCAACGCCGCCTGTATTAACATTGCCTGACGCGTCGCGCGCTTTTCAATGGGAAGGGTAGGGACGCTTAGTTCAGGCACTGATCCGCTATGTGGCGCGTGCCGGCGGACATCTCGCCTTAAGTCACTGCTCGCGGGTCGCGAACGCTGCACCCTGCACTCTGTCAGCTTGCCTGTTGGGCTTCAAAGGCCGTTTCGCTTACATCTTAGCCGCGACGGGGCGCTAGTTCTGTGGCGCACTGGGGATCTCGTTCAACGTGTCGCTCGCTTCATACTTGCTGCATTTTTGCAAAGATAAAGACGGAGGTGGACTGAAATAGTGTAAGAACATACTGATTGTCGGGTAGACATATAGCTAACATAAAAACGATATTTTCGGATGGGGCAGCCATCATTTTACTGGTATTTTTAAATGCAGAGCATTTCAGTAACTCACGATGTCATCCGCGTTGGCGTCCGTAGTCGTAGTACGCACCCCTCCCCCTACACTATATATATAAAAAAAACTATCCGGCGCCTGGTTTCGATCCCTCGACCCTGCGGGCGGAACGCAATGTACATGGTGCTCTACCCACTGCGCCACAAAGGCGACACAGAATGGAAGGCTACGAACGCGCCTTACATCCTTGACTCATTCAAACTACGCCAAGAAGCTGCTGATACAACGCATTCACTACCACCAACTCCCCAAACACTAAACGTTAACGCAATACACCCACCCCCTATGCGACGCATTTACTCGAGTCCCCCTCGCGGGGAGATGGGCCCATTTTTCTTCTTACGTGCAGTCGACAAAGGAAAGTTCACGAGTAGCATAAACACGGAGCGCTGCTCATCCTATATCCTGAGGTAACTGCAAAAGGTTGCTTCAGCGGGAGCATGCAAGCGAACGCAAGAATTGTGCAGCCGACTCAGCTGACACGGCTGGCCTGGCACCGCCTTTGAAACGAGTGGACATTTTGTTTCGTATTTTCGCAAACTAAATGATTCTTGCGTAACGTTTTACGCCGCATGATTTACGAACGGCAGGGTACATGTATACTAGCGAGTAGGTGGGGCAATAGCACCAAATGAACAAATTAAGCGCTATTAAAGCACGCAAAACATGCACCAATTCACACGCCTGCTGCCTGCAGAGATGTGTACTTCTATAACATCCCATAACACAGCCGCATACACGGCGCGGGGCCCCAAATATTTACATACGATCATCACTGACTGTGTTGGTTTTCTAGTGCAGGGGTCGTCGAATCTGAACGCCGACACGCCAGTTTTGACTTCAAATGGAGTTAGACAGCGAGACAAGAACAGAGAATTGGAGTGCTCCAGTTTAATTGCCCCCCCCCCCCCCCATCTTCACTTTTCGCCAGATTATTGACAAATATTATTAGAAATTCGCTAATTTTTTTCTGTTTGCATTCAAAGCCCCCCTCCTCCTCCCACCCGATTTGCCGTCCAGCCCTCCGCGGTGTCGGCTGCATGGAACTCGGCCGTTGCTGACCCTCATTCTAGGCTATGAAGTGCGAACTGGGAATGCATGCTGCGAGAGCGTAATTAAGTAAAGCGAGAGCAAACAAGGAAAGCCCGACCACTTTGTTTTACGGCCACTAATTTCGGAATCGCAAAACAGATTTCACGCTTCTGACGGTCGCGGCATTTTGTCACTGAGACACGCAACAAAACGGCAAGCTAACGCTGCACCATGTATTCGTAACGGCGACGCAAACGAGCACTGTTTAATGAAAGTACACGCATAGTGTGCAGGTACGCAAAAGATCTCGAGCGGCGCACCGCAGCAGGCGAGCCTGCGGTCCGCCGGACTCCTGACTTTTTAAAGCCCGATCATCGCCGATTGCGTCACTCTTCTTATTTGATCGGCGGTTTTTGAGAAGTCTTTGTCACCTAGAGTGTTAGTTTAAACTAGAAATTTCACTTAAAATTTCACTTCGTACGACCACCGATCGATGAACCTGCGAGTAGCAGACGCCGTCACGGTCCCGGCACTTTCGTCGGCGCTGTGAACGTGTTTAGCGCTGCAAAGCTTTTTCCCCTAATGCCAAGTTGATCGCTGAAATAGATCGGACGCGTCGGGGATGAGCTGGTGACCACGTCGCAAAATAATCGGGAGCGTCGAGCTCATTTTGCTTCTGTCAACACGGGATCCTATGGGACCCGCGCAGCTTTGTACTACCCGGAAGTACTGCCCAGAAGCCGCTTGCGCAGCGCCCCCTGGGCAGCGCAGGAGGCCTACTAGCGGTCAAGGATATCGCCACAATGCCAAACACGACTTTCCAGCAGACCCATAACGTGCTGCGGATCCACATTCCAAGATAGCCATGCTAATTAGGCAGTTGGTTATTCCACGTTCGTCTAATTGTTGGTTCAGCTCGGCGAAGAGCGCCGTAGCGGCCGAACTCTGATCAGTGGGTGTTCACAAAGCGCGCCGTTTACCCTCCCTTGCATCGCGTTCGGCCAATTGCGCGTGTTCCACGGTTGACCGAGCTATACCCGCATTCTGTGGTCAGAGGTGTTCGCGCTTCACGTACTTCCACGTGTACCAACCATAGTTGGGGCGTTTGAAATCGTATAAACATACCCAAAGAAAGGCGTTTCAAATGCGTTTGTTTAGTACTTCTACAATTCAGAGCAGAAATAAAATAACAGTAAAATGCGCCGTTACAAATTATGTTGACATATTTATCAAAATAAAGCAACTAATACACAATAAATGCATGAATGTTGCCCTATTTGAGCCTACCATTGTCGCTAAACAATGGCCTAGTAAGAAGGACCAACAAAATTGCAAAGCAGTTGGTTCACAACTGTCATATGGTGATAGCTGTACTGGGCTGGAAAGTTTTCGTCCTGTTAAATGCAGAGCATTTGTATAACTCACGATGTCACCTGTGCGTCGGCGTTCGCAGCAGCCAGCCTTTCCCTACGCTATAAAAAGAAATAACTGTTAACGGCGCCTGGTTTCGATTCCACGACCCTGCGGGCGGAAGGAAAGGTACATGGTGCTCTACCCACTGCGCCACAAAACCGACACAGAATGAAAGGCTACGAACGCGCCTTATATCCTTGACTCATTCAAACTACGTCGTCAGCGGCGTGCGTTGGCGACTCAGCGGCGCGCTAGCGGTGTGATAGCTGCGTGGTGTACACGTGATAGCACCAACCCCCCAAACACTAAACGTTAAGGCAATACACCCACCCCCTATGCGACGCATTTACTCGAGTCCCCCTCGCGGGGAGATGGGCCCATTTTTTCTTTCTGGAGTATTTAGAGAAGAAAAAATTGCGTGCACGTTTTTTGTTCAGGCGCTCACTTCTACGATTACTTTCCAATAACATCACGTGCTTGTAAACATCAGGAAATTATAGAAAACAAAAGGATAAGCAGCTGGGATCCCGCCACGCTGTCCGGGCGCTTCTACAGTACAGTCCTCAATTTTAGAAGTGCGTACCGATGCGGAGTGCGAACAGCGGGGTCAAAACAATACCTAAATGCGGAGGGGATAGAGGTGGGATGCCCCAGTCAGAAAATTTCAGGGCCTGTGATCCGAGTAGATAAGCGAGCAAAGCCGGCATCAGCCTGCGGCAGCGCAAGGGATTTTGCTTCGTGACAAAGGAAGTTTTTTATTAGTGACAGACCAAGACAAACAGGCATGGTGAAAAACAAGAAGGCGTAGGAGCGCCGCCTCGGGAACGCTAAACAAACTTTCCACTATTTTGCATAGTTTCCGAGAAGCGGCGCTGGCTGGCGGACACGAAAGCACGCTGGAAGGCTACGGAGCGGGGAAGGATAGGAGAGAGCAACAGGAGAGTGGCTGTTTGGCCATTTTTCGCTCACGCGTTAGACAATGTTTATACAGGCGGCGTTGATTTGGCGCTGGTTTTGTCGTGTATCTGAGAATCTGTGTTGGCCATTTTTCGCTCACGCGTTAGGCAATGTTTATACAGGCGGCGTTGATTTGGCGCTGGTTTTGTCGTGTATCTGAGAATCTGTGTTGGTCATTTTTCGCTCACGCGTTAGGCAATGTTTATACAGGCGGCGTTGGTTTGGCGCTGGTTTTGTCGTGTATCTGAGAATCTGTGTATTATATTTCACGCGAAATGGTAATACCCGGACGACGCTTTGCGGATCTGTTACCCTGGCGGCCGGCGTCTCTCATCGTACGAGATAGTGTAACGGCGTGGATTATTTCATCTGAACTAGCAACTGCTTGGCAGCGCTGGAAGAAAGCAAACACGCGCACCTGCAGTTCAGGTCGTTATGACGATCGCCCCAGCTGCGGACGCTTATCTCCGCGTTCCGTTAGGTATATGCGCGCTTATTACGAATAATTCACCGGTGTCATACGCTTTGAGGAAGCTGTGAAACTCTGCCTAGCCGTCTAGATCGGTTTTCCTTACCTGGTTGTCGACGTCATGAAAAGCGCAAACTAACGGGGATACGGAGAGACACGCGAACAAGACGGAGGCACTAACGAGCGCCCGTTCTGTCCACGCGTTTCTTTGCGCTCGCGTTCCTTTGCGCGCATTACGACGCCAGAGCTCCCTTATCAGCAACTAGCCTCAATTTCTACGTTGAGAAGGGGTTGTCAAAACCGCGCCACGTTTTTTTTTAGGGAAAACCAGGAGGGAGCGGAAGGTGGGCGCGAATACGTTGGGGAGTTTTAAAGGAGAGGTGAATCATTGGGAATATTATGACCTTTTTAAGATTCCTATTCTGTAGCCGTAAAAGCGGGAACATTCTTTAGCGTTCTCCTGAACTGTGTGGAGAAAAATTAAATCATAAAGGCTTTCATTAGCCTGTACTGTGAAACTTAGCTTTCATTGTTTTATTGGCTCACACATGCTGTGGAGTAATAAGAGTGGATGTTTCTTTGGAAGCTACATGTAACATTATTAACGTGTGGGATGTATTCAAGCATTCAGGGATACTGAAAAAAAGACATTCACAATGCGACGAAGCCCTGCGGCTTTTCATCGAAGATTTGCACTCCACAAATAGGTGGAAGGTACATTTAAAAAGGGTATAAAGCAACGGGAAATGCCTTCGCACGTGCACGGTAGTGACTACAGGGAATTACCCATTTAATAAGTTCCGCTGTGACTTCAGGCGGAAGCTTAATATACGGAGTGAATGCATTTCCTTTCCGTAAATGTGCGGACCCCGTGAAATGTAAGCGAGGCAACGTCACTAAAGATATTTTTCATTCGCAAACAGAGGGGCAAAAAAAAAACAGCAGCGTTTACATACTCCGGAGGTGTTCGAGTTCGCGCATATGGTTTCGTAAGTTCTGGTAACAAACGCTAATCTAAGGCTAGCTGGAGGGAGCTACGTGATATGTGTGTAGCCAGCATGTATGTATCCTGTATGTTTGTTCACTGCCCCTTATGCGGGGGGGGGGGGGGGCTCGACCGCGTTATTGGGCTCTAGCCATTCGAGCAGAAATGTTGACGCAAGGAATAAGCTGCGTGTTTATAAGAAAATCGTTAAACACACAGTGGCCACCGGGGTGTGTGCATACAGCCGTGTAGAAAAGTCTCAGGGGGCAAGCGCGGGAAAGTCTCGCATGAGGTCCCAGGAAGTTTGTTCGGACTAATTTATCGAGGTTAGGCGGCCCCCGCTAATTGCATACGGGGCAGTTGAAAAGCAAAAAAGGGCACACGCTTTTCGCCATTTTCTCGTTAACGTCGACTACGGTAAGGTGTGGCTCGGTTTGACCCGTATAAGGATTACACGAATATGGATGTTCAGAATAGTTCAGCCATATGCTGTTTGCAAACTCTGTGGACCGTGAAGAAAAATGAAACGCGATGAAAGGGCGCAAAAAGGCGGAACTGGTTGGTAATTAGCTTCCCTAATTTGCGCATTTTTTGTGACTATGAATGAAGGTCCTCTGTCTTTCGAGAGCAGCGGCATCTTTTGATCCAGCCTCCGTGCTCAAGGATAAGCTGGTTTGCTCGACGTGACCTCGACATCATTGCTTCGGTCTCTTTCCACCATCAAGGCTCCAGTAGTGTTCGCGGTACTGGCCGTCTACCTGGAGGTCTGAATTCTCAGCGCTGTGTTAGCTGCAGAAACTTTATGCGTCTCTGCTTATCCTTTTTTAATCAGAGTTAATAGCATTTGAGCAGAACTCTTGCACTGTGACGTACGGGCGTGATTATGATGCTCTGTGGTTCACTCTTACAACTGGAAGAAGGTGGTGAAAAATGTTATAATTCCTTTCTGTGACGACACTGTTACGAAACGAAAAGCGTGCCTGCATACATAGGATTGGACTTACTGATTTTTTGTCTGCTGTGAACGCCCGATTTTACGAAACAGGTGAATTTGCATTGTTAATAAAAGAAGAAGATTAAAGAAAGGCAGTTGTGTTAACCAAGCTGCTATCCTACACGTGAAGAAAGGGGAAATGGGAACAAATGAGAACGCATAAAATATAAGAGGCGCTCTGATGCCTTGTTAAAAATGTAAACACAATAACAAGACTAGCCGGGAAGTCCGGTCGTCTAGCCGTCGTGAGTTGGTTAGTTTGTACGCTGCTGTTGCAGGGGTAATTTCTCAATATTAATGGTGTTGTTCAATACTTTCTCATATCACCCATTTGCCGCATCTATGTTTTAAGCGATGCTTATACGACTAAGGTTCCATGTTTCTTTCCCAGCTGCGAGCTAAAAGTCATGTGCATTTGAAGCTCGAAGCATTGGGAAAGGAACGCCCAGGTGTGTCAACATCAAAGTCGATTCGGGCTCAATATCCAAAATTAACATTAAAGGAATTCTACGCTTCCTTTGCTTTCAACCCAGGTACGCCATGACGAAAGCTTCGGGTTGCGCCCATTCCCACCCATGCGAGCGGTCCACCCGATTTTTATTTTCCTCCCAGTTCCTTCTTTTCTTTTCTCACCTGCCCCCAAAATATGCTCGAGCACGACATGTAGTCTTACCCAAATATAAAGGCATTTTGCCAACAGCACATCGCAGCGTTGTAGTCTCTGTTGGATTGCAGCGTGTGGATGTCCCGTAGAGTCAATCTCCTACTTACCTCTAGTACGCCACTCCTGGCGTCACTGAACGTGTGACGCAGCCGGAGAATTGAAATTGTAGCATGTTGAAATGGCTTCTGTACACTCTTAGTCAATTCCTGGTTATACGACCCGCATGCAGGCGGGCCGCCGCGTCAATTTAAAGCCGCTTATAAAGCGGCGGTTCAGACGGCCTCGAGCGCAAGTGGCCCGCCAAACACGCGGCCCACCGAACACGCGGCCCGGTGTTTAAGCGGCCCTCGCGAGGGCCGCTTAGCCAGAGGGTTACCTATACCCCGGGCCGTGTGTTCGGCGGGCCGCTGGCCATTATTTTTCTACGCGGCCCGTTATGCTAATCTATTCCCACTTAGGAAGCGGCCCCCAAATCATACGGCCCCTCAAATAAGCGGCCTTGTTGCTTTTCACAAAAAAAAAAGAAAGGAAAGCCACTTGGCAAGAATTGATTTTATTCGTTTTTTTTTTCGCTCGCATTGACAGGCCAATGCCAGCACCCCGTGACGAATGCTCTAACACATGTTACATCATGCGAGACATGTAAGGACATAGACGTAACCCTACGGGGAATCGAACCTGGGTCTACTACAACGCATCAAGAGGCGGATATCATAACCACTCCGCCACACCCCACGGGCTACTGGGGAGTGCACACATAGGCTTATAAGTATTCTGCATGCTCTTGCGCATAAAGCAGGAGTCTTAAATAACACATTCGGTGGCGAGTGGCGTTCTTTAGACCACCGTTCTTGAATCGCTCTACCAAAGAAGCATAATACAGTCGAACACGGATATATCGAACTCCAAGGGGATGGCGAAAGAATTCGATATATCGATAATTCGATATATAAAATACGCCTATCTGAAGATTATCTGACAACTCCGCACATCACTGAGAGTTTTCTGAAGTCGTGGAAAGCGGTAGTTTACCGTTTTGACCCTCAAAGCACGGAAAATCCGAACCGCAGCATGATGACCACCGCACTTTATCATTGAAATGTATTTAAGCTTCGCTTGTTTTTTTCTTCTGCGTCGTAAAGTTCGCCAAATTGTCTTCAAGATTACAAACATGCACAAATGAGAAAATAAACGCTGTACATTTTGCCACAACAGAGGCGAATAACACTGACGTAACCTCGGTGGCAGCGGTTGGGAACGTTGTCGGGCACTGATCAGTGCCGTTATCTTCAGTATCCGAACCGAACACCTCCCCCATCTGGAGGCGTGCAACGAAGTCGCTTTGCACCCAACACGCTCCGGAATAGCCGGGGTGGGTTGTGCTGCATTCGCATTTACGTCAACGTTGATGCGTGCATCGCCCGAAAAACTACTGCGAGGAATTCCGAACGCCTTTTCAATCAACATCTTTTCAGCAGCCTGCACCTGACGAATTCCCGCCTTTGTTGCTCTGAAATGAATGCCTTGGACAAAACAAACATACAACACAGCATCGGACCCCCTGCACGAGCCACCAAACAGCTCAATCACAGAAAAAGAGTGCCTCCGGTCAATTTCTTTCGCTCCTTTATGTCCTTTCGCCCCAACCACTATCCGCGTTCTCGCTATCATGGAGCTGCCGCTCGTGCTAGCGTGAAAACAGCTGTTGAAGGCCATCGAAGCGACATATTGCCGCGGACGCCACCTCTGTCACCAAGCCAGGCAGCTC
This sequence comes from Haemaphysalis longicornis, assembly GCF_048455015.1. NCBI lineage: Eukaryota > Metazoa > Arthropoda > Arachnida > Ixodida > Ixodidae > Haemaphysalis > Haemaphysalis longicornis. The sequence continues at coordinate 344,963,971 of NW_027526203.1, read as the reverse complement.
CTGCGATGAGTCAACATTATCATCAACTCCACCCCATCAGAGGAAGCAAACTTTCAGGGGCACCTTCGGCGGGGAATTCGATATATCGAATTTGCCCATGATCAGGAGTTCGATACACGCGCACAACAGCCCTATACTTTTGCATGGGATTTTCAAGGGGATGTTTGCACTGTTCGATATAGACAATAATTCGATATATCCGTGTTCGATATATACGTGTTCAACTGTACTACGGCTTGCGGGAATTTAAGCACTCTGGTACGAGCGGAAACCTTTTGTCATGCTGTGTGCCCGTTCCAACAGTATGATGCGCCGTGCAGGGATTTATTCCATCGGTGCAAACGGAATTGATAACAGGTATTCTGCCTGGATACCAAAAGTATTCTTGGCCATTGGCGGAAAGTGCCCCTTATGACAATGCTTGCAAATAACTAACACGTAAGGCGCACTGTTGTACTGCAAATCAGAGCTGTCTCGTCACGAGTGGCAAGTATACCAAGCATGAAATGGTGTACTCAATCTTTTCTGCTCGTCGTAGCTCTTCTGATGGTGCGGTTACATGCCTTTACCTTTGTATTTGTAATAGGGGGGCGGTAGTAAATTACGCATCTGGTAATGTAACGAACCAATATTAAATCACTCACTCTACACAACATTGTGTCGAGATGCCTGCAGAATTGCTGCGTTGACGCCCAGGTAAAGAGCCGTCGGAAGGCCAGATACTGCGTTTTCTTTTATGGATCGCGAGCACACAAATATCTTAGCGTTTTTTCGCGCAGACCGGACAAGTGCTCGGCCGTGTAACTTGTAACGCCTTGCATTTGCAGAAAAATGCAGGTTTCGCAGACGTTCCACCTTTAATCGTTATAACATCGTAAATGAAGACCATTAGTGAAACGAAATTTTGAGAAACTAAAAATTAACAAACATATAAAAAATGACAGAAAATGTCGAACCGTAACACCCTGCATTTCCACAATAATGCAGATTTAGCGGAAATTCCGCTTTTAATCGTTATCATAGCGTAGATGGAGATAATTGGTCGAAGTGAATTTTAAAATACTAAATAACAAGAAAAGTATAAAAACTACGGAAAATGGTGAGCTGTGTAACGCCCTTCATTTACAAAAAATGCAGATTTGGCGGAAGTAACACCTGTGATTGTTATAATAGGGTAAATGGAGATAATTGGATGGGCAGGACTTAGAAAAACCAAGAAAATTGGCTCTAAAATTATTACTAAACAGCGCAACAAAAACACGGACTATAGCTGAGGTACACAGGTACACAGCTATAGTCCGTGTTTTTGTTGCGCTGTTTAGTAATGGTGGATAACCAACTCGCCCAATACTGCACTTGGCTCTAAAAGACTCACACTCAAGAGAAGCGGCATAAGAATGCTGCGCATTAGTAGACATTTCTCTGATTTTATGCACACTGAAGTGAATTTGTCAAACTCCTGTTTTTGCTTGCACTGCGTAGACTGGCTCAAATTAGCACACTTTTCATCTTTTATCCGGTTGAAAAATCGGTAATTATTTTACAAAGCGCGAAAGAAGAAAAACTACCATGCGCGGTTTGCGGCGGCCGCAACAACTAAGCTGTGACGTTGGGAGGAGGGGGCACCGTGATTGGACGATGCCCAAGGTTAGCAATCAAACAAGTTTCGGTTTCGGTTTCGGTTCTGTAAAACAACATGTTTGACATCCGATGGCGTCGTTGGATGGGCATTCTCAATATCCCAGTAATCGTAGTACCACGCTTCTGCCATGTTGTCGGCTGTAAAATGCATACGATAAGCCTCCCAGGACGGCTTGGAATCGTAGTATTCACTAGCCGAGGCCTACGCAGTGCATGAACGCCCTCCGCGTCCCCGCAGACGCACAAATGCATGCGCTTTTCCAGCATATTTGGAGCTTGCCTCACTCATGCCTGTATCGTAAAAAGCGTGTTCGCACCAGGCCAAGGATCTGTTGATTCTGGCCTGTGCCCACTGCCCGCAACCAGTCAGTGCTTATGGCAACAGCACGCCAACGAGAACTCGCTAGCGCGCCAGTGCCAGGCCTCGCGAGTTCTACGGACTACTTCGTGGAGCAGTGAGCGTTGCGGCCCAAAAAAAGGTGAACTCAGTATAGAAAACATCGGCGAAAAACGAAAAAGTTACCTTACAGAAAAAAAAAGCTTGCAACGCGGGGACTCGAACTCGTGACGGGCGAAACACTTGCGATGATATACCTAGCGCTCCAGACCACACGGCCACGGGTGATGAGTGGGCGAAGCTCCTGAGGGGAAATCATCGGTAAAACCGTGACTCTTCAGTGAAAGTTCGCCCACTACATCTGTGTCCGAACGAAACGTCTAGAAAGTCTCGCTTAAACCACGCGTCGGCACCTTGGGGCTGAGCTCGCCTGATGCGTTTTGCAGACGCCTCACGAGCTCTCACTGCATCGGGGTCTGCCTGCCGATACGCGCGCTTTCTCGCCGCTTCCCGTTCTCTGACGTTTTGGAGATCCTCTTCGCGCCGCAGCCGTGCCGCTTCGCGTACGGCACGGTCCTCGCGCCGTTGCCGTGACGCTTGGGCCTCTCGTTCTCGAACGCTGGGATCTTGGCGGCGTCGTCGCGCAGCCAGACGACACGCTTCGGCCTCCCGCTCTCGTACGGCAGGATCTTGGCGGCGGCGTCGCGCAGCTTCACGGAGCGCTTCTGCCTCGCGGGCTCGCACATCTGCAGCCTTATCCATCGGGCGACTCCGAGCGCGCGCCAACAGCGAACGGATTTTATTACAACGCTCCCCGCCATCTAGTATACAATCCAAGAACTAAACTAGAGGTAGCCACGCCATCTAGTAAACAATCCAAGCGCATCTTTTCATCATATACAAGTACCGCCATCTAGTAAACAATCCAAGAACTAAACTAGAGGTGGCTACATATATACGTCGAGGATGGACAGACCCACGCCTTAAGGAGCTTCGCCCCTAAAAAAAAGCACGTACCCGCGGCGATTCGAACTTGTGACTGGCAAAACACTTGCGGTGCCATACCTAGCACCCCAGACGACTAGGCCACAGGGGGCCGCTGACGGCGACGGAAAAGATAAGGTATATAATGTATAACCAGTTTACACTTTTATTTAGTTTTAGTATTTCAAGCAGCTTAGGTGACTATTTGTTGTATTGCGCTCGTGCAGTATGCGTCCCCCGAGTTTCCACAATAGCTCACGTCTAGCAATTGCATTTCGTAGACGGGAAAGCGTTTGCAGATGCGTAGTCGTGCTGCTGACCGCTGTGCTTGTTCGCCCAGCGCAAAAACGTGCTTCCCGCACCCTAGTTTACGCTGTACGGTAAAAATATCAGTTGATTTTATTTCCTTAGTACCTATATTGACTTCGCTGACTCTTCTACCCCTTCAAGAGGCCTTATATTTTCCTACTGGCGTACCAGTCAGCGAAGCGTCGCATGTGCGCTTGTGTGAAGTGACCTTGACTTGGAGCTAGATACAGAGTACAAACTAACGAAGTAAAGAAAGGCACATTCTTTCATTCACAAACGTGTTGTGGTTTAGTTTCAATTGATCTAGCGAATTGCCACGACCCGTCGGCGGCCGGCGGACTAAACGTTGGGCCGACTGACTCGGTCGCGGAAGGTCAGCGAGCCGTGCAGTAGCGCAGCCAATTGCCAGCTCCTCTCCTGCTGACGTCACACGAAAACGCCAAAGAAAATGGGCGAGAGTGCAGAGAGGAGGACAGCATTTTCGAATTGATTTTTGTACTAAATAAATTCACGTAAACGCGCTCAGAGTGGTCGAAACAGGGCCTAGGGACTCCGGACTACAATTTGCGCTCGTAATCCCGCATTGTTTACAAATCACTTCAGTGTCCCTTTAAGTGGCCTCGTTTCATTCGCGCTTCCATTATTAGCGAGTTATTATTGTACGCGGAAGCGCAAGGTCGCGGTTCAGCATTTTCAACATTTTCAAGGCAGTTCCCCAGAGCCATAGCACCTGGGCACGAACGCACCTTTGTGCATGGAAAGTTAAGATCATATAAAACAATGCCAGAAACAAATGGGTTCCAATAGCGGCAATTACCCTAAAACATTTTTAAATTGTGCCCTTCTGGAACATCTTCATGTCCTCAGTTTTCATGCAATGAGGTTTTACCTTTATAATCTCAGTGTTTTGCCAGCTGATTTATCAGGCCTCAATGCACATACCACGAAATAAAAAAAACTCCCTATATTTATAATGCTATGTTACAAGCATGGCTTTAAAGAAAGTATCTGTATACCTTACACCTATCCGGACCTTGAAGTGATAGTCTACTCATACAAGCTTGGGACACGAACATAGAACTGAGTTGGGTATGTAAATGTGAAGTATTTTGTCATTCTCGAATTCATGGCCATGCACAAGTGTGAGATGAAAACTACATAAATGGCACCATGTCCAAGGAACGATGCTTTCTTTTTATTTGATATCCAAAATACAAATGTGAACACAAAAGACTTATACTGAACAAATACAAATGTTATGAGATTGCCCTTGTGGAACACACAAATGAATTTTTTTTGTGGAAGAGCAAATAACGACCTCTCAAGATAAAATTATTGTTTTCATTTATGGAATTTTCAGCAGCTTGCTGCTTACAAAACAGGGTGGAAACTCGTCTGTTTTGCAGGCTACTGCTAGTTGCTAGTATAACATCCAACGTTTGACCTAAAGCTGGCGGGTATCTCATGTTCTTAATGTAATATATTACCAAACAAAGAAAAAGTACATTCTTCGGGCTTCAATTATGGTCCAGGTACACCACTTCCGATGGTGTAGATGGCCTTTGTAGAATCGCCCCAAGCAATCTTTGGCCCGGGAGCTGCTGCTTCAGGAATTTTGTCGCACTGGAATGGAAACAGGGTTGTAAATATTTCTAAAAATTTCAGTCAGGGGTTGCAATGTGTTGTGTTGGGACTGCGTGAAGAAAAAAAAACAGCAGGTGAATAAGTGACCAGGTACAAAAGGGTGGCGTTATTTTTCGGCAGCAAAACATTATAGCCTGAAGGGGCGCAGCAGAAGTATCACCAACGCGTTAGCAGATATGTGATAATATAATAAATCAGGCAAAAGTATCACTGTAGTTTAAACAATTATTTCTTTCTTACTGCTTGTAGATTCAAACGCTCTCCAAGAAGACGTTTTCTTCATATACATAGGAAGGCCAATCACTTTTTCAGTGCAAAGGCGTGCGAGAAAACGTTGCCATAATTTTATTTGACGGAGACACGTCAATTGCACGTCGAAAAGAAACTCTGTTCACTGTTACAGGCGTAGGGTAATGTGCCCTAGTTTCTTTTTATGAAACAATTTCCACCAATAGTATGGTTCAAAACATTTTATTAAATGTGGAACAAGATTGCTAGTAATACCTTTGCTAAAGCATAGGTAAACTGCGCGCACCAAGCAACAGCCAGCGCATTTTTAACATTGAAACATTAGAAGCCACCGCTTCGAGCGACCTCCACTCCGGCGACGCGCCGCGTTTGCGCTGCCAATGCTATCGTGTTTCAGCAAACCGCGAGTTGACACTCCAGACAGACGACAGCTGTGGCGAACACAACAAGATGGGGGCTGGTGTTACTCATGAATGTTGCATCACGTGAAATCTTTATCACTTAGACGCACCGTAATGAAGTTTATAAATCGCCACAGAACCAAGGCTACTCAACGCGCCAGAAAAGTCACTAGCCGAAACGATGACGCGAAAACCTAGTTACAAAAAAACGTTACATAACTTTTCGCTACGCCTACCGAAAATGACAAGCAGTGGCCATGGAATATTGAAAAATACAAAATTGAAACTGTGTTTCATGTGCCTTGACCTGGACAATGAAACGCGTGGAAAAATGCAATTTCTTTATGACACCACGGTACTCATTACGGCAACGGAAGTACCTCGCATGTGCAAGCGTTTTCATTTTTCACCTGGATCCCAAAACGGCCGCCGCACAGAGAAACCGAATCCTCTCTGTAAAGCACGTCAAGTTTACCGTACGGCCCCGGGTATCGGAGAACAATTTTGGCGCGGGCTTCTGACGACTACGAAAAAGGCATAATTTCATGGCCCTTACTAGTTGTCTGCAAACACTCATTCTTACAGACTGCGCCCCCCAACCCTCGAAAAAAAAAACAAGAAATCCAGGGGGACTTACCTATCCTTTCGTGTTCAACCGCGCTATGCCCGCAATACACACACCAGCCGGGTTGACATGGCGCCACTGCTTAGCTTGCGTGACTGGTGGCCCTAATAAACTCATCGCATTTGCAGTTGTTTCCACTGTTACACCGCCCCATAAGCACACATTTCATGTCAGCAGAAGCGAATGTGGTCAAGAAAGTGGGGCGCTTGGGACTAAGCATGAACTACATAGAGCAAGAGTCAAAGCGTGGGCCCCCAACTTGCTCCGCGATGAAATTCCTCACACGTGCGCCATAGAGACAAATCACCGTACCACAACACACCGCGCGCGAACTTTTTTCCACTCCTACTGCGCATGTGCGCGCGAGATATTTGTGAATGTTTTTCGGCTTTCGAGGCGTCGTCGGGCGCGCGTCGTCGGCCACCGCAAAAGAAGCGCGCGGGCGATTGTGTGAGGAGGAATACGCGCATGCACCGCAAGCCACACATATCGCTTGGGGCTTCACGATTGCCCCCCTTTTTATTTTATTCCTGTCGTCAGGCTGTCTGCTAGTTTATAGCCGTGACACGGGCCGTTGGCGCAGCATATAAGCGTGATGCAGCCACCTGAGTTTTTTTCACGGAAAAGAAGTCTGTCAGGGCCTCTTATCACGGTATTGAGACTGCCCACCGCATATAAATAGGACGCCATCCGGGACGCGACTGAGAGTGTACCCGCTGCTTGACGCAGAATGAGTACTATTAGTACTTATTGGTTCCCATCGTATATTTTTCGGGGTTGAGCTTGAAGTCGAGTCAGATAAATAGATAGAAATTGTAATGTTCATGGGATGGTGGTGATGAACCTGCCGCCTCCGTCCAGGCAGCCGCTGAGGGCCCTGAGGATGTGGGCCACCAGTTCCCGTTGCTCTTGGAGACTGGCCGTAGGAGCCAGCGACTCTCCGGTGTAATTGTGTGGTTGGGTATGGTTGTTAGGGCACTCTCACAGAACGTTGTCCCAAGTAGGGGGAGTAAGGCAGTGGGGACAGAGTGGGACAGGGGTGTCTGGCGTGCGTTGGAATAGCTGGAGCCGAGTGGGTGAGTGCAGTGTATATGTTTGCACCTGTCGAATGACTACTTGGATACAGCTGTAAATGAAGTGGATAGTGGTGCGTAAAGCGAACAGCCCTTATGAGGCTTTTGCTGTCATTTGTCGTGGCGTCACTGTGCAACATGGTGTGGAGTGCATGTAGCCTAGAATGTACGGAATTATGACTGTACTTCAAGGTATTATAGCCAGTCAATGCTACGTGTGTCAGGGAAGGGGAGGTCTGTCTCATTTTGTCATATTCCGAAAGGATATACAAAAAGCGATGGATCTCGAAATGTGGTCAGGCAACTGGAGACAAAATTTTGAACAAGGGGGCAGCCTGAGCCTGGTTCCACTCTTTCTAGAGCGCGACCCTAAAGCGCCCGCTCCTGTGGTTTCGCGTCGCTGTCGGCCTCGGTGTATCCGAGCGAATCAAGAGGACACCGGCGATAGACGAGATAGAGCGAGCAAGAAAGCGGATGAGAAAAGTATAGCAGAAGTGTGAGGGGAGGGTGGTATGCCGAGGCCACGCGAGATATTCTGGGCGGCGGCTACGCGCTGCGAGATAACGCCACCAGAGTCGCGCGCGCCGTCGTGCGTTCGCTGATAACACGATCACTTCCAAAGACGCAGCAGCTACGCGCCCTTACCGAGAAGACTACAGTTCGCACTGCGCTCAAATTTTCATTATGGAGTGTCGTAGAGTCAGTTGATGTCAGTTCCCTTCCACTCTGCGAAGAAGGATGAGCAGCGATGAAGCGCACAGTGCATCGAGTGCACGAAATGAAGCACCTTTGTTTGTAATTCGTGATTGGCCCGTCTTTCACTGTAGTTTTATTTTGGTTGACAAACGTGGAGCTGCCCGTTTTTCTTCCGTGGAACCTCATGTATTCACAGCAGACAGGAATCACCCAATATTTACAACTGCACTGTGAACTGCGTAAATATAAAAAAAGTAGGTGAAACTCGGTGTTATGTTACGGTTGTTTTAGCGGCCAATTGTCATATAATTTCTATCCCCGAGAGGCTATCAAGAAAACTCATCAGTCTACAGCGCAGTGATGTGCACCAAGCAGTGGGAGCCAACAATATTGCATCGCAATGCAGGAACTAAAATCGCTGTTTCCTTTTCGCTGTTGACCTGCATCATTATTACATAATTCCTATTTCTTTGTTTAACACTTTTTTACCTTTGTATGCCGTCTTGAAACTTCGATTAAGCGTTTAGGGTCGTTTCGTAGATTCATGAAGTGTTCCCATAAATAGTCAGATAGTCACATGAGGCGCGGCATCGTCTTCACTTTATTAGAAACCGGCTTTTTCAATGGTTACATGCAAAAAAGGTACATGTCGGAGATGCACGTTGTATATGATCATCTAAATAGACGGACAAGGGCAATAGATAGTGATACGCACCGCGGGCAACAAAGATAATGTGGTCAACAGGAATCGGATGCAGATTTTGTACACGGAATTTTCATCGTGGTCATCGTTGCCATAACGAATGCACTCTTTAAACTCACACGGCTATGACACGGTTAAGGTAAAAAAAAATGGCGGAGGAGGCGGAAAATTCTCCAAAAGATTTTAAAAATTGTATGCCGGCCGGATACCTGAGCAATAAGAATTGGAACAGATTAATAAGTCCAAGAACTTTGTTGGGGCTCGTTCTGGTTCTTCATCTTTTTTAGTCTTAAGAACGAATCGTTGCGAAATTTGGGATGAAGTTCGTTGGATTGAAAAAAAACTACTCTTGATTATTTGAGTAAAAATTCATCATTTCGCGTATTGGAATACATGGCAGACCTCAATGCTGGGCTGTGGAAAATGTTCCATAGAAGTTCTCGCAAGGTTTGAAGAACTATAGCATGTATGTAAAATAATTAATACGCTTTATGGTTTAAGTGCTATCTCTCTCGTTGAAAAATATCGCTTTTTAAATGAGAGGAAATCAGAATCACGCTCGGTAAATGAGTCCGGACGGCGCATGGCCCGAAGTGCTGGTATATATTGTAATGCATGGCTATCGGCGAGTTACTCCTCAATTAACATTTGTAGAATAGGTTTATTAAATGGGCCATGAAATCAAATATGAGTTTATTTAATTTGAAAGAACTAGCTTTTGGTAACTCCCTGAGCGCCATTCTAGCCGCGAAAGACGATTTTTAAGCGAAAAAAAAGAAAACGGTAGAAAAGTTCCAAATTATCAAATTTCGCGCTACAGTGACACGTGTTATGGGCACGAGTAACGTAATATGGACCAGCACTAAAAACACAGTTTCCAGTGTACTAACTGCACGTTACCATTCAAGGGATACAATCACATGAAACCAGAGGCCCCACTACAATATCCCAGTCATGTTTCTTGGCGGTGCCGTAGGTCGGCGGTCGCCGATCGTGCAAACATTATTCTGGGACGTCATAGAGAAATCGCCGAAAAGTGACTGGGAAGTCGCCACTGCTTCATGTGTTTTTTAACACGGAAGTGTTTTATTCCAGGATTCACCAAGATTTCATCGACGTCATATCCGTCACGGAAACGACGCCAGTACAGCGAAGCAAGCGGCCTGTAAAGGGTGCACCCCTGCACAGAGGGTCTTCTCGCGGGGAGGCAACCTTTAGTACTAAACAGTACGTTGTAGTTAGTGTTGTGCGTTTCCGGGTTGTATATTTTACACGAAAGTGTTTTATGCCGGGATAAACCAAGATTTCCCTGACGTTATATCCGTCACGGAAAGGACGCCAGTACACCTTTGCCGAAGCGACCCGGCAGCAGGACGTCGCTCGCCAAGCACACCCACAGGGGAGCCGCCGACCCGCAAAGCATGCTCACTTGCAGATTTCGCTGCACATTTCACTATCGTGTTTTACCGGTTCCTATGACCGAGAAATCAACCACAGTTTTTTTTTAACATCTCGATTATTTGTTTGAAGTTTTTGGCAAAATTTATATATCCTTGTTATCGGGATACAGCAGTTTTAATGCACCAACTTGTATTTTCATGTAATGGCCCCATTAAGAAATCAAGGTCTAATCTTGACATGAACGGTGTCCTTTCCAAAGTTATTTGATGTGCACGTAGAAAGCAGCGGGTGGGGGGGGGGGGGGGAGGGTACACTATTACTTTGTGAACGAGGCGATCATGGTCATTATGCCCTGTGCGCCCCCACCTTTGGTGCCGTCCTCGAGCCTCAAGTATGACAACCATATTTCTTAGAAGCCTCGTATAACATCTGGAGCCACCTAAGACAGAAACAATGTTGAACCCGACAAACATTTTTTGCAACTCGAGTTTATTGCGGCCTACGGATATGACATGACAACGTAAATTATGTGATACAGTATTTTCTGGAATTAGGTTACGTAAACTCTTACATTCTGCTCAGAAACGACCACCGAGAAGTGGAAGGCCTTTTGGTAAAGCCTATTACGTGCAGAAAGCAGGCCTGAACTTATTTTTGTACTTTTGTATCTCGTATGTTACTTCCATGGTTCTTGGGCATTCGCGGTTGCTTTGTCCTTTGGTTTTAGAAATTGCCAGAGACAGGAGCTGACGCCCTACATATTCGAACAATAAAGCGGCGCTGACTCTTGCAGCTATGTGCGGTATTTTTCGAAGGGGGTGATGCCCCCTCGGAGTGATAACAAGAAAACGATATCGCAAAGCACGCCTTGAGCATGGTAATGAGATTTTAATCCTCATGCTATGCTATAGCGTACGTTCATCGAACCCAAAGAAATAGCCGTGAGAGGGAACCAGGGTAAGCTAAGGAGAAATGCGAAAGTTGCTCTGCTGACGTCGCACAGGGGCTTCTCGCAGCGCTGCTAGTGGTCGTGCTCCCCGCCCGTAGCGAATGTTGGGAAGTATAGGAAGGTTCCGCGGTCGGGTCAGCGCCCTTATGACGCAAACACGAGGTATTGGTAGAAAAGAAAGAAAGGCAAATGCCACAGGAGTAAACTCGCAAAAACGAAAGATAGCAAAAGGAGAACTCGTCCACAACGGGCCATCTGTTGGGTTAAGAAGCGAAAAAAATGTGTCTGATCCTTCTTTCATAGGAATCGGTAAAACACGCAAGTGAAATGTGCCTTCACGGGAGCATTTGAAAGCTTATTGTGCACCGACATGAACTTGCACATGGCTAATTATTTTGTCGGTATGGCACCATTAGACATATCAACATTGGACACTGGATTACACGCGCCGGAGCTTGTTACATCGGATTACACGCGGTGGAGTTGGAGCCGGAGGCGCCAACTATCGCCGCTCATTAGCGTCATGACGCACTACTTCGCTTCACCTCTCCTAGACGGCAGCACCATCTGAACGTACAAGTTATAGGAAAGGACATCAGGTGCGTTCGCACAATTGCCCGGGCATGACTTCATGGCTCAATCGGTAGTGCGCTTCACACCTCCCGTTGCGGCCAGAGTGATCGTGGGCTCGAAACCCAGCGCCGCCGCTCCGATGGAACTTTTCTGGTGATGTCATTTCGGTGACGGAAATGACGTCAGCGAGGTTTGTGTACCTTGGCATTAAACACTTCCGTGTTAAAAACAAACTCGAAGACAAAGTACGACAACAATAAATGAAGGAGAACTCAGAAAGTATGAAGCCGCAAATACTCGGGTAGAAGAGATGTCAAATTGTGGCAACAAAAACAATGAAGAAGTGTTTCCATTTATAATATAAATGGGAGGTGGCTTCATGTGCACTGACCTAAGACTCTGATCGGTGTCAGCGCTGCAGTGCTCAAAAATTTCATTTCGGGATGCTATGCCTCACAGCTTCTAAGGTGTAAAATATGTGCAATAAATATTTACCGCATTGCCGTGAAACGTGCAGTGTTATTAACTTTGTTAAAAATTTTGGTTACATTTTGCAGCCGCTGCCTGACCGCGCTGGGGTATATTATTGTGTGCTATTAGGCTCTCTCTTGTTTTCTCTTTCTACCGACGACGTTTGAGCTGCAGTGAAGAAGTCTTCCTCATCAACATCAAAATCGACATCAAAGCGTTCATCCCCATTGGGCCCGGTAAGGACTTTCTTGCCCTTGACAGAAATGTACCCTTGTTTCCTAAACATTGCGCAGTCGACAGCATACGCTAATCTGAATCCTTAGGAAACAAGGGTCTACACCCTGTCCAGATATGACGACACCAGAGACCTCCTCGTGTTTCTTATTTCTTTTGGACGGCTCATGTCCGGAAACTTAATCGGCGGGCGTTTCACTCGATCCTCTCACCATTGTGTGCAGATTTTCATGAGACTTCCGGTCTCCTAATTTGTTCCGCCAACTATTCAAAACGATTTGTGTTCCTGAATCAAAATATGGCTTGGTCATACCGAATGGAACCTGTATATCTAACAGTTTACGTATAGAGTGTGCGCAGACCAAATTTAAATCAATATTTAGGCATCGTTTTCCTCTTCAGCCTGCCGAGTCTTTAAGATTTCTTATACTTCTCGTATTTGTTTCTTAAGCGGTCGGCGAACCCACTCAAGCATGCTTTTTCTATGGAAACTGCCTCACGATATTATTTTATACCAGGAGCTCCTGGCACCTATCAGTTTTCGCATTCCCCGCAAAAAGAAAAGGAATCAATCAACGAGGTTGAACCACCCTTTTCGTACTGTCAGGGTTCAGTCCGCATCCTCTTCTACAAAGAGTGCAGCATCTGCTTAACTGCCACGCCGGCGAGCTTAGCGGTTTTCAATTTTTTCTTAAGCATTTTGCTATCAGGTTGTTAGCAATAGTACAACTATTTATCCTTAGACAGTGCTTGTTTTCTTATATACCGTCCTCACGTCTGCGATGTTTCCACAAAATTTGTTCTATGTCATTTATTTTTGTATGCTTTCTATCTTACGGTTGTGGTTGAATTGATTTGCGCTGTATTGTTGTAGGAAGCTTTCCCTCCACGTTCAAGATTTTGTTGGCTGCGAGAAATCATAGCAGTTGAATTTTTCTCAATCTTTGATGTGCTGTGTCATTCCTGCGCGTAAATATTTTGTGCATTTGGTTTGATGAATTGGCGTTTAATTGTCATTTCAAGTTATCACATACTTGTAAATATTTTTTCAGCCTGTTCGCTTTGTTCAACTTCTATGACCATGGTACCATATTCTTCTTGAAAATATTTTTTTTTCAGCCTGTTCGGTTTGTTCAGCTTCTATGACCATGCTACTGTACTATTCGTGAAAATATTTTTTTCAGCCTGTTCGGTTTGTTCAGCTTCTATGACCATGCTACTGCACTATTCTTGAAAATGTTTTTTTCAGCCTGTTCGCTTTGTTTAACTATGGTACTGTACTATTCTTGTAAATATTTTTTTCAGCCTGTTTGCTTTGTTCAGCTTCTATGACCATGGTACTGTACTATTCTTGAAAATATTTTTTTCAGCCTGTTCACTTTGTTCAACTTCTATGAGCATGGTACTGTACTATTCTTGTAAATATTTTTTTCAGCCTGTTCGCTTTGTTAAACTTCTATGACCATGGTACTCTACTATTCTTGTAAATATTTTTTTCAGCCTGTTTGCTTTGTTCATTTTCTATGACCATGATACTATACTCTTCTCGTGGTTCAAACGTGAGACTGATTAAAATTTTGTTCAAATAATATTTTAAGGCGAAAGCCTTATATCTCTGTTTCATGGAATGCGTAGGTACAAAAAATCGTGGTGAGGCACGGAATACTCGGAACAATTGAAGTTGCGCGAGCCGGAGAGTGTGCGCACAGGATTACGCGCCAGGAAAGGAAACACCAGAGCGGGAGGAGGGTCAGAGGAGGGCGGTAAAAAAGGGTGACGAAACGCGCGCCGGGAAAGAGAAAGAGCTGAGTGAAAGGAGTGTAGGCCGCTGCCACACGGGCTGTACGAGCCACCTTGAGAAGGGAATGTACCGACGGGGGCGATCATGGTGCTCCTGGTGATTGCGAGAGAACGAAATGAGCCTCGGGGGGCTGTCCGGGGGGCTGGTGAAATGCCGACAGCTGCGACCACCAAGAGCAACGGAAGGTCCAACTGGGCTTCCGACTTCATGCTCTTAAAAAGTTTTAGGTATACCCCGTAATTTATACTTTTATTTTTTGTTTCATGGTTTCTTTTATTCTCTGGCCTTTTTTTTGTTGAGTGTAAATTTTGTCGCCTGTTGCGGTATTGTAGTGGCGACTTTCCTTTGTCTTTTCAAGGGAAGTATGTACTGGCTGACTCGTGTCGCCGTGGGTGTTGCCGTGGGCGTGTCGCCATGTCGACGGATTTGGCACGGATGTCTAGTACCGCACCTTCACTTTCAAGAGTGCACCATCATCATCATAATCATCATCATCATCATCATCACCATAACCATCACAATCACCACCATCACAATCACCATCATCACCATTATCATCATCATCTTGTCTACGCCCTCTGAAGGGCAAAGGATTCTGCCACAGATCTCTAATTGTCCCGGTAGTGTGCTAACTCTGACCAATTTATTCCCGCAAACTTCTTGATCTCATCTGCCCACCCAGCTTTCTGCCACCCCCTGCCACGCTTGCCTTTTCTGGGGATCCACTTTTTTAGCCTTAATGACCAATGGTTATCCTACCTTCGCATTACATGCCCTGCCCACGCCCATTTCTTCTTGTCAATTTCTACTAATAATTCCTTAACACGCGTTTGTTCCCTGACCCACTCCGCTCTCTTCTTGTCCCGTAACGTTACAACTATCATCTTCGGTTCCATTGCTCACTGAGTCATCCTGAATTTAACCTGAACCATTTTAGTGAGCCTACAAATTTTTGCCCTGTAGGTGAGTACCGGTAAGATGCAGCTGTCATACACTTTCTTCTTCAGGGGCAATGGTAGGCTGCCATTCATTATCTGAGAATGCCTGCCGAATGCGCTATACTTTATTGTTATCTTTACAATTATCTCTGCCTCATGGTTGGGATGCGGGGTCACTGCTTGGCCTAAGTATATATATATATATTCCCTTACCAGTTCCACTGCCTCGCCACCTATCTGAAACCGCTGTGCTGTCTCGTGGTTATTGATCCTTACTTTAGTTTTGCGCATATGAATTTTCAGGCCCACGGTTCTACTGTGGTTGTCCTGTGCGGTAAGCATGCTTTGCAATTCGTTCCCCGAGTTATTTAACAAGGCAACGTCATCAGCAAATCTGAGGTTACTGAGATATTCTCCATTACCCCTTACTCCCACCTGTTCCCATTCCAATGCTCTGAATACTTCTTGTAAACATGCTGTGAATAATATCGGAGAGATTGTGTCTCCTTGTCTGACGCTCTTCCTTATAGGTATTTTACTGCTGTCCTGATGGAGGATGATGGTAGCTGTGTACCCACTGTAAATATCATCTAGTATTCTTACACAATTCTCGTCTACACCCTGGTTCCGTAATGCCTGAATGACTGCTGAGGTTTCTACCGAGTCAAATGCTTTCTCGTAGTCTATGAAGGCTATACGTATATAGGGGTTCAGTATACTCCCTGCGCTTCTCTATCACCTGATTGACCGTGTGAATATGATCCATTGTTCAATAGCCTTTGCGAAACCCTGCTTCTTTTTTTTGGTTGACTGAAACCTAAGGTGGCAGAAATTCTGTCAGCGATTACCTTGGTAAGTAACTTGTAGACGACTCGGCCTGTAATTTTTCAAGTCCTTCATGTCACTTTTCTTATGGATTAGGATGATGTTCGTGTTCTTCCAAGATTCCGGTACACTCGCGGTCATTAGGCATTGCGTGTACAGGTTTGCCAGTTTTACTAGTACAATTTGCCCGCCATCTTTCAAAAGGTCTGCGGTTATCTGATCTTCACCAGCTGCTTTGCCCCCTTTCATTTCTTTCAAAGCCTTCCTTACTTCTTCTGTCGTTTTTGGTGGGATGTCTATCTCCTCTGAACTACTTTCTCTGTCGGCCTTATCCTGGATATCCCGGCTGCTGTAAATATCTGTTATAGAACTTCTCGGCTACTATAACTATTTTATTTCTATTTGTGAGGACATTGCCTTGCTTGTCTTTAAGTGCATACATGTGATTTTTCCCCGTGCCTAGACGCGTCTTCACTGCTTTCAGGCTGCCTCCGTTCTTTACAGCATGCTCAATTCTCTGGATATTATACTTTCGTATGTCAGCTACCTTACGCTTGTGGGTGCTATCAAGTGTGTATATTACACTTAAAATGACATAGAATTGTAAGATACATATGCTGATAAAAATTAGAAGTGCGCGTGCTCCAAAACCTTACGTTAGCCCCACGAAATGCAGACACCCCCCTTTCATCCGGTCTTAAAGGAACATCCCCAAGAATGTTTACAACCTGAGGCGTCGATTTTGTCGGTATAAAAGCTGCCCAGCCATAAATGATGAATACACTTTTCATTGACATCCGATGCTGGGTTTGGAGATCATAGATGCGAAGTGCTGGAGTGAAAGGAATCGCTAGTGCCTACCTGCGCTGTGATGCGCCGCTTTCCGACGCCATCCAGAATCCAGGATAAATGTGAATCGGGCACAACACAAGGGGAAAAACCCGAGGGCACAACCTCTTATACAGGCCAGGCTAGTTTGCTTCGTAGATAAGGTGCGTCTCTGCTATAGACTTCCAAACAGTTGCATGGAACTTCAGTTCAGTTTCGCCAGTTGGCGTATTTTCAAGGACACCTGAGAAGGAAAGTTTTCTGCTACGCAAAGCATGAATCTTAGGAAAACATTGTAGCCCACCGTATTTCCGGAAATTACGGCACCTCTCCAGAAATCCATTTCTCCAATTGCGCCTATGCGGCGTTTTGAAGACACCTGAGGGAGCCAAGTCAGCGTTCCTCTTTCGCAGTAGCTTCCGTAGCGTTATGAGACTGTTCAAGTGCTTCGTAAGCTTTGTTGCAAGCTTGCCTTCGAAACTTCGCTGCGCGTAGTCAGATTTTAACCCCTTGATTTCTTTTGAATGAAGCAGCGTTGGTGTCGAGCATATAAAAAGTTACAATAACGTAACCAAACTGAAGGTGCGGTATTTTGCTGAAAAACGTTTTATAAGGGTGCCGAATCCTTTTGTCGAGGGGAAAATAGAAACCGTTACAAACATTGGTGTATTCGGCGACTCGTCTCTCAAAGCTATTAGCATATGGGAGCATTCTTGTTGCTAATTCTCGTAAGAGCGCTAGTTTTAGATAGTCCTGCCATAGCGTTTCTGACAGTATGATTGGCATAGTGCAATTATAAAACACTTTTTTGGACGGCGCAAATAACCTAAATTGGGCTGAAGCACTTCCACCTCTACACGTAAGCACGTGCAGTGACCAAAGGTTAAACAACAAAAAGAGTGCACTTTGTAGAGATTTTGGTGAAACTCACGGTATTATTCCGTCAAGCTACCCCTGTTGTCCTGGTGTTGGCCTCGGCCAAGAAGGAACGAATAAACTCACGCAGTGAGGTCTTATAATGAATGAATAGAATCTTTATTGGACAGCAGATGCTGTTGCTAACGGCACCGCCCATCCTCAGTCCAAAATTCCGTGGCTGCTGCTGCCTGCGCCGGTCCCGTTCAACATGACCAGCTGGATTGCATAGTGTCCCTGCTGGCCAACCGCACCGCCCATTGTTGAATGGAAGGATAGGAAGGATAGGATTGTAGACATGGCGTTTTCTGGCACTCCCATACCTGATCGTATAGGGTGCAGAATGATGGAACAGGTAACTTTATTGATTTGATTATAGGGATTTATTGTAGGGTTTAACGCGCCGACGCAACGCAGGCGATGAGGTGCGCCGTAGTGGATGGCTCCGGATTAATTTTGGCCACCTGGGGATCTTAAACGTGCGCTGAAATTTCGTACACACGGGCGTTTTTGATTTTCGCCTCCATCAAAGAAGCAGCCGCTGTGGCCGGGAATCGAACCCGCGACCTTGGGCTCAGCAGCGCAACGCCTTAGACACTGAGCCACTGCGGCGGGTCGAACCGGTGAATTGATACCCCGTTGGATATATTACGTAGAGGGGGGTGCGGTGCGGATAGATGTTGGTTTGGAGTCGTCAAATCAACACCTATCTCTTGTGAGTTGCGGGTGTAGATGGGGAAACATTCGCCGTTGGTGTCGATAGTGGGCCAAGGTGTCCGCGTAGTGCATTACGGGTAGATGGTAAGGTGGGGGGTTGAAGATCCTCCCGCGAGGGAAACGGGCCGGTGTATGTAAGCGCGGGCAGCATTGTGCAGCTCCCTGGTTCACCTCAAAGGATTCATGACCGTGAACTCGGACTACGTGCACTTAGGGAGTGCTCGGGCTTGTTTAAAGACAATAAATTGCTGTTTTGGAATGCGTTCCCGTTGAGAATTCCTGCAGAGTCTCAGTATGATGATTGTGCCTTGGGCAGTAGTCATTGCGTGAGCTATTGGGGCTTCTTCAGCAGTATCGATCGCTGTGGTCTTGACTCTGCTGGACGTCATTTCCTGTGCTTGTCCATTAACTACAAAGGCAACAGGGACGTGATCATGCGAATGGGGAGATGCGTCCACATAGAAGGTATTTCGGTCGTTTTTGTATTTTGTGACATTTCTCGTGCTTGGGAACTTCTTCGGGCATATTTCGTTCAAATCGTGGTTCATATTTCCTAGTATGGAAGCTAAATGTATGCACTGGCGTATCTCCAAAAGTATACTTGCTTTTTGATCTATAACCGGTGGTATATTATAATCCTATCAGTGAGGAGTCGCGCACCCCCTAGGTGTTACCTTTATGTGCTCTCGTTGGGAAATGTGGTGCGCTTCCTGCAGTTCTCTCAGACTGTTAAGCACGCATAGTGTAGTATTTTTGCTGTCGACGTCTTGAAGGGCAACCCAAGAGCGGATACATGCTAACATTCAATCTTGCTTTCTCATTCGTTTTAAGTGCCAGGCACGGTTGGAAATTTATAAAAGCATGTTCTTGGTTAAAACCTTACCCCCGAGCGTGCCTCTAAGTGAGCAAATGGTCAAGCGGCAGGGAAGCTTTCAAATTCTCCTCAGTGCCTACAGTTTCTTTGCAGAGGTACTTTGAAAATTATAGTCCAAGAATACTTGTGGTTCAAGTTAGAGCTTAGGGTGTGTGGCTTATAAGCCGCTTTTTATGTTGATGCTTAACGTGCATTAGTTTAACTGCAAAATTTGTTCGGAAGCTATTTTTTCTTGGGCAATTTTTGGGCATACGTTGCGAGTACCCACTGGTGAATCCGCACAGTGGTAATTATTAAATTCCTATATCAAACACTGTTACAAACTGCACATGCGCTAAAATCGATTAAATATTAGCACCTTAATTGAATGGCCCTTTAGGCAAACACTGTAATCCCTTTTATAGTTTTTTCACCAATTACATTTCAATGTGGTGCGACGTTTGCAGTTAAACGCAACAATGTCTGGGTAATTTGGTCCCTTGAGAAGTCCTACCCACGAGTCTAACGTTGTTTCAATGATGCACGCTTGTATACAAAATAGGATTTACCGCATGAACTGCGTCGTAGCGGTGTGCGAAAATGCGCCTATGTATGTTGTTAACCGCATTGGACGCGAAGAGGGCGCTCGTCCTTCAATACGCAGACCGACTGGAACTGATTTGCTTGAACCATGCCTTACGTACTAAAAATTGCAGGTATAAAATCCAAACCAATCTCTCTTGGCAGTCGCGGCACACCCCAAGGCTCGGTATTGTCTCCGCTTCTCTTCAATATTGCTTTCCTGGGTCTATTAGGACGGCTAGAGCAGATACCAAATCTTCACCACGCGCTGTATGCAGACGACATTACCCTCTTGACTGACACCGATTCTCTCGGAGGGCTGCAGGACACACTGCAGCTTGCAGCCGGTGAAGTAAATCATTAACACCCAGGCTTGTGGCTTGCATGATTCACCGCAATAATCAGAACATATCACGATCCGAAACACCCTCCCCCCCCCCCCCCACGGCATCACGTCTAGCCCATCGAAATATCTTGAAGAAGGATATTCAATAAGATCTAACCATTTACTCAAGATAGTAGGGCTTACCCTTCAAGCCAATACCCGAAACGACTTTGCCTTGTCAAAACTATGTAATATGCCTATATGATCACTAACCGAGTCACTAACCGGCAGCGGAGAAGGAACGAAAACGACACAATAAGAAAAATTGAAGCTTTTGTCATATCTCGCCTCACCTATGTTGCCCCATACATGGCTCTAACCAAACCTAACATTGAAACACTTAACAGGATCATTCGGAAAGCATTTAAACAAGCCTTCAGGCTCTCCATGAGTACCTCGACAACCAAGCTCCTTTAAATGGGTCTTCACAACACCATCGAAGAACTCATTGAAGGTCATCTAGGAAGTCAGCGCCTCCTTGTGACACACAATCAAGCAAGCCGCTTTGTTCCTGAATGCGTCAACTGGCCCTGTGCAGAACAAAACCACCTGGCGCTTCTTTACACGACTGGCGTAAACATATTTCGGTACGACCCCTACAGAAGAATATGAACCCCAGCCTCCATCCCGAAAGCACGACCGCCTGCAGCCAAGCCCACGAACAATTATAGGGTAATCGCTCTGACGTGTCGTACACCGGTACGGCGAGCTACGCTGACAAAAAAACCATGGTTGCAGTGACAACATCCAAAAACCATTCAATTGCGTGCAAGTCCATCCGGACGATCTCCCCTCGAGACGCCGAAGAACTGGCCATTGCATCAGCCCTCATCCAATGCTCCAGCAAAGTCATCGTCACTGACTATCAATCAGCCTGGCGCAGCTTCCCTTCAGGAAGGGTGGTACCAACGACCCTACGGGTACTTCAACGCTACCGCGCATCTCACCTAGTGGCGATCGTTTCGACACCTGCCCATGCCTCTGTAACGGGCAACAACTTCGCCCACCAACAGGCTCGCGAACTGGCCAACCGAACCCCCGAGGTCACCGCAGCTCCGACGCCACTTCTCAACTATCAGGACATTACCTAATTTTACCGGACCACCAGGCCAAAATTCCCGTGCCCTCACCCATCCCTCAGCAAAACTCAGGAAATAACACTCCGACAATTACAAGCAGGTACGTACGTACACCCGGTTCGAATGAATTTATTTTTTCCCACACAGTACGCCGCTCCATGCAAATTTCGTCCACAGCTAGGTACCCTCCAGCATATAATTCTTGAGTGCGCTCACAGCCCAGCTTTACCACCCCTCTCCACCCGTTCCTTTCCTGAGCTGTGGGAGACACTGTTGACCGCCTGTCAACTGGAGGACAAGACTGTCCTGGTGATAAGGGCAAAGACGGCTTGGGCAACGCATGGATTCCCGGACTAGGGTCCACTCTAACTTTCGAGCTCATTAAAATGGTCTCTCTCTCTCTCTCTCTCTCTCTCTCTCTCTCTCTCTCTCTCTCTCTCTCTCTCTCTCTCTCTCTCTCTCTCTTTCTCAAATCCTGCTCTTCAGTGCAGCAAATTAAAAGACTATTGAACATCATAGAAGCGTGAGGGAGCAGGCAGGCATCTCGTGAGCTTACAAACCGCACATTAGCACATTAGGGCACTCATACTTAGCTGGCTGAGCTCTCTCGCATCGACCAATAAGTGAATTACACTGCGACGACGTCCATTAGGCGCACTACCAAACAAAATAAAAGCTGCAGATACTAAAATCAAAAGCTTGTGGCTGAGGCAGCGGCGCATAAGAGACCGGAGCTCACACAAAAGACAAACTCATGAATAATGCAAGAAAACGAGCGGTTGGAGTGCTAGTTAAAGCCTTCCCCTGTTCTCTTTTTGTGTGCTCTGGAACTTAGTGTGAAGCTGATGAGGGGTGCGCACTCCGGAAAAGTTGTCGGAATTACTGTGTGTTTTCTTCTCCAAATAAATACGAAACATTAAGTTTTTGCTGGATGGAGCAAGAATGGCAACTCCTTTGGTCGTGATTGTTTTCAGTTGCTTTGCAGAAAAAAACAGCTGGACGTTCCCCACTCATGTTCGATTTGCGTTCCCTCAGTTCGAGCAATGCTAAACGTAATTCAGATGAAAACAACCGCAGAACGTAGCCTCTTTGTTTGCCCCTTACTCCCTAAAAAAAGGAGAACAAACCGAGAGCACAAGCACGGTTACAACAAGCGAATATTTGAAGGTATGTTTTGTGCATGTATACCTTTATAACGCATCCTGCCTACTGTCCAAATATCACAAGTGAAATGTGTCAAGAAGTTCTAGACGGATTCAAAATTACGCGTAACAGGATGGAACAACAACTTTGCAGATACTAGTGCGATTTAAAGTGTCTGAAAGAGAAGAAATCACGCGGAGTCCAACCCAGACAGTATAGGTAGTGAGCAACGAATACGTTGTTTTGTCATTGTGGTGGTCGATTTCCGTAATGGTGCGCTGCTAAAAGGCACTTTCTCAGGATTCAGTGCAGGCATTTATTTATGCTGTTTCTTCAAACAGTCTAATTACAATATTCTTTGACATTCTTAAAGTAGTCTATAGCGATTGTTTGTTTTCCGCTGGTATGAGATCGCGTTGTAAGATTATGGCTCATTTTAACGAAAAAAAAAACAAAGGCCAGCTTGCACAGCGGTGCAAGCCTGACGTATGCTACAGCAAAGCTGTGTTCGCCGCACTGAGCTAAACTCGACGAGCGCCATATAAGTCACTCAGAATCATGTACCCTGTGTATATGTACGGTGGTCGTCAGCAGATGACCAAATTAAACGCAAAGTAGCGTATATAAGTTCTTTGTTTGTACAGTGTTCACTTCAGTTTTCGTATACTTCATCGTCCACCACCGCGAAGTCTCCGTCGAGCGCTCCCTTGTCGTTGAAGACCTGCAGTACTACTTCTTGTTCTTCTGGGTGATTGCATTATCGCCTGGAAGCGCGGCACGCTTCCCGATAAGACGCCTCTTCTTCGAACGTCCGGATATTCTTGGGTCGCCCCATCCTCCATGTGCGCGGCACATAGTTGGAGAGAGTTCTGTCGCTGCCGCCGTGGGCATTCCGAGTTTTAGGAGCGGAAGTGGTTGCCCCTAGCAACGCCGAGAGAGTGACGTCAGAAGCAGACGACAGTCGTTTCCTGGCCAATCCCCCACGTGTGAATTCTTTTCTTTTTGGGAGCCCCTTCGGGCCCAGGTTCTACCTGGGATTCGCGGGGGCGGCGTCCCGAATGCAGGAGCGTCGGAGGAAAGAAAATGGAAAGGAGCGTCTTTCGAAGGGTGAGGAGGGCGGCATGCGGAGCCACTGCGTCATCTCTCTCGCTGCCTCCCCCTCACTCTTGTTTCATGTGTCGCTACCAAAAAGCGCCCTCCCCCACCCCAGCCGCTGAATCAAAACCAGCGTCTGTCTCCCCCGTCTCCACGTGTAGTCGTAGCTTATTGGCTGAGACGACGGGCTCTAGCTCCGCTTCTCTTCGGGCCCAGGTTCGATCCCTGGCGGTGCCAGCAGTTTTATTTAGCCTGGTTGGAAGTTTCTTGTGGCACACATGCCTAAACCGTTAGCTGGTAAAGGTAGAAAACTTTGCTTTAAAACAGATGGTTAACCGCAAAGCTGTGACGTGTGGTCAATGTTTGCCATTAGCGAGTTTTAGCGTAGCGCTTGCTTCGTCTACTTGTGTGCAACGCTTAATCTTTGCAGCCCGCTACGTCGGCACCGCGAGGAAAATTTTAGTAGAACGCTTCGTCGGTTTTGCGTCGTGATACACTAACGCTTACTGCGCCCCCTGTTGAATGTATTGCGAAGTGCCTCGTCTATCGGCCCATCTGCCAAACGTGTGCCTAGAGTTTTTACGACTACCGAAACCAGTGATAAAGAACCTTATTCATGGAATGCAAAACATGCATAACACAATAGAAATATCACATTATCTATGATCGTACCCTGGTGGAAGCATCGAAGCCGCATGGAACCTGTTTTGCATCATTGCACACAATGCCTTGAACCAAAACTGCTGGTTCGACGCAAACATTTTATTAAAGCTCAAGACAATCGAGAAATCGGTTTAAAAGAAACACATCGTCAGGGCATGCACTTTGAGGTCGAAGCGCGAAATTAACAGGCCATCGATTGCCTCCTGCCCGTCGTAAGGGTATACCACTCGCGTCTTGCGATTTACGGGGCCGAACAAAAAAGTCACTTTGCTCCGGCGCAAGCCGAGAAAGGTTTGCGAATATAATTAATTGAAAAAAATTCCGAGAAAGAATTCCCGTAGTGGAGGGCTCCGTAGTGGAGGGCTCCCGATTAATTTTGACCACCTGGGGATCTTTTACGTGTGCCGAAATCTCAAACACACGGACGGTTTTGCTTTTCACCTCCACGTTACGCAGTTGTGCAACCTTCTTTTGTGAGAGATCCTCTGTGCCAGCATGGGATCACATGTCCCCTCCGCGTATCAACATGCCTTTCTTTGTTCACTCCCTCCCTTAGTGGATAGAGTTTTGAAGAAGCGTATCCCAAATGTTGAGATCATAAGCGACGGGAATCCAGTTTTAATTTGGAAGAGTCGGAAGTTTAGCGCCCGTTCGTTATGTCCCGTTCGTGGGCTGTTTTTTTTTTCTATAAGCATGTTATACTAACTTGCCTACGCCAAGCTACTGCTGCTTCACTATATGTATATTATTAGGAAACTATGGCCCGCGTCATTTACAGGACGGCACGTCAGCACACATGGCCCAAGGTCATTCATATGGTTTTTCCTCAAGCCACACTGCGCTACATAATAACATTCTGTTGATTTCTCAAAAAGTTTGTTCTAGAATGACACCGATGAAATCTTGGACATCTGGACCCTATAGAATTGTCAATAGGGATCGCACCACATGCGGCGGAAGGTTATTTGAGGGAGCTGAGGGGTTGCTCCTCCCTTAACAGCTTGTCATTTCCAGTGTTGTCTGGGGTTTATGTAAGATACACTAATTTCAAATCTTTTGTACCGCGTGATTAGAGGGCGAAGTAGAGTATCAGGTTTTGACTGCTTGCTGGCGAACGCTGTATATAAAGAATGTGTGTCTATGGGCATGGTGGAAGGCCACTACTGCGATTTATCTTCGCATGTCAGCTGAATGGCTTCTAGTTACGTTCGCTTGGGCATATCCGGCATACGGGGATACGGGTGGCGTAGCCAAAATTGGCTGCCCGTGCCGCCGTCTGCAAAGGCAGCCTATTCATCCTTTTGAGCGCATGTGTGTCTTTCAGATATCATATTCACGTGGGGGGATAATTTTTTTGCTGGACATAGTTTTCACCAGCGCAAAGGCATGTTTTCTTTACCTCTCTTTATTTTCATGTCCTTTTTCCCTGCGCGTATGTGTGTATAGAAGCAGCTCCTTCCTGGCCGCGGAGCTTCAGCGTTTTCACTTCAATCGATAGGCCTCTATGGAGCCCGTTTGGCTGTCTGTGCGATATAGCTTGCGCAGAGAGGGATCGCTGTCGCTTTTGGCCAAATCAATATGCAGGACCCCCCCAAAAAAAGAGAGCTGCCAAGGAATGAGGAAGCAGCGGTGAAAATCTTCTTAATCTGATTTGCGCGCTGGTGCGGCGTGTTTGCGGCAAAGGAAGGTCGGATAAATTGGAATAAAACCCTTCCCGGCCCAGCCAGTTCGGGGATAGGGAATCGGGATGAACAAAGAGGAGGCACGGAGCGCCGCCGCTGCTGAGCCTAGGTATGGCAAGGCCACTTCCGGTGCTACTGCTGCTGCGGTGAGTGTAGAGGCATCGGCGCTCAGGGAGCCCTGTTCGAGGGGCCAAAGAATACGTAATGAGAGCTCATAAAAAAGAAAAAACGGGATGAAAAGAAGCTGCATACACAGTGCTCAACATAATGCTAAACACAAAGAAGCAGAACTCGAGCGCGTGGTGGGTCAGGTAAACAACAGAGAGAGAGAGAGAGAGAGAGAGAGAGAGAGAGAGGGGGAGAGAGAGAGAGAGAGAGAGAGAGAGAGAGAGAGAGAGAGAGAGAGAGAGAGAGAGAGAGAGAGAGAGAGAGAGAGAGAGAGAGAGAGAGAGAAAGAGAGAGAGAGAGAAATAAACGTCTATTGTCTGAAAAGCCTAGCTAGGACTTGGGCTTTGCCCGTCCGAAGTGGTAGGTCTCCTCAGTCCAGGAAACCTCTGGCGGTGGCTCCGTCTTCGCCCGGTTCACCAATGCCTTTTGGTTCTCCGGATCCGAGCACAGCTTCTATTTGCGGAGAACTTCTAGGTCAAGTGGTAGAAGGGGTGTATAGGATAGGGCGTGTTTAGCGTCTTGAACTTCTTGGGGTCCGTTGGAATGCAGGTGGTAAGTCTGGGGTGTGCCCCTTGGGAGGGCGGGGTGAGTTTCGTAAACTCTGGGCGAGGTACAGGGAGCAGACTCACGGCTCTATAGCGGTCATGCGATAAAGTAGAGTAGTGCGTAGTGAGGGATGTCGTGGGGTGCCCATTGAATGAGGGTCGATGCATGATGAAGGGGTGTTAGGAAGAGAGGTGAAGGTTAATTGATTTCGGAATACCAGATTCGGGGCTGAAGGTGGGCAGGTGGAACGTCGAGGTGGCAGTGTACAGAGTGCATCTACAAATACTGGTGGTCTCTGGGGCATGACGGGCGTTGGCAAAGTATTTATTTATTAAAATTTTGGCTGACCATCCCAGCAGGGGGGGGGGGGGGTTAGAGCAGGTAGAAAGCCGGTTGGAGTGAGGGTCTTAATATTTTCGTTCTCTTTTTTGTGACGTAGTGGTTGCGCCACTAGAGAGATCGATACAGGATGTGGGGGAGTCAAGTGGGGGAGTACTGTATTATGAGGGCATATGAACTCCTGTGCAACCGCATGGGCTGCCTGACGTACGGGGAGGAGTACTCGTTTCGAGGTGATCAGTAAGTGCTAAAATAAATTACGTTAGATTTCTGGATGACTATACGATAAAAGATTTTGTTGGCGAGTGGATTCGTCGATGTCAGGGTTTTTGGCAGCTTCCAGTCCTTGAAAAGATTTTGATTGATTGATTGATTGATTGATTGATTGATTGATTGATTGATTGACTGACTGACTGACTGACTGATTGATTGATTGATTGATTGATTGATTGATTGATTGATTGATTGATTGATTGATTGATTGATTGATTGATTGATTGATTGATTGATTGATTGATTGTAGGGTTTAACGCGCCGACGCAACGCAAGCGGTGAGGCGCTCCGTAGTGTAGGGATCCGGATTAATTTTGACCACCTGGGCATCTTTAACGTGCGCCGAAATATCGTACGCCCGGGCGGTTTTTGCTTTTCGCCTCCATCAGAGAAGCTGCCGCCGCGGCCGGGAATCGAACCCGCCTCCTCGTGCTCATCAGCACAACGCCTTAGCCGCCTGTATATGCCTGTCGTGTCTCCTTCGTCTACGTCGTATTAGCACCCTTTTCTTCTTTCCAGTGAAATAATGAATCAACTAGATAAAGTTTCGTTAATACATACGTATTGACGGACTAGCTTTGCATGCTGTAGTTTGCAGCAGGACACCATCCGTGGAAGTGGACGAGCGGAAAAGTGCCAGCTTCATGTTTTGGAGGTCGCTAGTTGGAATCTCTCCGCGCGCGCGCGAGAGAGAGTGCGAGAGTGAGAGAGAGAGAGAGAGAGAGAGAGAGGAGAGAGAGAGAGAGAGAGAGAGAGAGAGAGAGAGAGAGAGAGAGAGAGAGAGAGAGAGAGAGAGAGAGAGAGAGAGAGAGAGAGAGAGAGATGATGCTTGTATTAGTGAGGCATCAGTTTCACTTCTGGAAAAGGAAATGCTGTACCTATCATGAACTTTAGACTTTGTATCGGCACGTGGCGGTTCATGTTTACGAGATATCGCGTTTTTTTTCCGATGTGATATCTCCTAGGTCATTATCGGTCCTTCTGTTGTTTTCCTTTTTCTATATATACGTTTTCTGCTGCAATAAAGCGCTCAGTTATTCGTCAGCGCCTGTGGTTTAGTCTTACCTTTCTTCGTCCCGTCGTTTGCGCTGTTTTTCTTAGTTTGAGAGAGAGAGATTTTATTTGATGCCCGAGATGGGTTCTGAGGGTAGACGACTTGGACGGTATCCCTCCCTCAGACATCAGCCAGGATTCCTTGGATCCTCGCGGCGGCTTCGGCCATCCGGACTGCTGTGAGTTGTTCCTCCGGTGTGGAGATGTGCAGAGCAGTCTCCCATTGTTCTGCAGTCTTAACTTTTGTGTTTTTTAAGTGTATTTACATCAGATTTGCTGTTATAGCCGGTCGTATTTTTTGGAGCTCATGGCAGTACCATATCATGTGGTGTAGGTCGGCTCTGCTGTTGCACAAAGTGCAGAGGTTTGAGTAAAGATCTGGGTACTAGCGGTTTAGGGAAACAGGGCTCGGAAAAGTGCTTGTCTGCAACCATCGCTACGTGACTGCCCCTTTCCTGGAAAGAGTGTGGTGGGCCGGTGGATATTTGCATCTGGATAACCTGTAGTGATTTATTATATCCCGGTATGTGACTAGCCTGTCTTTGTGAGATCTAATAACGTGTGCTTGTTCTTGGCTTTCCTGTGAGGTCTCGTGTGGGGATGATGGTGGTTGTGGTGGCGTCGTAGGTAACACAGCTCGGTTGACCAGAGCTCGAGCGGTTGCGTGGGCCAGTTCATTCCCCTGTAGACCGCAGTGGGCCGGAGTCCATATCAAAAGAAGTTTTCTTTGGTTAGTGGTCTTCTTTAACAGCGAGGCTGCTGCAGGGGAGATCCTGCCTTTCGCGAAGTTAAGTATGGCGGACTTCGAGTCGCTTATGATTGTGGTTGCTCGGGTAGAATTTATAGCAAGGGCTATGGCCATTTCCTCGCCCTGAGTGGGATCTTTGGGCGGCGTGGATGCTGACGTCATTGAGACTAGGTCATTGGTGACGACTGCAAGTGCCATGGCGTTGAGACAAGTGTCGCCGTCGTAGTAGTCGGCAGCGTCAACGTAGACAATCTCCCGTGGCTCACAATAGTTTCGGAAACGTTTGTCAAGGGCTCGTGCTCTAGCTTGTCTTCTTTCAACGTTTAGCTCTGGATGCATATTTCTTGGTAGCGGCAGGATGCGAATGTATTTGCGCCATTTGTGTGGGAGGTCAACTTCATTTGAGAGGGAACTTCCGCTTCGGATTCTTAGTGACTGCAGAATGTGTCTTTCCGTTTTGCTTTTATGTAGCCGTTCTAATTGGGCTGTTTGTTGCGCTTCAGTTAGTTCGTCAATCGAGTTATTGATGCCTAGCCCTTCGTTGGGCGTGGTAACTGGTAATCCCATTGCTTGTTTATAAACCTTCTTAATTAAGCCATTATAGTTTACTTCATCGTCATTTTTAAATTGTAGGAAAGGAATGCTGTAGGGTGATTTTACTAATTACAAAGGTTTGTACGAGCCGTACGCGAGTGTCTTCCTTCATTCCTCTATTCTTGTTTGCCACTTTGGAGATGAGTCGCATGGTGAGCTGAGTGCTCTTCTCGAGATGAAGGATTGTCTCTTTGTTGTGACCATTGGGTTGCAGTCGTAGGCCGAGGATTTTGATGCTATTTACAACTGGGATCTTCCGGGTGTTGGCGTAGACGCAGATGACGTGATTCGACGGGCCTCTCTTCCGTCCCCTACTGGTAGGCCGGTAGATGAGAAACTCAGATTTCTGAGGACAACAGTCCAGTCCTCGTTCTCGAACATAATCTCGCACCGTGTCTACTGCCTCTTGTAGTGTGTCTTGAATGTGCCCATCGCTGCCACCGCCGATCCACAGAGCGATGTCGTCGGCGTACAGACTGTGGTGAAGGCCTTTGATGTTTCTTAATCTCTCAGGCAGGCCTAGGAGTTAGACGTTGAAAAGAAAGGGGGAGAGCACACACACTTGAGGTGTACCCCTACCACCCAGTACAAAGTCCCCCGCCTCAAGGCTGCCGACGGAAAGGGAAGCAGTCCTGTTTGTAAGGACGTCTCTGACGTAATTGTATACTCGCTTTCCCGGGGCGATCTTGGCTAGTCCCTCTAGTATCGCTTCGTGTCTGACGTTATCAAAAACCTTGGTGAGGTCAAGACCTAAGATTGCCCTAGTGTCCAAAGGAGAAAGTTTGTCGCCGTCGATTACTTGATGCTTGATTTGTAACATAATATCCTGGGTCGAAAGCTTCGCTCTGAACCCTATCATAGTGCGCGGATATAGGTCATTGTCGTCCATGTAGTTGCTGATACAGTTAAGAACGACGTGTTGCAGAAGCTTGCCAATACAAGTTGTCAATGTGAAGGTTTCTCCCAAGTTTAGGTATCATGACTATTTTTGCAGTCTTCCAGATTTTGGGAAGGTTGCCTCTCAACCAGCACTCGTTCATGAATTTAGCTAGCGCAGTGTAGGAAGGCTCGTCAAGGTTTCTCAGCGTCTTGTTGGATATGCCATCAGGTCCCGGTGTTGACTTCGTCCGAATCTTTTGAACAACCGCACGGAGTTCCTCGACGGTGATTGGTCGGTCAAGTAAGGAGTTATCTGGTCCGGAGTAGTCCGGTAGCTTTACGGGAGGATTGGAGCCGACGTACTTGTCCGATTATTCGTATGAGCTCGGCATTTGTCCCGTTGTGCAAGTGGAGGATTCTGTTTAAATTTAATTTCTGCACGGTTTTATCCGACTCGGGATTCATAAGGCATCGCAGAATGTTCCTTGTTTTGGGGAGCCCGATGTGGATGTCCATGCATTCAAAAGTTTCGTGCCACTGCTGGCGCGAGAGTAGATTCGAGTATTCTTGAATTTCACAGTTTAATCTAGCTATTCGTCTTCTCAGGGTGCGGTTGTGTTTTTGCTTCTTAAGCCGTTTCTCTAATCTATGTTTGGCTTCCCACATGTGAAGTAGGCGGGAATCAGCTGTCGTAAATCCCGCCTCCTCTGGTATGGTTCTCGTAGATTTCTCGACGTGCGCCTTCAGCTGTGCTGACCATGTGTCGATGTCGGTTATGTGTGGCATACCACCGTCGTGGTCACACTCAGCAAGTCTCAGGGTTCTGAAGTCGTCCCATTTGGCAACCTTGAGAGAGAGAGAGAGAGAGAGAGAATAAACTTTATTGTTAGAAAAGGGGTTGCGATGGAGCTATTTCAGCTCAGTCGGAGTGGTTCCTTGTTCACAGGTTCCCATATGCTTCCCGAGCCTCCTGGCCCCTGTTGATCAGCCGAAGTTGGTCTTCCAGGGCGGGGCTGGTCAGCAAGATCTCCCATCGCTCATCCTCTATGCTGACGGAGTCAACAAGAATTGGGGGGGACTTGAGTTTTGTGCATTCTCCGATGGTGTGTTTCAGGGTGCCTGGTTTGGAGCATAGGGGACATTCTTTTGCGTATCTAATTGGGAACATGCGGTTCAGGAGTAGAGGGTGTGGGAAAGAGGCTGCCTGTATCTGTCGATATATTGATTAATTCTTCCCTGGATAGCTTAGGGTGAGGGCGCGGAAGGCTTCTTCTGTTCTCTCTGTAATGTTTGAAGATTTCTGCATTATTCGTTATTGGGTGCATCCCTTCTTCCGTTTCCTCTGTGGCCCGGAGGTTTAAGTCTCGGGCCTGTCGATGGGCGAATTCGTTGCCCTCGATCGAGGAATGCGCAGGGACCCAAATGAGTTCAATTCTTGTTTCCGGGGGTTTCCCGCTTGTCAGGATTTTGGCGGCAGTTTCTGAGATCCGTCCTGTTCTGTATCTGTTGTAGGCTTTCATTGAGTCCGTGAGAATTGTCGCTGTACCAGGTTGCGTTAGCGCCAGTGCTATGGCGGCGTCTTCCGCTTCCTCTGGCTCCGTGGTGTACAATAATGCACAGTTCACTATTTCGTTTCTTGTGGTCACTACTATAGTTGCTTTGTTGGAGAATTTGGGCAGGGCAGCATCAGTGTAGAGTATTCCCTCACGTCTCTTTTCTTCCAACAGTTTGTTAATTGCTTTTACTCTCGCCTCCCTTCTTCCTTTGTTTCTGTTGGGGTCTATGTTCTTTGGGGTTGGTTTGGTCTCGATTTGTGAAGTCCATTGGTCTGGGACTTGTCGCTCCGTGACGTGTGACGCTTCTTACCATCCTATCTTCTTAAGTACAGCCCTTCCGGCGTCCGTTTTGCTGAGGCGAATTCGTTGATTCGAAAAATGGGCTTCTACTAGCTCGTCAAGCGTGTTCTGGACTGCCATGCGCAGAAGTCGCGCTGTTGACGAGTTTTGCGGTATCCCCAGGGCTTGTTTGGTCGCTTTTCTGATTAAAGTGTCTAGGTATACGGTGTCTGCCTTTCTGAGATTCAGGTATGGTGCTTTATTCTTGATATCACGAATGCCTGCACCAGACGTAATGTGTCGTCCTCTTTCATACCTCTTCTTCAGTTGGAGACTCTACGTATCATGTTGAGAATCTGGTCCGTTGTGGTCTTGAGCTTTTTCACTGTTTGCGACGCCTTGCCGTCTGCTTGTATTATCAGGCCAAGGATTTTGGTATGCGTGCTAGGGGTAATCCTTGCCCCGTCTATTTCGACTTCGACTTTGCATGCTCTCTCGGGGTTTCTCGGTCCTATGATGACTAGCTCAGACTTTTGAGGGGCGCAGCTATGTCCGAATTTTTGCGCGTATTCGTTGACTGTGTCGGCTGCCCTTTGGAGCGTCGCTTCAATCTATCCTTGGGATCCTGTTGTTTCGAGCCATATCGTTATATCGTCTGCGTACAACGCATGTCCCAGGTGTTCTATTTTGCCTAGAAGTTTCAGCAGTGGGAGTAGGGCCAAGTTGAAAAGCAGCGGAGAGAGGACCGATCCTTGCGGGGTTCCTCTGTCCCCCAAGGAGAAAGGTTCGGACATCTCCTCTCCTATCTTGATTTTGGCTGTTCTGTGGCTGAGGAAGTCTTTTACATAGTTGTACGTGCGCACTCCACATCCTGTTGTTTTTAGGTTGTTGAGGATGCTTCTGTGCGTCACGTTGTCGAATGCTCCCTTGAAATCTAGTGCGAGTATCGCTCTCGGGGCTTGCTGTGTTGCTGGTTTGACTACCAGTTTGTTGAGTTGTACGAGCACGTCTTGCGTTCCGAGGTGCTTGCGGAAACCATACATTGTTTGGGGCATGATGTCGTGTTCGTCCAGATGTCTTTGGAGTCGTTTGAGTACCATTCGCTCCATCACTTTTCCGACGCACGAGGTGAGAGAGATCGGTCTCATGTTGTCGATGTGCGGGGTTTTTCCTGGTTTGGGTATAAAGCGTACTTCCGCTTCTTTCCATTCCGGTGGGAGGGTTCCCGTCTCCCATGTCTTCTTCATGTGATTGAGGAATTCCGTCCGGCTTCTGTCGCTGAGGTTATGTAGCAGCCTGTACGTGATCGCATCGGGCCCTGGGGCGCTGTTCTTGTTGCTTTCGTCTATGGCTGCAAGCAGTTCTGTTTCGGTGAAAAGTTTGTCGAGCAATTTGTTTTGCGGACTGGAGTAGCCTTCCATTTCTCCTTCTTCTCTTTCCGTTTTGAAATACTTCTTTTTGAGGTATTTGATTAAGTCGCTCGCATTCCCCTTGTAATTGTTGAGGGTGGCTGTGAGGGTGCGGTTTGTTGCGCTCTTGCTTCCAAGTGGGTCGATCAGATGTCTGAGCAGGCTCCACGTCTTCCTGGTTGACAGTGTGCTTTGCAGGCCGTCGCAGAACTGTAGCCAGTTTTCTGTGCAGAGTTGCTTCGCATATCCTGTCGCCAGTTTGTTCAGTTCATGGATGCGCTTCCGAAGTTTTTTATTATGTCTTTGTTTTTTCCACCTCCTCGTTAAGCCGTGTCGTGCCTCCCATATGTGAAGGAGTTTGGCGTCTACGAAGGGAGTCTGCGTTGTGGTCGCTATGGTTTGTGTGTGTCTTTTGGTCATTTGGGATTGGTGTTTAGCCCATTCTTCATAGGTGTCTGTTTATGTCTTGTCTTTTTCTGCTTCTTTCCTGAGTTTGTCCCAGTCTGTAAGCCGCGCTGTGCCTGTTTGCGTCTTGAATCTCGGCCCTGTGATCTGGATCGAAATGATATCGTGGTCTGAGCCCAGACTCGTCCCTGTGTTTTGCCACGTGGTGTCGAGGATCCCTTGCACCATAGTGAGGTCGGGGGTAGTGTCTCTCGACGTACTTGTTCCCATACGCGTTGGGGTGTTTGGTTCGTTGAGGAGGGCGATGCCTTGTTGCTCTATAATGCTGACTAATGTTTTGCCTCTTCTGGAGTTAAACTTGTATCCCCACATCGAGTGTGGGGCGTTGAAGTCCCCAAGAATGACAATCGGCTTGCCTTGGGTATTGTCGAGGCTATCCTGGATTATTTCTTCTAGTTTTAGTTCTTTCTTTGCTGGCCTGAAGTATGCGTTGAGGATAAATATGTTTTCTTTGTTGCCTATATTCTTGCTGTGTATTTCCAACAGTACGTGTTCTCCTCCCCTCTGTGGAGTGAGGTGTTGTGTGGCTGCAATGCTATTTCTGACTAGTGTCGCCGTTCCTTTACCACTGGGATCCGTGTATGACACGTACCCCGGGAGTTTGGGTTTTGTGTTCTTTTCCTGTAGTGCTATGATGTCTGGCTTGTTTTCTGCGTTATCTATGTATGCTTGCAGTTTCCAAATCTTGTCTTTTATGCCTTTGCAGTTCCATTGATAGATTATCGTGTTCTCCTTGTATTTTCCACTATACTTCTTCCCCATCGTTAGGCGTTTGGAAGTTGGTCGTGTTCGTATTTCTCTTGTACAGTCTTTCGCGCGTTGGGCCGCCTCTGCGAGCGGTCACCGCGTTAACCTTTAGCCCCAGTTGCTTGACATTGTTGTCCATCTTGTTTGCGATTGTTCCTATCTTGGAGGACAGTTGCTCGCCCTGGCTCGCGATGGTGTTGATCTGGCTGGTGAGTTTTTCCATCATTTGTGTGAGGCATTGGAATGGTTTTGCCCAGTCCGGTTCGCTCGCTTGGTGTGGTTGTACAGTGGTTGCAGCCTCTGTTTCCATTTCTACTGTTGTGGGTGGGTGTGGTTGGATCTCCTTCCTGGCCGTCTTGCGCTTAGTATTATCGTTCTCCGCTGTTTTGGATTTTTCCAGGGCTTCTATTCTAGCTAGGAGTTCGCTAATCTGTCGATTTTGCTGGGCGATTAATGCTTTGAGCTGTGTACATTCGTCGCAATCTTTCTTCTCTGTGTTCTTTGCGGGAGGGGGTGGTGGTGGGGGTGGGAGGGGCGGGAAGTCCCGGTTGCTACCGAGAGCGATGGGAGACCCCGCTGCCCAGCCTACCTGTTTGGCGGCAGTGGTCCTAGGTGGCTCCCTGGTTGCGGACCTGGGTCTTCTCGACTTGGACCGGGAGCGTCTGCGTGCTCCGGCTGTTCCCTCCGGTGTCGTCACTCTCGAGCTCGGGCGTCGCGATGAGCAGCTGCGCTCCCGCCTACCCTCTCGGGATTTGGAGCGGCGTCGCGAGTTCGGCGCCCTCTCGCGGCTCGATGGCCTTCCCGAACTTTCCGTCTGGGCGTCGTAAGCTCGTTGGCGCTCCCACTGCCGTTTCCTCACCACGTACGGTGTTTTGAAGCGAGCGCGGCACTTCTTGTCGCCTGTTGGATGTTCACCTCCGCACAGGTTTCATTTGGGGTTACACTCGTTCTCGTGTCCGTCGTGTGGGTTGGGTGTTCCGCACCCTCTGCAGATGCGGTGCGCTGGATTTGGGCACACGTCCCTTCGGTGTCCCAGCCTTCCGCACTGATAGCACACGTCGACTTGCTTTCTGTAGAGCGAGCACTTGGTTAGAAGTCCGCCGTACCTCACGAAGTTGGGGACCTTGTTACCGGCGAACGCGCTCACCACCGTCTTCGTGTTGCATATTCGGTTTGCTTCCACTGCCGTGGGGTTAAATTCACTGACCACATTTGCGTTTATGTCGCGGATGGTGTCTTCGAGAGGTATGCCACGTATTACCCCTTTCACCATTCCATGGGGGGCCGACTCGTATGCACTGAGCTCGTAAACCTTCTCTCTGATGACGATCTTCTCGATGTTGACATACTTATCGGCGTTGTCTCTCTTCGGCGTGCTGACGACGATGATATTTTGCTGATAGTTCGGGCAGATGACATCCCGTGCTCCTTCGTCTCTCGTGATCCCTGCTGCCTTATATACGGCGCGGCCGATTTCGATATGTCCTGTCTTGGAGATATCAAGTCCCCCGCGGGGTCTCAGCACGATCTTGATGTCTTCGCGTGGTAGCGCTGGCATACGGGCGTTCTTAATTACCATATCTTTAGCTCGTCTTTGTCGGGTGGCTCCGTTGGACTTCGGTTGTTGGGCGATGACGCTTGAGTCTTGCTTACGTGGCTGGGCTTTGTGCTCGCCGGCGATGCGCCATCCGAGCGACTTGGTGACTTGGTCGGGGTCGATATCTTCCCCCTCCCCTTCTACTTGCATCTTGGTTGACGTGGCGTTGTCCCGGCTCAAAGAGGGAACCGTTTTTAGTGCCGGCGGCTTCGGCCGTCAGGCCTAGTTGCCGGCGGAGCCGTTAGGCTTAGCTCCCGCGCGGCCCGCGCTGGTAGAAGATCGTTTCCAGAGTCCCGATGAATGGTTTCCTACCTCAGAAGTAGGTATCCACGGGGTCCTGGACCCTCCCCAGAGCACTTGAGGAAAAAATTTTGGGGGCAGAAGGTGAATTTCCGTCGCAATCACCGAAACTCTGCTGAGCCGATTTGCAAGACGTCCTCACCGCTCGGCAACTCGCACGTGCCCGGCAAACCCAAAGGGGCAACCTTGATTTTGTACCCGTTGGGTTTAGCTGGGCCAGCACTGATTTGGATGGATATAATGAGGTGGTCGCTCCCCAGATTTTTCTGGGTGTTATTCCAGGCGACCTGAGATGCGTACTTGGTAAAAGCGAGATCCGGAGTGGTGTCCGTGCAGATGCTGTTGCCGTACCGCGTGGGGTGAGAGAGAGAGAGAGAGAAGAAGATCTTTATTGGCCGGCTAAATTAGTCGCAGATACCAGCCTCCTGTAGGGGAGGAGGAGCGGGATCGGTTATTAGAGAGTCTTTCTTGCTGGGTGATTTCCCAGAGTTGTTTACCCTTGGGCGTGTCTCTGGCGTATCCCCACGCCGTACACGGGGCGTTAAAATCACCCACTATGAGTAGGGGTTGCGTTTTTGCAGTGTCTGTTGCCTTCCGGAAAAGAGTTGAAAAATTGTGCTTTTTTCGGGGGTTACTGTAGACGTTTAGCACAAAAAGGCTATTTTCCTTTTGTCTTCTTCTCGTGGGGAAAAATTTCCATGAGCACGGGCTCAATCAATGTGATTCCGATGTCGTGTTGTATTACAGGAACGTTTCTCCTGGTCAGCGTGCAGACAGCAGGTTTGTCCTTGCTCTCATCACCCGTATTTGAATAGAAAGCTTTATAATTCAGCAATTTGTCTAAGCATCCAACTTCCTGCAGTGCTATGAAATCAGGCGTTTCAGCAACGGAAAGGCTTGCAATGTCCTGCTGGATGTTGCCTCTCTTGCGACGATATCCCCTGCAGTTCTATTTCCATACTGTGTAACCCTCAATAAGGTTGGTGCTGTTGTCGTTATTCCTATCCATGTCGAGAGTTGTGGTTCCTACTGATGCTTTAACTGTTTATCGGCTTTCGACTGATGACGGGCGAGCGTAGGGTTTGTGCGTCTTTATGGGGCCGATACTTGCGCTCGACTGTGCGGGTAGCGATATGTTGGCTACTATTCCTTCTTGCGCTATAATCCGACTTGCTAGACCGTCAATTTGAGTGTTTAGTGTCTGTGTTAAGTTCGGTGCCATAGCTTGAAATTTACTGCTTAGTTCATTGCTTAATTTGTAGCCAAGGCTCGTACCAAAAGTTTCAAGGGCATGCTTGAGATATTCTTCAACTCTCGCTTCTGGCGCTTCCAAGCTGTGTCCGGTGTGCGGTTACTTGCTCTTGTTTCTTATTTTTTTCGGCGGAGACGGGTTTGCCTTTTTGTATTCAATGGCACCTTCCATTTCTGTGAATTCTTCTGTATTGTTTGACTCGCCGACGGCATCTGCTGCGGTTTGTCTGCGAGTATAGGCCGGTTGTTGTCTCACATGGTTTTTTCGTGTGCTTCTGGTGGGCTAGTGGCGTTTTCTCTTTTGAGATTACGGATCTCTTGCTTGAGTTTAGCATTCTCTCTAGTGACTTGCTCTAGTACCTGTTTGATTCTAAAAAGCTCCTGCCTTAAAAGTGTGCTTACAGAAACGCTGACGCTATCGTGTTCGTCCTTTTGTGGTGTGGTTGTTTTCTCATTTCTGTTGTGTTGGGAGACTGTTTCTGCCCAGCTTACCCTGTTATCACCGCTGTTTCCACTGCCGTTGTCGTTGTCGCATTGGTTCCTCTGGTGGAACTTGGCCGTGGATGGTGATGACGACCTGGTAGCGCGAACAGTCCCTGCCGTCCGAGAATTCCGGGAGGTAGATCATGACGCAGACCTCTTCGTTTTTCCACCACCCCTCCCTGTTTTTCATCGGGAACGGTGCCACGCGCTATCCTCCACACGTGCACAGTTGCTGGAATGTCTCCGAGACGTGCTTAGGGAAGGTCTTGACTGCGTCGTAGATGACAGCCGCTGGGCTTCGCGGTCCCGCTCCAGCGCCTTGCGTCGCAAAATGCAGGGCTCACAGAACCTCTTGGGACAGTCTTAGCTGGCTGTCAAGTGGTCCCCTTTGCGCAGGGCCCAACGCGGGCTACACGGGTGCCCTGGTTAGGGATTCTGCCCACCGCAAGACTGGCAGCTGGGAATGTTCAGATTCGGGCACACGTCGGATCGGTGACCCATGGTCTGGAAACAGCTGCTGAATGGCACTGTCTTTTTATAGAGGTATCACTTGACTTCTACTCCCTTGTAGTAGACGTAGAAGGGCACTTTGTGCCCCAGGAAAGTGATGACGACCGTCCCGGTGGTGCCGAGCGCCGGCATGGGAGAAACTCGAACCCGGGAAAGTATAGGTCGTTTAAGACTTGTTCCATCGTGTAGTGGTTGGGTATGCCGTGGATCACCCCCCAATATTCGGCCCCAAATAGTCAGTTCACGCATTAGGTTAAGGGCTCGGGCAGCTTGCTGATAAGGCGAATCCGCAGGTCGGTTTCTCGCCAGGTGAGTCCTGCTTCTCGCAATATCGCTTCGGATAGTTGGGCGGGGCCAAGCTTGGCGAGGGCTAGGCCTTCCTTGGGTCTGATAACAAGTTTATAGTCGTCTTTCGGTGGTGGTGGTGACTTAGGCTTCTTGTTATTAACGCTTGGCTTAAGTGCCGGACGAGCCGGGGTGAGTCTTAGGGTGTTAGTGCCACTCACCTTAGCTTCACGTCTCTGAACCCGTCCGACGTGCAAGATCCAGCCTTCGTCGTTGTTGCTTGCGGTTTGGTCTCCTTCATCACTGGGACCGCACTGCATGGTGTCTTCCTCTCTTGGTTGTTCAGGCTGGTCACTTTGGGATTGAGCCGATGACATGACCGAGCTTGCCATCGTCGCTCGGCGCGCACTTGTACTAGGCCCAAAGTTAGGCCCAGCGCGGTGTCACCGCTTCAAGAAGAAAACCGGCCGTGAAAACAGAAGAGGTGCTCTCCCGGAGGGATTCTTGGTTTGCACAGGCTCCTGATGACTTCTGGCTAGAGCACTGCACGGGCCTGATTTTAAGGCCCAAGTCTGGCCCGAGCCCGCTTTGTGAAGCCCGAGCCCGACCCGGGCCCGTAACACCGAGCCCGGGCCCGGCCCGGGGGCCCGGCCCGGGTCCGTCGTCTCAAGCCGATGTGCGGCCCGGGCCCGGTCATTTATTTTTGAGCCTAGGTAGGGCCCGCGTGTGTGTGACCAGGCCCGGTCTTAGACGCCGAAGAATATTTGTTTATTATATTTGGTCCATTGTCTTCGTAGCGGGTAATCAGACAGAGCATCTAGTCTGTAGAAGCACGTCCTGAATTGAAACGCAAAAAATAATGGTTTAAAAGTGCACGTTTAGCTCACACCGTCTGCAGTTCACGCCATTTCGGTGTAATAATAGCTCGTGTTCTTACACGAGAGACACTGATGACCGGACTCTTGGCAACTTCACGTGGTTGTCACGGTCTTAAGTTGGTATTGCTGAAATTTCTTGTTCCCATTTGAATCCACGAGTATGTGCGTGCGTTGAAATATTTTTCCTGCAGGGGTTGTTACGCGGTGGCGCTTCTCTAGCACGCGAGTTTGATTTCCAGCCACGGCAGCCGCATTTAGATTGGTTCGACATCTAAAACACACGTACATAGACATAGGTGCACAGCTCCAGGGTGTCTTAACTAATTCCTTCACCGCTAGGGCATTCCTTGTAACCGTATCTTTGATATGTTATACACCAAAATATAAAATATTGATACAGTACATGATATGTGGTTACAATTACAGTATGTGACTCTCCAACATAGCAAAACACGTTTTTAAAACAATGTGTACACCTAACATCAAGAAGCGCGTGAAATAAACTAAGAATATTCATTTTTATGCGCTTTTCTATACTTAAAGGCGAACTATTAACGGCCGGGCCTATGAATTCAAGCCCGAGCCCAGCCCGGGCCCATGGCGTCGAGCCCGAGCCCGGCACGGACCCGCGGCACTGAACCCGGGCCCGGCCCGGGCCCGCCGATAATCGACTTCGGGCGGACCGGCCCTGCCCGCCGGCCGGGTCGGGCCCGGGCTTTCGGTGGTTTACTATTTACTACTAATAAAGAAGTTTACTACTGGGAGGTTCTTGAGTGTTTCCGCGCACATGATACATCTGTATCATGTGCCTGAAGTAGAGCACTACTACTACTGGGTAGAGCACTACTACTACTCACTACTACTACTGAGCACTGCTACTACAGTTTACTACTGGGAGGTACCCGCCGCGGTGGCTCAGTGGCTAAGGCGTTGCGCTGCTGAGCACGAGGTCACGGGTTCGATTCCCGGCCGCGGCGGCCGCTTTTCTGATGGAGGCGAAAGCAAAAACGCCCGTGTGTACGAGATTTCGGCGCAAGATAAAGATCCCCAGGTGGGCAAAATTAATCCGGAGCCCTCCACTACGGCGCGCCTCATCGCCTACGTTGCGTCGGCGCGTTAAACCCTACAATCAATCAACTACTGGGAGGTCGATTTCCAGCAGAAAGCATTGTAAACGTGGCCGTGCCTCTTCGTCTTCTTCTGTGTTTTCTTTTTGCGGTTGAACTTTGATCATCACTCTTTTTTTTGTTTTTACTATTCGATGCGCCCACTTCTTGCCCTTCTATTCCCCCAGAAGTGACGCCCTAAGTTG
Organism: Haemaphysalis longicornis; assembly: GCF_048455015.1. Classification (NCBI taxonomy): domain Eukaryota; kingdom Metazoa; phylum Arthropoda; class Arachnida; order Ixodida; family Ixodidae; genus Haemaphysalis; species Haemaphysalis longicornis. The sequence continues at coordinate 344,922,503 of NW_027526203.1, read as the reverse complement.
AGTGGGCCTGACGAAGCGCCCTGCGTTGCCGACAGGCCTAGGTGGAGGCCTTGACGCTGCAACGCTTTGCGAGCACTTGGAACGATGTTATGCAAGGCGGCGCGCCTGTAATTTAATGGTAAATTTATCGTGGCAGTGCAGAAGCATCCCATCCTTTTGGGAATTTCGAAGAAAGAGGCGGCGCACGATGGCCCCCGAAACTTTAATGCAGCCTTTTTACGCTACGAAGCCGCTTTCCGTCAGTCGTAGTCGGAGCGTGCCACAACCTGAGCTTGGCACTTTCAAAAATATGAAAACTAATCTTTCAGCAGAAGAAACGCTCCTGACTCGCGCAGAATTGTCGAACGACGTTCACAAGCGGGAAGCTCCTTCACGGGGTCTATTTACTGAACGCCGCCGTGAGTTCTGGGCATGAAGGTTCAGTTGACCACAATCAGAGCAACCGAGCGGCGATGCGGCGGCAGCGGCCGTGTCCTCTCTCCATGTAGTTCAGCCCTTGCCGCGGAAGATTTTGTGCCACGCAAACTTCGTCGTGAAAGTTCGCTCCATATGTCCTCGCCTTAAGGCATCCGCGCGTGCAACAGTTCAGCGCACATTATCGCCCGTGAGGTCGTCAGAATTGATCGAAAGGCTGCCACTACGGCGTGTCTCATTGCCCGCAACCAGTTTGCCCGTATGAAAGAGAGCGGGTATCAACCCTCTATTCCGCAAAGAGAGCTCAGACTTTTAAGTGCAATGCACTTCTTAAGCGACCCTGAACCTGCGTCCACCGGCGATGTCCGCGCACGTGGAGATGGGCGCGCGCAGCCTGGCCGCTGACATGGCACATACCCACGTGGGGGATTGGCCAGGAATCTCCTCGTCTTCCTTGGCAACGGGGGGAGATGGGCGCGCGCTGCCTGGCCGCTGACATGGCACATACCCACGTGGGGGATTGGCCAAGAATCGGGCGTGAGAAGGGCTAATGCACCTGCTTAAAGGAGTACTGACACAAAATTTCAAAGCTGAGATCCGCTCTAGCAATCAAGTACAACGACAACACAAATAGGTGTCTGTGAATAAATGCATCTTTCTTTCTTTGTAGTTGTGTGTGTGTGTGTGTGATCTCTCTTTCGCGAACATTACCGAACCGCGCAAAATCAACTCGTGCATTCGCACTTTCACATTCTTCCCCTCGGGGAAATGCGGGGAATTTTTTGCGGAATAGAGGGTTGTTGTTTTTCATGCGAAATCCTGAAACGGCCCACTGAGACGGCGTCTGCTTCTGAATTGTCTGTAGCAACGAAACGGCGCTATAATTCGCGTGGCCGGCGAACACGTTGCTAAAGGGTCAGCCGAACGCGGGCAGCGCATCAGGAAAGGGAGAAGCTGGTAGGAGCCGGCCTGGCGTTAAGCGTGCCAATCGTAGGCAGATACGTTACCAGCAAAAAGTAGCACTGTTGCAGTTATAGTTACCTAAGCCAAAAAAGTAACTCTGTTACAGTTACAAGTCCCTAAAAGTAACTTTTTACAGTTACCGTAAAAAAGTAACGTCGTTACTTTTTCATTACTGTATAAAACTAGTAGGTTACAGACCAAATGATGGAGTCAATTCAATAGAAATGTGGTAGGATAGAGAGAGTTTATTTAATAGAAGGCATGCGGGTAGACAAAATCGCAGGAGTTAAAATCCGAGACAAATGGAGCCCAAAAAGGGCGCACTCGAGCCCAACGCCAACAATCGTTGTGTAGGGCTCATTTGTTGCATTAACTTTTTGCAGAAAAGCTGTTAACCTCTCGTTGGTATGAAACGTTTGTGTCGTAAACAAAAAAACTGGTCGCCATCCCACACTGCAAAAGTGGGTGTCGAGCAAAGCTGTTGCAAACCACTACAATTGGTGGTGGATGAGGGTATGAAATGTTTCTCGTCGTCTCGGCAGGCTTGTCGCTTGCGCGATCGGCTAGTGTCACTAGATAAGGGTACAGAGTATCGGCACTCTTTTTTCCTGTTGTTCCGTGCAGCCGCCATGATCATTGGTCAGTTTGCATTGCGTGACATTTGTTTACAAAGCAAAAACGCCCGTGTGTACAAAATTTTGGCGCGCGTTACAGATCCCCCGGTGGTCAAAATTAATACGGAGCCCTCCACCACGGCACGCCTCATCGCTTGCGTCGCGTCGGTGCGTTAAACCCTACAATCAATCTATCAATCATTATTTGTTTACACTGAGATGGTTCATGGGCACCGCAATTTTGTTGTTTATTCATTTTTGTCGGTCTTCTGTGGTTGGCTACCCAGAGTGAAGGAATATAAACATTTGGGAGTGTGGATAAACGAAGGGGATGACTACTTAAGAACTCACGAGGAGCAACTTAAGGTTAAGGGAAAGCGAAACGCAGCTATAATGAAGCATAGAGCTATGTGGGGATGTCACAAATATGAAGTAGTGAGAGGAATGTGGAAAGGAGTAATTGTTCCGGGTCTGACATTCGCGACTGCTGTAGTCTGCTTAAAATCAGACGTTCTATCAGGCCTTGAAGTGAACCAGAGAACGACAGGCCGTTTGTCCTTAGGAGCGCATGAAAAAACAACTGACAAAGCAGTGCAGGGAGATATGGGCTTGGGGTCGTTTGAAGTTCGAGAAGCGCAAAGTAAAATGTGTTTTGAGAGGAGGTTGAGAGCAATTGATCAACTTAGGTGGGCAGCTAAGGTTTTTAGGTACCTATACTTTAAAAGTGTCACCCGCCGTGGTTAAGGAAGACTAGAAGACCAACGATGAAATACGGGAAGAACAGTGGAGAACCAAAAACAGCCAGGGTAACCAAAAAAGAGGCAATGCAGACAGAAACGAATAAATGGAGGTAAAAAAAGTGAAGCTAAAACGTCGTGAGAGATTACAGGGCTGAGCAATTGGACATCAGAAAGGGAAATTTCTACGATAATTCACAGGCAAGTGCTTTGCTTTTTGAAGCTAGAGCACGTCGCTTGCGAACTTAGAGCTTTGTTGGGAAGTATTCACAAAATGATGGCGTATGCGTGGTCTGCGGAAAAGAAACAGAAACTATGCGGCACATAGTGTTAGAATGCGAGGGTATCCATCCAAATCTACATGAGGGAAATATTCGGCTTCCAGAAGCCTTAGTATTTAAGGGTAGCACAGCGGAAGTTAACTTCAAGGCTGTCGAGGCGACAAAAAGAGGATTAGAATGCTGGTGGACGAAAAGCAGAGAGGGGAATATTTCCCAGGACAGTCCCCACCTGTAATAGGCAAAAAAAAGTAGTTTGTGCCTAATAAGCTTGTTGTGCCTCCCCTAAGCAGCGCTAGTATTAAACCAAGAGTATAAAACATAGGTATATTAGTCCTTTTTGGTAAGATGGCACGTCATCACCCCGCTACAAAGGGGAAACCAATAGCAATCCTCATCCTCATCATCGGCTTAGCTTGTCCTCCCTGCTCTGCGGCTGCGTGCGACTGACATCGTCCCGAATGCGAATCAAAGATAACGCGTGTAACAGCATTGCAGCAGCAGAAGTGTCTCCAAAGATGATGCAAATGCTGCGTCGTTCCTAGCCTGACGCATGTGCTCGGAGTTTTGGGCAAGAACTGTTCTATTTAGTGACACTAGTCCTGCCTAGCTTTCAAAGATAATCTGCAAACACAATCTTTAAAGGAACACATGGGGAGGGGGGGGGGGTCCCATTTTTCACAGGCGCCATATATACTCCACAATGCGGTTTCAATGCTGGTTCTGTGGCTTCCTTGAACGAATTATGAGCTCTATTCTGTATGCCTGATTAGCCTGACGCACGCGTACGGCGTCTTAGGCTTTGGCGCCTTGGCGTTTTTGCCCACGGAAATTAGACCATTTTGGGGTAGAGGTATACAGCTTTACTGTAAAAACCCAGGCAGCTAGGCCCCAGAAGTTCTCTCCCAAGACGCCAACCGCATGCGTCAGGCTAATCAGGCGTGCAGCATAAAGCTCCGTATTCGTTTTGATAAAGAAAGCGAGAACACAAGCATCCAACCGCATGATGGATAATAAGGCCCTGTAAACAATGGGACCACCCTCCCACACGTTCGTGGTAAAGGTTAGGTTGCAGCTGCTTTCGAAAGGGCTGCTTGACGTCATTGGAAGCCCTCGGGCAAACTGAAAACCACAGAAAGTCATTAAATTCATTTGAAGAGTGACATGGGTAGATCAGAGAAATTAAAGACCAGAATAGCGTAAAAATAAAACATAGCCCCCATCAGAACGTCTGGTGTTTGATACAGCTATCCCTGGGCATTCACGTTCGCAGGGCGGTATGGCGGCCAATTTTTGTTAATGCCCCCTTCGTGTCGTTATGGGTGCCCCGTTCTCGTTGAGCCCCTCTGCCATTGTCTTTCTTTACAAGGGAAGACCAGCTTCCTTTTCGGTGGACGTCTCAGTGCCTACTTCTTTCTAACAGCCGAGCTGTTTAAGAGGAGCGTTATCCGTCCGTCGCACCAAAAAACCTCGCGGAGCGATGACGCCACCTCTCATTCCCTATCTGGCGCAGCTGTGCATAGCTTCGCGCTATCTTCGATACCCTAGCTATGATTCCGCCGAGTCTCACCGGCGGCCGTCAAGCCGTGACATCACTGCGGAACACATGGTATAAAGGCTTGTGTACACCGGCGTCGTCCATGCGTGCGCGTGGGCTTGCACGTGAGGCCCTCGCATGAAAATACCAACAAAAAAAAAACCAAGTGCACGTGAGCGTGCGCCTCGTGAGGAGCGCTCGACGTCGGCCAGCACGACCTTCGAGAACACTCCGCCCAGCGTTCATGGCGAGACGCCGTTATCTCTCGCGTGCTGTTCTTCTTGCCAGTTCACGTGCGTTCGCAACTGAAGTGGGGAGCACAGAAGCCGAGTTTGCGCTACAGACGACGAGTTCGCTAAGCCGGTTGCCGCGGGTTCCAGCGCGTTATAACGTGGTCCAGTTTTGAAGTGATGTGAAAGCCGGCCGACTTATTAAAACGACCCGGGCCCGCCAGTAGTGGGAAGCTTTCAATGGCAAGTTCGAAAATCCATGTCAGGTTCAACTGCCGGGTCTCCGACGAAGGGAGAGGGGCCGCCAGCTCTGCTGTTTCTCCAGCCCTGCCGCACTAATGGAAGCTGCGCCAATTTTTTTGCTTGTTTCCGCTCGACTCAAATCCAAGGAAAAGTTTTAGGAAACCACCCTAAATACCGACCTCCGACCTCGGTATACGCAGGGAAGGTAATCCCTTAGCGACTTCCTTTCCTAAACAGCGAGGGTAGCCTTGTTGCGGAAAGGTAAAACGTGGAGAGGATATGGGAAAGAAGAAAGTCAAAAAAAAAAAAAAAAGGAAAGCGCGAACTGTACATCCATGTTTAGAGAGCGTTGCTGTTGGAATAATATTTATAAAAAAATTAGGTGCCCTTCCACTCTGAAGAGATGACCAGTGAAGCTAGGCGAAGTCAAAAGAGTGCATGCAGCAAAACACGTCTGTTTGTAATAGGCGATTGAGCATAATTCCTAGCCAACCAGCCGAATGAAACTTCAAGAAACACAAGCTTTAGTCTGGCCGACAAACATGGGGTTGTCCGTTTCCCTCCATCGTCGTAGGCCTCTTATTGTCTGCGTAACGCACGACGCTAAACCGCTGGATCATGGGTGACAGCAACCAGGTCGCATTGCACCGTGAGGCGTCCACGTCTAAATCTCCCACCAGCACAACGGACATGGCATTGGTGAGGGCAAGTAGGCTAACTACGCGTGCACGTCCCTCCCCGCCCCTCCCCCCCACCCAAACAATCCCCAACCCTAACAGCAGCATCTCTACTCAAACCAATAAAGTTTATTCATTATCATCATCCCGAATACGACAGCCAACTAATACTCATAATTTCGCACTTCTCGTCCGCATGGCGATTTCGAGCCATTATGTGAGGGATCGTTCGCTTCGGTGGCTCTGACTGTTCCTTCCCCGTCTATACGTTAGTGTCGCTTGGCTCGGCATGGTGAAGACCGCACCCCTATGCTGGTGCACCTATGCCGCGTTGTACACGCTCCGCGTGGAAACCCCGCGGCAGTGCTCCTCCTCTCTTCCAATGCCATATCACTATGCGCTTCTGACTGTAGCCCTCTTACGGCTTCCGTTATGTCTTTTCTATTAGTCACGTGATCTCGATGGTCACGTCTGATTACCTGTGCAACAGTTCATCTGTGCGATGAAACTGCTAACTGATTTTTATTGAGACGAAGAATACATAGTATATGCTCGTATAAGTAAAAAGAGGAATAAAAATGTTACTGAGGTCTCTTGAGTTTGCTCACGCGATTTGAACGCGAAATAATTAGGGCATTGGGACTTGGTTAAACGGGTGTGAGCTTTTAGCGGCAGTTCTAATCTTCACTGGCCCATGCTCCCGAGTGAGTACGCGGGGAGTGTGGGTGAGTATGTTTGGTGAGTGAGCCCTGTGATTACAAAGGCAGTTATCATCGTCATTGCCCAATATCCCCTTGAGTGGGTTTGGGGTCAGTTCGAGGACCATTCGAAACTATGTACTGAGAAGCTACGGATCTGTACTATGATATCTGCGTGGAGCCAGAAGTACTCGCACGCGATGCAGCAGTAACGCATCAGATTCAAAGCACGTAGGCCGACCCATAGCCTCCTTTATACTTTATATAGCCTCTTTACATATCCTCTTTATATAGCCTCTTTATATAGCCTCTTTAAATAGCCTCTTTACTTTACATAGCCTCCTTTATAAGTATAAAGGAGGCTATGGCCGACCTAAGTGTGTTCCCGTTTCTGCCACCGACGGCAGTTCATATCGTCCTTGGGCATTCCACTCGAGTGGCTATGGCACCAGTCCAAAGACAATTCGGAACCGCATAGTAGGAGCTACGAATCTGTGTATCGTATCTTCGTGGAACCACCATAACAGACATGCAAGGTATCACTAGGGAAGCCATAATGCTTCAGCACTCAAAGCACGTAAGCATGTCCCTAAAAGCCGCGTTATTGCAGTTGACCAATGTCCTTGATGGTCCTGTCTGAAGTCCGCCCTAAACTTTGAGTTCAGAAGCTACGAATCTCTATCCCGGTAGATAGGGGATGCCACAATGCTTTCGCATCAATTAAAACTATTTAAAAAAGACTTAAGGGTACCTCGACAGCCATGTTTCCTGTAGCGTTGGTTCCCCTTTAGGGGGCATTTTAGTGGCATTTGCTTCCATGAAATAAAAACAAAGTCTACCTCTAGGGTAGTAATTAACTCCCCTGCCTGTCACTGCGAAATTTCGGATTCGATTCCTCTTACTGCCACGTTATTTTTTCAAAGTGAAGCTTCAAAGGGCCAGTGTTCCAGGCATTTTTGTTGCGCGTGTGCAAAATGACTGCAGCAAAGCCAATTTTGTCGTGATGCTCAGCAGAAAACGGCTGTAACGTTTGCTTTCCCAAAAGTTTCCCAAAAATATTAGATGAAAATTGGCCGCTAAAACTACTCTATCATTACGCCGAGCTTCATGTGTCGTAATTAGTGATTTCACAGTGAAGTTCCAAATTTGTGAAATTTCCGTCTGCTGTCTATGCATGGCTTAGGGGACAAAAACAGATAGCCACATGGCACGTGGAATTTCGGAGCAATCCGCTGCTCACAACTCCGTGTTTTGCGCCTGACGGGGTACATGGTGCTTTCGCATGTCAAGTTCTTTTCGACGATGAAAGTAGCCCACGTATTAGAGATAGATCATAATTTCGAGTAATTTTCCCCCCTCTCTAAGAAGTCTAGGGAGAGTGTGTGAGCTCACAAAGCGCTCTCCCATTGTGTGGGTTACGAAGGTATCGCGAGTCCCCCTCGTGTGCTGCTCGCGATAGCGCTTCACGATGACGACGCTTTGGACGGCTGGTGAGTAGAGGCCTTTTGTAGTGAACGGCCAAATCGCTGTCTATGCCTGTCCGGGTAGTGTTAGCGTCCTCCCGCCGGTCATTTATGCAACGGCCTGGTTGCTCCGCATAACTTCTGCCACATGAAAGCTTAATACCATAAGCCATGTCCTCCACGAATTCTCTGAAGCGTGCATGTTTTTGTTGCATATTTTGCTGTTGATGGCCCCTTATTCCCCAAACTGAACATACCGCTGAGCTTCTTGAACGCCGAAGAACCACACGTACATGTACAGTCAAACCTCGATATATCGAACACGGGTATATCGAATTATTGCCTATATCGAACACTTTCTATATCCCGCGGAAAATCACATGCATTTTTAATTTTTTATTTCGAACTGGTACGGACATGAAATGGGTATATCGAACTCCGCCACCCCAGACTGCCCAGACCGCTTGCGCTCTGTTGACAGGCGGCGAGCTATCCCGCAGTACCCTCGAAGATAGCGGTGGCGCGATGGACGTTTCTGACTGCTGCGCATCGGTTACACCGAAGCAGAATTGGACGGTGCAAAAGAAGAATGCGAGCTTGAAGAAACCTGGGGCCAGCTGGAGCGCTTTGTTGGTGCTGAGCCACGAAGCATGTGCATTGAGGACTTTGTTGGCGGTGACGACAACACCGGAACGACGGCGGAGTTGACGGATGTGGAGATCCTAGCGGAGGTTACTACTAAGCGCACAAACAAAGACGCTGCCGAGGTTGTACCCGCAAGCGCTGATAGTGCCCCGCTCCCGACTTCGACCGAGGCTTCAGCGGTTTTGGCCCTACCGCACCGCTACTGCAGCGCTATAGAAGGCACCGGCCTGTCGCTTGTGGAACGTTTGGACTACGTTGACGAAGTCGTGTGTAACACGCCAGGCTACCCTGCTGCAGTACTTTAAGCCAAAATAATAAATACTTTGAAGCACCAAGTGAGTATTTACTGCACAATTCGTTCATTTATTGATTTGTACCAGTTTATGACGCGTTTTTTACGTGATTCTATATATCGAATTCTGGTTATATCGAACTATTTCACGGGCACCGCGCTGTTCGATATATCGAGGTTTCACTGTACGTCTACGCGGTCAGCTGCTTTATTGATCCTATGGGATGCGCGGTAGACATACGGTACCACGGCCATTTTCGGGGCAGAATGATATCTTTGTGGACTTGGTGGGCGCTGGGCGGCTATCGATAGCTAAACCTCCAAAGGATAGCAAAAGAAGTGATGCCGATGCGGGCACGGGCTGGTCTGACGTAAGGTTTTGCGTTACGTTTTGCTGTTTAAGGTCATTTTATAGACCGACTTAGCGTCGACGCGTGCCCATGCGCGACCGGGCGGCGTTATGCCAGCGGAAGTGCAACCCTAGATAATCCAGCGCATCGGCATGGTCGACGTAGCTCACGTCATCCGTGGCGTCTGAGATGCAGCCAGCGCGAAAGCTCCACGCTGTATTCCACGCAGGCCACGGAGGCCTCGTCACCCGGAATGCACCCAGTCCGTGCTTGGGCGAGCAAGATGGCGGCCTGCAGAGAGGACAGGACTAACATGGGCGGCATCTTAAACAGCGTAATTGAACGCCTCTTCGAGGCTGCCCGAAAGTATGCCTGCGTCTACAATACCAAAAATTGGAATATCGGGACACACACAAGGAAAGACAGCATCCGGGAAGCAATAAGAGTAGACTGTCGCCTCGATTTAGGTATACTGATTTCGGGCGCATGGTGAAACTTGTGCGGAATTGCAGTGACATCGTTGTGAACGTAACGCCGGTTTACCTTGGCGGTTCATTCGCTGATTGTAAGATGCTATGGAACGGCTCTATGAGCACTACACCCGGGAACTCAAAGCAATGTAGCTTACCTAGACGAGCGAATCGGCTTCGTTGCGCGAGAAACTTCGGAGTTTGCCCATGTCATGGAATTTGACAAACACTTTGACCACGCAAGAAGTGACGCAACATTCCCTATGTCTTCGGCCTGTTGCTCATCGGATATTTGCAATTGCACTCCTTTCCTACTTTTACGGCGCGTCAAGGTCATCCACCAATGTACAAGCCAGATAAAATCTGTAATGGTTGGGGTCTAAAGCTATTGGTTGTCTGTGTTTATCACTGGCTATGCATATCAGTTTTTCCGATTGGCAAGCGAAACAAAGAAAATATGAAATATCTCGCGCCACGTGCAAAACTATTCTTTTTTTTTTGGGGGGGGGGGGGGGAGATTGCACTGATGTTAGACCTTCTCTTTGAATCTAGCAGTAGGGGAGTACTACAGAATAAGTTAGATCTCCTCTGAATTTTTACAGTGCGCTGAAATTTCAATACACGGACGTTTGTGTTTACCGTTTGCCAGAACTGAGCCAGGGAAAAAATAAGCCTGTGTATTTTGAATTCGCATCATGCAGACCAAGTTTTCTGTGGTTAGTTTTTTAACATGATCCACTGATCCTGTTGTTTGGTTGATCCTGTTATTGGACATACTGTATCTGCACCAAAGTAAGGGCTTTTCTAATACGCACCGAAGCTACACCTGTGCTTTGATGCGCGCCGTAGTGGGAGGCTCCTGGTTAATCTTGACCACTTTGGCATCTTTAACGTCCACGGGCAACTATACACAAGGCGAATAATGCAGGGAAGGTGGAATTGTCCTTTGATCAGCTTCCATGGTTTATGCTGTGCACACAGCTGTGGTGGTTCATTCAGAAGTTCTGTGGCCACGTAGACATAGTTGTAGGCCTCTGCTCACCACTCCCCAAAAATGATATGAGTATTATAAGCAATTTCAAGGGCACTTCAAGGGAACTCCGCAAGGCAGTTGTGTTGGGACTATGGTGGGTGGTTGGTTATCTTTTTTCCGTAAAAAAAAAATGACTTTCCATAAAACTACCGAGCTGGCTTGCCCGCTCCAAAAGCAGTGCATCTACTGCGCATCCACCGACAGCGTAGGCGAAATTAAAAATCCGGAAAGCACATGTGCAGCAGGTAGCAATGGGTCATCGTTAGCCCCAAAGGTTTTTAGAGCCTCTGCGAAACTTAGTAAAAAACGTAAATATTGCATCCATCATGTTCATAAATGCCTGACGCGCCCTTAATGAATCCGTCGCATTGCTCTCAACTGTTTGTTCTTGTATTGCTGATATTTTTAGCAGAAAGGAAAGCTGGCTCTTCCCAAAAATAAAAAAGGGTATTCGTAAGTGCTAAAGATAAAGAGATGCGATCACGACGTTCGATCCACCAAATCACTACAACCAACAAACCAATACATATGGGTATTTATTTTCTTATTCTGCCAATTGGATATTACTCGAAATATTTAATTTTTTGGGCTATTACCCCAGTTGGTTTATTTTTCATTGGCTGCAAACCTGCCATAACGTCGCTGGAGCGGATGTTCACCACTTCATTTTTTTCTTATTCTTGGGAGAGGGGGGGATGGAGAAAGAACTGTAGGAATAGGGGGAGAGCGTTCTCATAGCCCCACAGCACTCTACAGAAGTGACTGTGAACACCTCACTTTTCCTATTAAATATTCCTGCGATGCGCGCTACGAGTTCCAGAAACGACTGAGAATTTCTTATTCCGTTATCACGGAGTGCCTGACATGCCGGCCAACGTTTGTCAGGGGCCATACTAAAGTGTCGCTTTACCCGACTGACACAGATGAAAAATAACTGTGAAGGTTGCGCTGGTTCCTCCTTTTTCTTTTTCATTATTTGAACCTGAGTACTTGCTACCAAATCCACCGCTGATCCTGTGATTTTCGCCTATTGAACAAACCAATATTTCGTTGCAGCTTTCGCTACCATGCTGTTATCCCACGTGCTTTCTTTCTGTGCGCGTCGGTGTCTTGGCGCGTTGTAAACTTCGCTGTTGATAAGTCAGCCAAAACGCGACGCCGTGACGAAGGTTGAATTTCGTGAACAAAGGTAACGACGGGCACTCGGTCTTTCCTAGCAAAAATTATGCCTCACACGACCGCGATGTGTAAAACGGTGTTACAGGTTGGGCAGCATGCACCAGCGCGAAGTTTCTTTGGCTGCCAGCGATATGCTTGTTTCACATGTAAACCCAATTGTGTTAAGTTGGAGCTTGTTTGCGTACGTGGACTTTTTGACAGCCGCTGACTTGTTTTCCATGCGTGCTTCGCAATGTTCTTGTGGCGAATTTAACGATGTAATCTATAAACAGTGCACTAGATACTAGTTCCCCTCTACTTGTTTTGGGAGACTGTTAAGTTCGGGCTCCGCATGTAATTAATGAAGGCCGCCGGTGGCCCATGTATTGGCGTCGCCTCCGCTGGTGGCTACTTTCCCGTGTCCCTTTCATGTAGCCGCGCGGACGCCAAGTTCGGAGCCGCGGAGAGCTGTTGTGCCCGTCCTTTTGTGTGTCAAAGGATGGGGGCGATTAGCCTGAGTGCCTCTGTCGCGTCGAGGGTGGCAGGGTCATTCGGCATAACAAGCTGACGGGCGGCCAGATGATCGTATCTCTTAGTGTTGAAAGCGCGCGCGGTGTAAGTTTGGAAAATCTTCGACTCCGGCGGCGGGCGCTCTTCGTCGACGGGTCGTTCGCCTCGACGATGGTCGCCTCGGCTGGCAGCGTCTCTCCCCGTGGTCTGTTCAGGTGGCCGGCGGCGCCCCTTCGTCTGCGAGGGAATTAGCAACCTTCATTGTCCCGCGACGCGGGCGTCGCGGGAGGCGCCGCGCGGAGGGAGGTCAGCCGCGCGAGGACCGCTCCGGGCCCTCGGCTTGGCTGTTGTTTGTGCAGATGCCGCCCGCTGAACGTAATGGATGGTTCACGTTAGGCCGCAGATGGCCTGTATTTTCTGGCCGGGTGCAACAGCGTGCGTAGGAAACGCACTATGAGTGTGTAAGAGAGAGTGTTAGGTCACGTGACCGCAGGTGGGGACATGTGTGTGATTGGCTGGTTCCTGTGGCCAATCAATGGTTTCTATTAATTGTTTGAAAGGTTTTTTCTCTCTTTCTTGTACGCCCCCTTCTTGGAGGCGGGGTTTTTCGTATCAAAACCGGAGTGTTGGGTTTTGTCGGGGGTCGGTCGAGAGGGGATCTAGTTTAGTACAGATCTCGGCCGAACAGGCTGCTGCTGTCAGAGTGACAATGTAACCGTCACTCTGACCTGATGTAAAGTTGGAGTTTTGTAAATAATGTAAATAAACCTAATATCCAGCAAGGAAGGCAGTCCTCATCCCTCACCCGCTCCAAGCATCGGTCGTCGGTCATCGGAGCGAGTCGAGATCGTCCTCTCGGCTCGCGCATCAAAAGAACATCCCTATTTCGTCTCCATCAGTTCGCCAAGAAGATGGAGAGGCGAAATTTAACTGGCGCAATCGGCAGGATGACCACGACCATGGGCTGGAGCTGGTGGGGCATTGCGGAGAGACTCCTTCAACGCAAGGTTCGGCTCCGACCAACGACGAGCCAGACTCCAAGCATCGACGGGGCGACACCTCAGCGGGAGGCCTCGTGAGCTTCAGCTCAGTGCGGCAGCAGCCGCGATTCAACGGCAACGGGGCGACACCTCAGCGGGAGGCCTCGTGGGCTCTGGCCCAGGGCGGCGTAAGCCGTGGTTCAACGGGGCGACACCTCAGCGGGAGGCCTCGCGGGCTCCAGCCCAGGGCGGCGTAAGCCGCGGTTCAACGGGGCGACACCTCAGCGGGAGGCCTCGCGGGCTCCGGCACAGGGCGGCGTAAGCCGCGGTTCAACGGGGCGACACCTCAGCGGGAGGCCTCGTGGGCTCTGGCCCAGGGCGGCGTAAGCCGTGGTTCAACGGGGCGACACCTCAGCGGGAGGCCTCGCGGGCTCCGGCCCAGGGCGGCGTAAGCCGCGGTTCAACGGGGCGACACCTCAGCGGGAGGCCTCGTGGGCTTCGGCCCAGGGCGGCGTAAGCCGCGGTTCAACGGGGCGACACCTCAGCGGGAGGCCTCGTGGGCTCTGGCCCAGGGCGGCAGAAGCCGCGGTTGAACGGGGCGACACCTCAGCGGGAGGCCTCGTGGGCTCTGGCCCAGGGAGCACGGCCCCATCCCAGCGGCGAGAGCGGCGCATCGGGTCCACGAGCTGCTGCACCAGCGACACTGCGACCCGGCCGAACCCGGAGCGGGCACAGGTGGGCCCTGATTTGTTTTCTCCGGGTTCACCATGGCCACTATGCTAACGGGATGTCGCGACACCGACCGGAAGGTTAGTGCCATTGTGCTCGAGATTGAAGAGTTGAGAGCGGAGTTAGCTCTCAGGAATGCGCAGCACGCTTTCGAAAAAGCAAGGCTGGCGGGTAGCAGGGGCGCGGGTAGCTGGTCCGAATGGACAGCTGAAGAGCTTAGCGCTCAGTTAGCCCAAGGGAGAGCGGAGATCGCTTATGAGAAAGCGAAGCTCCGAAGGATCGGTAATCTCGAAGAGGACACCAATGTCTTCACAGTGTTCGTTCCATCATGGGCGTTTCGAACGCCACAGGATAAGGAGAGTAGCTCCGCCCCATGCGCCGACATAGACCCCGCGGCCGACCGCGAGGAGCCCCCCGTGGATGAGCTAATTCCGAGATCGAGCGAATCTGTCGAAGGCATGGTCATCTCGGAGGAGGCAGAGCTAGCACAGCCGTCATGTGAGGGCAGCGCAACGGCGGGCCTAATGGTTGAGCCTGCGTGCGCGAAGCAGGAATGTGCAAGCGGCCCGCGGCGTCTTGCGCGTAGGTCGATTCCGACGGGCGCGAGAACGCGGGACGCGGGGGCAGGTGGGGCGGCGCAGGTGCGACATCGTCGTACGCGTTACCGCCGGGTAGGGTGTTCCTTCTCTCCCGGGAGCACAGGACACCGCGAGCCGAACCAGGGTTCGTGTAGAATCAGCTGGTGGCGCATGAAACGGAATCAGCTTCCGTGCGACGGTCGGTGTGTGCCGCCATGGAAAGGGGTGTTAGCGCTGAATAGTATGCAGTGCGGGACAGGGACGGTTCAGTGTTGTTTGCGGCACACTTAGTTGTTAGCGTTTTGCGTTTTTTTTTCTGTTTTTTTTATGTGTAGGGTTCGCCCAGACGAGCGTTATTGTTAGTTTTACCTGTACTGTAGTTCTCCCCCTTGTTGTTAGTTTTTTTTTTGTTTGTGCATATGTTGGTTGCGTTCAGCTGTCGTAAGTCGTGTGATTTGCGAGAAGCGCAGCCTGGCGGTCTTGACGCGGTCTTCCTGAGGAGTAGAGCCGCTGTTACAGCACAGGGAGTTTACCTCTGGGTACAATGGCGAGTGCCTTTCTTTATTTGCGCTCGTTGGCATGTGGTCATGGTGGGCCATGGAATGTACAGGTAGGGCCCCCCTGTGGCGCGTGTGTGCGAACTAGTGTTTGAAGTACTGAGAAATGAACTTTCAGTGTATCGCATGTGGACAACAAGTGAACCGCAACCGGGACGAACAATCTGTGTCGCATTCCGAAAGAACACGCGTCCGCGAGTGCGTGAAGAGACGCTGAACTTCCTTATACGTTTTTTTTTTTGTACAGGAGTAGCCTCTTTTGGTACGTTTGGGTTGTGTTCGGGAGTGGTTTTTTTTTCTTTCATTAGAGTGAAAGAATGTTCCTACATGCGCTGAACGGTTAAGGATGGATGGTGTCATTCATCCAGTTGTCAAGTTGTAACATTTATACCCTTCGTGGGGTTGGTTACCTTTAATGGTAGAGGGTGCCACGAGTTTGTTCTCACGGGCCCTGTAGGAGAGCGCCTTCGTTTATTGTTTGATGTTGCGCAAGCCATGGCTAGGCAAAGGCACTGAGTATGCCATGTTGTATCCGTTTTTGGTGCAGTTGGCTGGCGCGTTGTGCTGTTTGGGTTGGTGTGTAGCGGGTTAATTTTTTTTTTGTGTTGTACTGTATTGTACAGGCGTTGTATTGTACTTGCGTAATGGCTTGAGTGTTTTTTTTTAGTTCTGACTCTGCCGTAAGACATAACCTGCAGGAGAGTTAATGTTGTACGTACAGCTAGTGTACGGACAACATTCTTAGTGCGGAGGTGTTAAGTTCGGGCTCCGCATGTAATTAATGAAGGCCGCCGGTGGCCCATGTATTGGCGTCGCCTCCGCTGGTGGCTACTTTCCCGTGTCCCTTTCATGTAGCCGCGCGGACGCCAAGTTCGGAGCCGCGGAGAGCTGTTGTGCCCGTCCTTTTGTGTGTCAAAGGATGGGGGCGATTAGCCTGAGTGCCTCTGTCGCGTCGAGGGTGGCAGGGTCATTCGGCATAACAAGCTGACGGGCGGCCAGATGATCGTATCTCTTAGTGTTGAAAGCGCGCGCGGTGTAAGTTTGGAAAATCTTCGATTCCGGCGGCGGGCGCTCTTCGTCGACGGGTCGTTCGCCTCGACGATGGTCGCCTCGGCTGGCAGCGTCTCTCCCCGTGGTCTGTTCAGGTGGCCGGCGGCGCCCCTTCGTCTGCGAGGGAATTAGCAACCCTCATTGTCCCGCGACGCGGGCGTCGCGGGAGGCGCCGCGCGGAGGGAGGTCAGCCGCGCGAGGACCGCTCCGGGCCCTCGGCTTGGCTGTTGTTTGTGCAGATGCCGCCCGCTGAACGTAATGGATGGTTCACGTTAGGCCGCAGATGGCCTGTATTTTCTGGCCGGGTGCAACAGCGTGCGTAGGAAACGCACTATGAGTGTGTAAGAGAGAGTGTTAGGTCACGTGACCGCAGGTGGGGACATGTGTGTGATTGGCTGGTTCCTGTGGCCAATCAATGGTTTCTATTAATTGTTTGAAAGGTTTTTTCTCTCTTTCTTGTACGCCCCCTTCTTGGAGGCGGGGTTTTTCGTATCAAAACCGGAGTGTTGGGTTTTGTCGGGGGTCGGTCGAGAGGGGATCTAGTTTAGTACAGATCTCGGCCGAACAGGCTGCTGCTGTCAGAGTGACAATGTAACCGTCACTCTGACCTGATGTAAAGTTGGAGTTTTGTAAATAATGTAAATAAACCTAATATCCAGCAAGGAAGGCAGTCCTCATCCCTCACCCGCTCCAAGCATCGGTCGTCGGTCATCGGAGCGAGTCGAGATCGTCCTCTCGGCTCGCGCATCAAAAGAACATCCCTATTTCGTCTCCATCAGTTCGCCAAGAAGATGGAGAGGCGAAATTTAACTGAGACTTCAATTTTCCTACCATAAAACAGCGGCATGATTTAGTGACTATTAAGCACAAATGATACCAGTTCACAAAACCTTTGCCGAAATTTCAACGTCACCCACTGGTTTATGTGTCATCGGGAAATACTAGTACATCTTTTAACATTTTTGTCTTGATTTCTTTAAATACGCTAGCTTTGATTTCTGAACTAACGCATCTGCCAGGAGTTACCATTATTGCAACTTCATTCTACGTTAACAGATCGGGTAGCTTCCAGTAAGCCTATTAAATACAAGAATGCAGTAGAGCCGATGTTAAGTAAATCCCACCTGACTTGTGGTCCTAGGGCGCCCTATCATCGACTCCGTGAATTGTCCTTGAATTCACCATGTTTTTTGCGTAGGCGAAATATGAGCAATCAGTGAAGTGTGCACGTATAGCTCTGACGACATGCAGTGTAATTAAACGCTTTCTTTACAAAAAATCATAACGAAGCTATCAGATGTGGCACATAAAAGATATAGGAACACCTGCTACGAATTCTAAAAATTAATACGGCAGCTCAGCCTGGTGAAAGAAACACACTTCTGAAGGTCAAATTGGGTGTCAACACCGCAAGGCGATCAAGTAACGTTGATCCAAAAGCGAGCGAGAGGTGTGTATGAAGCTAAAAAACATCACACAATCATTTTTTTCTTTGTTATTGTTACAGTATTAGGTACACAAGGATCGCTAGGTTGTCTTACTGTTACTTTGGCCAGCGGCAAACCGCTTGTGCAAGGTATGTTGGCAGTGGAAACAGATGGAGCGTGTACCCTCCCACGTAGAAGAGGGAGGAGAATAAAGTGTGTCCGCTCGCTGCTCCCTTACCTCCATTTTACCACGTCTGTCCTGTCGTTTCGCACGCATTGAAAATGAAGCCTACGTCCATTTGTTACATCCGTAGCAATATTTATTTCTTTCAATCTCTTTTAGTAGCATAATTGAGCTCTCTGCTTCAGTGTTAACTTGCAAGCTGTTTGTTTCGTAATCATCATGGTTACCCCCTTCCCAGACGTCACCACCGTACGCTATCGTCCGCTGCTATGTTACAAGTTTATGGAGTGACCGCAGAAAAAGGCACCCGTCACTGTCGGGTCTTGGACGCGGTAAGGGCAGCAAAATGCTATGCCTTACTGATGCCGCTGATTCACTCATTCGTCAAGCTTGATCTCAATCACCGCAGTAATGAATAAAACGGTCAGATTTGCTTGTTTATTTTGTCTTGAATTCGATTATGGATCCATCAGGTTACTAGAAGGAGTTTAGACAAATACCATGTGTTGGGTCCTTTGTAATGGAGAGGCTTGTACTGGACTAATGTATTGCCGTTACGCCAAACGAATAACTGAAGCGAAGCTTTTTACCTCTACCAACAACTGGTTTTGTCGCGACCATTGCTGTCAACTGAAACCTCCCTTGAACAAATAAAAGAAGTCACCGGCGTCGCCAGGAATCGAAGCTGGAACGAATAGCGAAGTGGAGCGAAAGCCCGCTGCCTTACCGATTGAGCTACAAGCCCACGTGGAGACAGGGAAGACAGACGGTACAATCACCAAGAACATCCACGGGTTTACTCCCTGCGTTCTCACTGAATGCCACTTGATAACGTCACGCGACCTCTCGCGCCGCTGTGTGCTCCACCGATGGCGCGGGTAGCAGCGGCGTGCGCGCCTTGCTCATGCGCTAGGAGTTACTAAAAATTAAAGGAAGCTCACACCAACGCTTAGCATCTCACTTCTCCGTCTCTGCCGCCGATCTCGTCGCCTCCGTCGACGGTGGCAGAGACGGAGGAGAAGTGAGATCATCTAAGCCCTCATTCACTCAGCAGTTTTTCACCTCGTCACGTCACCGTCACGTCACCGTCTTCCGTCATGGGCGGCGGTTTCTCGGGCGATTTCTCGCCGAAAACGGTGCGACGGTGACGGGAAGCCGAGCCCTACGTTTCCGTTCCGTCAACCCGACGGGACCACGCTCCGTGGTAAACCAGCCTATCAGAAAACAAATTTTTACGGCTAAATTTAGCGAAAAATGAGTACACGTAGAAATCTAAGCCACTAGGCAGACGACTCTGTACTCTGACGGAGAGCTCCAGTACGAACGCTACTCCGTTTATGTCTCCGTCGCGGTTTCTTGACGTGACGGTGCCGTGACGGAGAAGGTGACGGCTGTGTGAATGAGGGCTAACACGGGTTCGGACTTCCTTTCATTTTATAAAAAAAAGAGTTTCCACTCATACGGTTTACCAATACAAATTTACCCAACCATCATCCATTGATCATGCATTGATTTGACCTTAGCAAAGCATACCTCTTTGAAGTAATAAAGGGTGTGGTTAAGTGAATTTCACTTGTCTCTGGTTTCACTGTTGATAGAGCCACGTGTGTCAATTCAAGTGACGGCGCATGAGTAATCGTAGTGGATGTCGTTTACAGCTTCGCTTTCCAACCACCTTCACAGGGTGGATTGGCGCACTTTTTTTTATTGCCGAACGTAAAAGCAAGGTACGGGACGTTAATTTTATGCTTCGTTACTGCTGAATAGGAAACAATTATTTTTTTTGGTTAGAAAACAGTTTTAAACCGCACGTTCTCCGAAACTGCGCCTGTTACAAATTCGGGGCGATTTCGCGGCGCCGAAAGTGGGTGAAATTTTTGCCCTAGTTCACGGCGATGGCACCCGCCATTTGTGAGCTGTTACGTAAAATCACATGACTTTTACGCAACCTGATTTTGCCAATGTTAAGCAGCATTCGCCTCGGTCAGTACTTCGGAGGAAGTTGCCAGTGTGTGATGTACACGTTCAATTTCAGTTTATTCAGTTTCAGTTTATTGTTTCAGTTCAAATGGTACAGCGCATAAATAACTCTAGGAGGTCCCATAGTCATAGACTGGGGAGTGACCTCCTACCAACAAGTACGAACGAAAAGTACACCTAACGCGGTTAACAGCAGTAACAATCCTAAAAAACACGAAGAACACAATCAAGCCAAATATTGTTACTACAAATCAGAAGTATTATACAAAAAGGTAATTAAAGGGGGATATTCATCTACATACCACATATACAAGTACATAATAACAATCGTTAGGCCAAAATGATCCGGCGAAGCTGCCTCTTAAAAGAATGAATTGAAGTAGATGATTTGATGGTTGGGGGTATTGAATTCCAGAATGAAGTCGCCAAGAAGTTCGCAGTTAGTTTGCCGTAGTTAGTCCTACATTTGGGTAAGAGATAATTGTTGTGGTGTGAGAATCGAGTGCCATCAAAATGCGGGTTTTGATCTTTAGATATTAACGAAATGGGTAAGTTTTCTTGACAAAATTTATAAGTTAGGACGCAAAGAGAATATTTATTTAAATCACCAATTGACAAAATATTAAATCTGTGGAGTAATGTTAACGCATCACATGAAAAATGGCTGTAAGTGATTATTCTTACCCGCCGCGGTGGCTCAGTGGCTAAGGCGTTGGGCTGCTGAGCACGAGGTCGCGGGTTCGATTCCCGGCCGCGGCGGCCGCTTTTCTGATGGAGGCGGAAAGCAAAAACGCCCGTGTGTACGAGATTTTGGCGCACGTTAAAGATCCACAGGTGGTCAAAATTAATCCGGAGCCCTCCACTACGGCGCGCCTCATCGCCTGCGTTGCGTCGGCGCGTAAAACCCTACAATCAATCAATGATTATTCTCAAAGCCTGGTTTTGTGTGTGCCGTAAAAGTGCCAAGTGAGTTTGATATGTGTTGCCCCAAGAAGAAAGGAAATATGAGATATGGCTGTGAAGGAATGCATAGTAAAGTGAGACTAATACGCGTTCATTAATATAGGGACGTACTCTAATTAGTATTCTCAGGCCATAGACTGTTTTTCGGGTTAATAAAGATATGTGACTGGTGAATTTCAAATGCCTGACGAGTTCAACGCCGAGAAATGTGGCATGGTTTGTAGCATGAAGCAAATTTGGCCCAAGGCTTATGGAAGGCTTTCCCGGAACAGTTTTAAGCAGGGATGAAAAAATCACGAAGTGTGATTTAGTGCCGTTAATATTTAGCACATTATCACTGCACCATTTAACGACTTTAGCGGCATCAGCATTGAGGTGAGAAATGAGGGAATCCCGGCAACTGTTTATATTACGTCATGTCTGCTCAACCAATCACTGATAGGTCGTGGCCTATAAGCCATATTGCAGTTTAATATAAAAAGCAGGTCTACTTTGTAATGCCTGGAGCATTTCGGATAGTTTTGCAATGCCGACCAGAAATTATGCACTTTCAGTAGTGAGAAAAAAAAGGCAAACTTCCAAACTAGTGTCAGCAAAAGTCATAAAACGTCAAAGGGACGAATGCACACACAGCCACTTTGTAAGCCAGAAGCACGTGGCAAAAATGAAAAACAATTAGAAAAAGCTTCTGGCGAATTCACGAATTCACGCAGAATCCATGGAGTCGAGAATAGGGCCCCAGGGCCCCTATTACTCAAAAGAGAAACCTGACTTTAGCTATCTATCCTCCCACGTCCAGGCATGTCGTCCTCGGTGTCTCCCTTTGTTCGAGCGCATAGCCATTTTGTGTCGACATTAAATGGCTTTCCGTCGCAAAAACCAGCAAACAAGCGAACTTGTTGATGCCCACCTATTTTAGAAGCTGCTCCGGAATGCATCAGCCAGCCGACTATTGCCTTCATTAGCCTAGTAGTTGATGCGCCGTCATAGAGTTTCATACCAATATACACTAGAGGGAAATCTGGCGCCACTGTCTACGGGAGCCGCGCTTGGGCGAACGTTCCGTCATGTACCGGGCAGGCACGTCCCACTTGTCCTTGGCATGGCTCATGAACAGGCTGAAAAGTTGGGTCTGGCTGCAAAAAGCCACATTATTACTGTAGAAGCTAGATTCATCCAATTTGTTTTGTTATTATAAAATTGAACCTCCAGAAAGATTAATTTGTCAGTGACTATGTAGAAGCTTCATGCACGATGAACAAGAAAAAAATGTTGCCCTTTTTTGTTGATGTTGGCTTCGAGACGAAAAAGAAGCCATATGGCTATCTAAGCCGAGTAGGCGAGGAACGTCTCTAGCAGCAATGGCGCCGCCCACGGCGGCCCGCGACTACAGCGACAGATTCCCTCTAATATATATGTATGAAACTCTATGTGCGACGTAATCGTGATTGCGGTGCTTCTTCAGGGCATGCGTGTTCGAAGCTTGCCCGAGGCAATGCCTGAGGCGGTATGTGCGATGCGGTCATTTTATCCTGTCTTTCCTTTCTCTGCTTTTCGTTTTTCAAAAATTGTTAGATTCCCGCATGTGCGGACGAGTGCGTCCAAAATTGTGACGCTTGTAAGGCGTGTTGAGTGGGGCGCTTAGCATTTATACTCTTGGTATATTTAATAAAAGACGATTTGCGATTCAGCGCTTGTTGTGCCTTTTTGTGTTCCCGTCCTGTCTTATTGTGCGCTGTTCTTCTTATGATGGACAATATCCAACTAGTCTGACTTTCAACCCTTTTACATAGCAGCAAAGCTAGAGTGCCAAATTGTCGCACTGACGTGTATAGTAAATCTTTTATTCCGAAACCAAGAACCACTAGCGCTGTCATCACTGATACTTCCCTTTGTTTAACTCTTCTAATGTGATATTTTGTTTTGTATGTATTTAAAGCAAAAAGGAAACCTTTGACAGTATGTATATTTTCCAGCACTCTATTATTTTATTTCGTGCAGGCCTTGAAAGTATCTGCCCTAAATAAGTAAAATGTAATTAAAAATACTAAAAACAAATAAATAAATAACTACACAGAGCTGTCGGTAAAATATTCCCTCCCCTTCTAGTACGGGAATCTAAGCAGCATTGCAAGCAAGCAGCAGGGCGCATCCAGAGGATTTCGCATACATCTCAACCGGAAACAGCGGAGAGCGAGCGCATTTCACGCAATACTCGGCGGAAGAAAAAAAAAAAAAACAGGGGAAAACTGTGTTTGCGTCGCTAAATCAACAACATTAGATCCATGCGAGGCGAAGAACGCCGGAGGGGTACAAGGAGAATATAGGACTACGGGTGCGTATCGTCCCTCGAGTGGGGGGAACAAAACTTCCATATTTGAGAGCAAAGTATTTTTTACAACCCGAGCTTTTATTGAGGCCACCTTTATACTTGAGGCATCGAGTGCCAGCAAACAATTCCCGCCTTCACCAAACAGATAAGAGTGGCGCTTGCTATGAAACACAACCGTGCTCGAAGCTGCGCATAAAAGCGCTCCAAGTACCCTCTTCGTCTCCTACGACGAGAGCGATGCGCGCGTGCCGTCCGGGAGCGACGGAACAGCGACAGCAGCAGTGCTTACATAAATTCCTACTTTAGGAAAAGTAACCGTCAGCACACCACCTTATTTTACGACACATATGCAGCGCGACCCACGGAGAACAGCCGCCCTTTCGAAAGCTGGTTCAACAAGACAAAAGTCCATAAATAGTGAAAATTGTGTACAGATGCGTAGGGCACTTCGCCTTTTCACGAACCTTGCGTTTCCTTGGTGAAGAAACATGCTTTTTATTTATGTATTTTGTGTTTTTGCTGTTCTTGTAGTTATTCAAGAGAGGGAGGCGGATTAAATAGACATTGTTAATTCTTATGCTGATTTTTTGTTTCAGTTGTATGCTTTTTCGAGGTTTTTTTTTTCATCATTTGTTGGGCGATTAGTGTGAATTTGTTGGCTTAGACTTTTGTGATCATGTTAGATAATCAGCAGATTCCTAAAATTTCAATATAGTTTGCTTTAATTGTCTTTCTACTTTCACATTCTTGTTCTTTTTTTTTTGGTTGTTCTCAAGAAGGCTCTGAATTTGTTAAGACTTTGTGAAGAATTAATTCTAATTTTCTTAAAGTTGTCTTCAGCCTTACACAAAAATACATTGCAGAGAACACATGACTGAGAGATTTTACTAATATATTAAGGCGCTAGGGCCTCTCACAGGTGCTTCCATAACCGCTCATGTATCCCTTGGTAGTGCTATACTGTGAGTTCGTGTAAATTCCACCTCACTACTATACAAAATGCATTGCTAGAACACCGTGTAACGCGTTTGTGTGGGTGTGTGTTTGTTAACAGCGGTGCAGTTTAAGCTGCAAATTGTTCCGGTAGCGTCAACAACAAAAAAAAAGAAACAAGAAAAAAAAACTGCCCAACCTTTAAACGGTGCACCACCGCAGATAGGTTATTATAATAGGAAAGACGGCTTTTGCGCCTCTTCGAGTGCGAAGACAGGGCACATATGCGCATGCGCACCACTTACTATACCATTTTAAAGGGGCCATGGAGCACCTTTTTTTTTTACCTGTTTGAAATCTTAAATGCTTGCAGAACGTAGTCACCCAACACACCCAGTACTTACATTAGGGCGTCGCAAAGTACCTCAGCAGAAAATTACTGCTCTATGCGCACCAGATAACTTGTAAACAAGCTCAAAAGATTTCGCTCTCTTTCCCGGTCTTGACGTTCTTTGACGGATCGAATTACATCCCTAAGGCCATGTAGCAGCTATTGCACGGTTTTCCCTCAGTTGCAGCAATGAATGCTTTTTGATAGCGACTTT